>NC_055995.1:42955083-43555083 GCF_018446385.1 Zingiber officinale
GGTAAATATATCCGTATCTTGAATAATCGCATGAAAGAGACAAATATTCAAAACCTCCTCTTGCCTGGACTACACAAATCAGAGTGAACCAATTCTAACACTTCTTTGGCTCTATACCCTTGGCCTTAAGGCCTCTTGGTCATTTTACCTTCCAAGCAAGATTCACAAGTTGGAAAATTTTCCAACTCTAATGAACCAAAAGTCCATCCGCTATAAGCCTCTGAATCCTACTTAAGTTAATATGACCAAGCCTTAGATGCCAAAGATACGCTTGGTTCATTTCGAAGGTTCTTTTCTCTTATTCGAGTTAGAAGATGAATTATAAATTTCCATGTTTTGCTTTGTGGAAGAAATTGGATTTAAAGTATACAAATTGCCAACTAATGCACGAGCAGATAATCACTTTATTTCTTTTAATAACTACATCATCTGAAAGAAACCGAATATCCATCTAAAAACAGTTTAGAAACTAAATTCTTTCTAAAACTAGGTACATAAAGACAATTTCTTAAAACCAAATTTTTATTTCTATTAAAAGATAAGTAGACGCTCCCATCGGCCACCTTAAGTAGCATCGCCACGTATGTGAATCTCCTTCAGATAATGTCGGGTTTCCGGAACCCTACAAGGAATCGCAGACATGATCAGTGGCTCCGTATCTACCACGTGTTGGTAGATAACACCGCTAAACACGTTTCAACAACTAGAGCGTAGAGATATACCTTTGTTTTGGTTCTTACGAGGACAGTCCAACGTCTGCTTATAGATGAAGCACTTGCCCTTCTGCTTCTTCACTCTCCCGTACACTGAGATTTATTCACTTTCTTTCGAACCATTGTTTCTTCTTCTTCCTCTCGGTTTAAGTAGAACCATTTTCAAGATAGTGAATTTGAGAATCATGAAATAATCCTTTTAAGTTACTCACAAGAGTTCCCCAATGAATAAATCCTCTTATTCATATTATAGTTCAGTCGACTCAAAACTTAGGTAGCGTTTGGAGGATCATATCGATCCGGGTTTCCCCATCAATTTCTCCTCCAAGGATCCGTATCTCGTTCGGATAAGCCATCATCTTTAGGATACGATCCCTCACAGGAGTACCCTCATTATCTTTCTCATAGCTTCTTGTCTAGAAGCCCTATCCTGATGACCAAAGAGTTCCTTGAGATTGTTCATAATATCATAAGCTGTTGGTAAATCTTTATGCTGATGTTGCAATACATTTGACATTGAAGCCAAAATGTAACACCGCGCCATCTCATCTGCCTTTACCCATCTCTTATGATATTCAATCTCCTCTTGGGTAGATTCACTAGTGGGTGCATCAGGACAAGGTTCAGTCAGTACAAATTTATAGCTTTCAGCAGTCAGAACAATGTCCAGGTTCCTTTTCTAATCTATGTAATTAGGTCCAGTAAGTCTATTTTGTTGAAGTATGATGGATAGTGGGTTGAAAGTCATCCTAAAAATCACAAATAACTTTTGGTCAGAACTCTAAATTTAGAATAATATTGATTCCTCAAACAATACTATTTTAAATTAACCAACACCTCATATCACCGTGAATTTTGTATGCCACGTTAGTGTGGACGTATATTCAACATTTGTAGAAGGAGGGTTTTAACCCATTAATTTTATTATCTTGTCACAACCAAACTTTGTGACAAATAAAATTAATAGTTGGTATTATTCGGTCACACAAAAGTAATGACTCCGATTGGGAGGATACTATTAGATGTGTAAGTGTATACCATTACTTGACACTAAGTCCATTAATAAGATTACGCCTTCCGTTGGGGAAGATCACACGCTCTTAATTAATTTCCTATAGTCATCCAAAAATGGAAGTCCGTTACAGTGATCCACAAACAAGCTCATCCATTATGGAGGAAGGCACTCAGAGCCAACGCGCAAACTTGTTTGTATCACTTACAAACCAATAATGGAGACCATGGGATTTATTTAAAATCCCTCTCCCACTTAGTTATTTATAAATGAGGAATTTTCTAGCCTACTAAACTTGTAAACTAACATACACACATAGCACAATATAAAAGCAATAAATAGAAAATTTAATTTTCAACTATTATGGCTTTTATCTCTAGTTATTCTCCGTGTGTTGTCATCCCAAGTTGCGTCACCATATTTGGCCACCGCCATCGGGTCTTGCCGATCCATCTCGCCTTAGTTCCGCGCCTCTGGTTCCTCAAGGTTCCACGCTAAGATACGATCCATGACATAAATAGAATTTTACATTTCGATCCTATATTCCATAAAAGGAATGTATATGTACTAGATCAAAAATAAAATCCTAATAAAACTAAATACGACTGTATTTTAATACAATCACGCACACACATATAAATGCCTTGACATGTCCAGGGTCCAATCACACACATAATAACTAAAAGCCATAATAGTTGGATCCTGCATTCACAAAGTTAGGACATCCTACTATTAACCTGCCTAAATTATGATATGTGCATAATTAAACTAAATACCAAATACAGAGGCAAAACCCTAGCTCGATACCAATGTTGGTTCTACTTGGAAAACCTATAGGTTCCACCGTACAAAAATTTTGATAAAGGTCCGAACCTTTCCTAGCTACCACGTGTTCTTTTAAATTAAATTTTGGATCGCTTAGAACTTAATACGTTTGATCCAAAACTTAATCTATTTGTTCGTTTAGGTTTTGACTTGATCTCCTGCGGAACTTAACACGTTTGATCCAAGTCTCCTTAGTTATTAATTCCATTAAATATTAATTTCCATAATTGGTTCCAAGGTGGCGAGGCATACGGCCTTCTTGGATATGGGAGCAACCACCACCGACTGGACAAAACCTTTTATAGAAAGATAATATTTAATTTCCTAAAATAACTTTAGATTAACCAAAGAGAACAATCAAATCACAAGGAAAAGAAAACAAAAGAACACAACTTCGAAAACATATTCGAAATTCTAGAACGTAACCTCTTAGATTTGGTATTATTTCCATAAATAACTAGCGTGATGCGGAAAGAAAAATTACTAGTTATACCTCAGAAAAACCTCTTGATCTTCTACAGTATTCCTCTTCTAACCTCGGACGTTGTGTGGGCAACGATCTACCGAGACGAGAAACCACCAACCACCTTCTTCTCCTCCAAGCAAGGTTCGGCCACAAAGGAAAACTTCATCAAGGAGAAAACCTAAAATACTAACCAAGCTCCAAGAGACGCTAGCTTCCTCCTTCTTCTTCTTCTTCTTCTCTAGTAGTATCCGGCCACCACAAGAGCTTCAAGGAATAGAGATGTTCGCCACCACAAGAGGAAGAGAGGGAAAGGATGTTGGCCACACCAAAGAATAAAAGAGGGAGAGAAAACAATAGAGGTTGTCTCATGAAGGCACCTCACCCCTTCTTTTATATTCCTCGCTTAGTAAATTAGGAAATTTAATTACAATAAAATTTCCTTAATTCCTTGACATGATTTAATTGAGAAAAATAAAATAATATTTCCCAATTAATCTCTAATGGCCGACCACATCAAGGGAAGCAAATCGGACAAGTTTCAATCAACAATTAAAACTTTCCTTATTTGTTTCCGGAAATTTTAAAAATAAAATTTCTCTTCAAAATCTCTTCATGGTTAATAAAAGAAATTTCCATAATTTTAATTTTATAACACGTGAATAATTTTTAAAGAGAAATAAAATATCTCACCAATCTATAAATAAGGAAAGAGATCTAATCTCTTTCTTTAATCTTTCAAATTTTACAAGAGAGATAATTTAATTCTAATTCTCTTTAATAAATTATTTCTTCCACATAATAAAATTAAAATTAAAATTCTTTTAATTTATTTCGCTCTACTAGCTCGAGCTAGGGCCGGCCACCCAATCTTATACCCAGGTCGGCCCTTGGCCGGCCCCTATTGGGTATAGAAGGTGGGTATAGGTGGGTAATCTATAAATAAGAGGCTACGATAATGGACGAGGAGGAATTGGTTTTGGTCTCCGATAAAATTAGCATCCTCGCCCCCAACACACAACTTAATTTTATCAACGATAATTCATTCCACTAGAGAACTATCATCAACTACCGCACCAATCCCAAATTACATTTTGGGCTCCTTATTACGAGTGTGTTAGTCTCCTGTGTTTAAGATATCGAATGTCCACTAATTAAGTGAGTTCGACAACTCATTTAATTAATATCTAAGTCCAAGAGTAGTACCACTCAACCTTATTATCACGTCGGACTAAGTCCACCTGCAGGGTTTAACATGACAATCTTTACGAGCTCCTCTTGAGGACATTATCAACCTAGTATCTCTAGGACAGCTTCCTTCTATAATCAACAACACACACTATAAGTGATACTATTTCCCAACTTATCGAGTTTATTGATTCATCGAACTAAATCTCACCCATTGATAAATTAAAGAAATAAATATCAAACATATGTGCTTGTTATTATATAAGGATTAAGAGCACACACTTCCATAATAACTGAGGTCTTTGTTCCTTTATAAAGTCAGTATAAAAGAAACGACCTCTAATGGTCCTACTCAATACACTCTGAGTGTACTAGTGTAATTATATAGTCAAGATAAACTAATACCTAATTACACTACGACCTTCTAATGGTTTGTTCCTTTCCATTTTAGTCGTGAGCTACTGTTTATAATTTATAAGGTACTGATAACATCATCTTCTGTATGTGACACCACATACTATGTTATCTACAATATAAATTAAATGAACAACTACAAACAAATGTAGACAATTTGACCAAATGTGATTCTTTATTCATAATGAATGTTTACAAAGCTTAGGCTTTCAGTATACACTCCAACAGTTATAATTCACATGCTTTCTTCCATTCTTCATGTCAAATTTCTTTGTTTATCCTCTTGTGTAGTTTTTCTTCATTCTCTTTTGCTTCATCTGAAGTATTCAGTTCAGTTGGACTCTCAATATCTTGATTTGTAGAATTGGACAAACTCCTATGCTATCCCTATCTTATGTATATTTATGTTTTTGGATGCAAATAGTGGTCCATAACTCATTATATCAAATTGACGGATCCAGTGTTTTGTATCATATAATGATCCATAATGCACTAGGACAAGTATGATGTCCTGTAACACATGAGCATCTTTGCTGGTCCATGATACTTTTGTTACAGTATTTGGATCAGGAGTGAGGATTAAATACAGTAGGTAGCTAGGTGTTGATATTAATAGAAATGTTTACATGTGGTTAATGAAGGTGTTGGTGTTAAGAGTCATTGTTACATACAAAAATGTAAGCTTTATTATGAAGAAATTCAGTAACAAATCAAACATAGGTTTAGGATATCGTAGATAATTGTTTATATATTATATGCAACCTGCATTTGCAAAGGTCCAAAGATTAACTATTGTTCACAGAAAGTTGTTTGCGCTGAATATTATCAAATAAATTATTACTTATTCTGGTTTTCTCAAATAACAGTGGCTTATTGTTTTGTGATTGTTTAATACTTCTATAAATTATGTTTTTGGTGTGATAACATGTAGAAGTAATTTATTCACTTATTTTGCAAGTATTCAATTATATGGATGTTGCTTACATGATGTGTTTTCATGGATGATTAAAATAGAATGTTCGTACGTCATCATGTGTTTTTAATTGTATGATTACTTACATTATTTTGGATTGCATAGGCCCTGCATATAGGACCACATATTTGCATATATGCTATGCTTGGGTATAATTGCATATCACCTACGTACATTTTTCAAACTTTGCTCAAGATTTACCAAGATTTTGTCATGTCACACACCTTTGGAAGGTTTGTCTGCTCCCTTTGTTAGTCTAGAACCAACCTACAGTGCATTCCATCATTTCTCATTTTGGCATCATCACAACAATTAACATTGAGTCCTTAGAATGGTGCATAGCATTGTCTAGATGTTATTTTTTGGCCTGGGTCTCGGTCTCCTAATGTTGTGCCATGCTTACTTTCTGAATTTGGCATCCCTTCTTGGCTCTTTGCGCTATACTGGAGACACACTTGGACATGACCCCTTTAGTTCTCTTCCCATTTAGGATTAAAGCTCAATGCTCTTCCCCATTTAGTTGTGGTGTCTCTACCTCTCCTTGTGGGATGACTTGTGCCTTTCCAAGTAGTCATTGGTTATCTCTTGTTGGGTCAGGATAAGCTGTGGTTTTATATTCCTCTGACATGTTTACATTGGTTTCCTCATCAAAGTAGCGTCTACCATGGTTTAAAATATTGATCCATTTCAAAATTTGGTACGATATCAATATGATTTTGATATTTTTAAAATATAAAAATATATTAATTAAAAATAAAGTTTTTAATCTAAATATAAAAAAGAAAAAAGAAAAAGGAAAAAAAAGTGGCAGGGGCACCACAACCCTGCATATGTCGTGAAGGCCCTTGCGGGGTCATGAGGCCCTTGCGAGGTCGCGAGGTGCCGCGGGGTCATGGAGGTCCCCGTGAGGTGCTGTGGGGTCGCGGAGGTCTCCGCAATATCGCGAGGCGCTGTGGGGTTGCGGAGGCCCCCACGAGGTTGCGAGGCGCCGCGATCCCTTCACGACCTCGCAGAGGTCAACGCGGGATCACGACACCTCTGCGACCCCATAGAATAGTATTTGTGGTGTGTGCTATCAAATGCCAGTATTGGGCGGGTGTGATTGTCCCATTATATTGGGATATGCGGAGCAATATCTTGCTGAGTAGGAACTTAGTTGCATTATTGTCTTATCCATATTTTTTTCTCTATCTTTGTGGTTTTTTTATTAATAATACACTAAAAACTAATGCCTTTGCCTCCCATATCTTAATAAGCTGATGTTTAAACATTTAGCAGCTGCTAGTCCCAACTATTTGTTTGTATTCTGCATGTGTAAAGAATTTGAATAACATTTTTTGATATTAAGTTTGAATGTTGTCTTTCTTTGTAATCATGCTATATTTTGTTTTTTGGTTATGCACTTTCTGGATTCCATAAACTGTTATCCTTGTAGTTGCTTAAATGTTGTTCATGCTGTAAATTAGTTTCCATTTTAATTATAGAACTGCACAGAAGGATTGGTTCGAATACTGAAAGATGTTTCTAGTAGCCCATATTCACCTGAGTTTGACATTGCTGGGATTACGGATCCCTTCTTACATATTCGGGTTCTTAGGCTGATGAGAATGTGTGGCCAAGGAGACTCCGATACCAGTGAATATATAAATGATATTCTTGCACAGGTCAGTTTTCCTTTATATTCTCTGATTTTTCTAATTTGATACTCACAATTTCAATTCCATGTAAGTAACAATACTTCCTAAGCTAAAATCATGAGTTATGCGATTGTAGCTAGAATTTATTTGATGAGTATTAAACTTAGTATCGCTATCTGTTTTCCTTCTACAGGTTGCTTCAAAAACTGAATTAAACAAAAATGCTGGGAATGCTATTCTATATGAATGTGTGGAAACTATAATGGGTATAGAAGCTACTAGTGGTTTGCGTGTGCTTGCAATTAACATTCTGGGTAGATTCTTGTCAAACCGTGACAATAACATCAGGTGATTCCTGTTTCTTTATAACATCAATATATGTTTTGAATCAATATTATCATATTTGAGAGTCATTAGATAACTTATTGTTGAGAATTTTGTGCCCATTGATAGCAATGATGGTAAAAGGCATCTTTCTCTCTATTCTGCACATGCTTGCATTAAATTTTTGTATGAAGATATTGGTGCCATCATTTGTGCATACCTTTGTTATTCCAAAGAATAAATTCTACTTGCTAGAGGATGAATGCATCCCTCAAAGATCTTGAAGACTTTTTTGTCCTATATTTACGCTATGATATGATTGACTATTGCAAGAAAAGAAATGAAATTTGAGGGCTATAATTTAAAATTTCTGGTGCTAAGATTCAGCTGACTTTGTGGGGATCATATTTTTTTTACTCCTTTAATAATATTGATGCAAGTTGACATTGGGACAATCCTTAACTTACAATAATCAGTCTAGCTATTTATGAGCTATATTACTATGACCCAATATAAGTGCCACGTATACTAGTCATATATATAGCGAGATTTTTAAAGATAAAAGGAAGTGCTTGCAAACTTTACCCTGTAATAATTCCAAAAGACACGGCTCCTTTGGCAAGTTTGCCATGCAATTACAGTTAGATATGCAATTGCATTCAGCCAATATTAGTAGTAAAGATTGTGCAATCCAGTGCTGTGAAAACCAGTCATCAGCATAAGGAAATTCACTGTAAGAAGAAAATTGCATTCAAGTACATCTAGATATTACTTCTTGAGAACATTCTTTCTTTTGTTCTTTGTCAGATATGTTGCCTTGAACATGCTTATAAAAGCTGTTGCAGTAGACTCTCAAGCAGTACAGAGGCACAGAACAACAATTCTAGAATGTGTCAAGGTATTACTATTTCTCAATAAATGGTTTGAACTTCTGCCAAATTGAATAATCAGTGTTGTGCTTTAACAGCTGTTTCCATGAAAAGATGCAATATAAAGTCAATCACACTCTTTCTATTATGTTGATACTCTTCTTTTCATGACAAATCCGAAAATGTAACTGGTGTATCTCTAGTTTTTATTTTCTTAGAATTGCATTATTGTTATCATGAGAGAGGACTGGGTCATAATATTTGTGAACTCAACACAAACTCCTATAACTAAAATATCTGATGTGGGACTAAACCCATAACACTAGCAACTCCAACCTAGGGGTAGGGTTGGGTAGCCCATTAACTTTAATAATCCTCAAGTTGGATTACCAATGGATTTTTAAAGTAAGTCACCCCTCGAATACCTACTATCTTTTCTCCTTCCGATAGGCAGAAAAACCTCTCACAAAAACTTCTTATAATAAGGTTGAAACAAAACAACAAATCAAAGCTTATGCAAACGAATAGAGCTTCAAAGTAAACTTGTAGCCCAAAAATAAGTCTGTAGCTCTTTCTCTATCTTTTCTAGTCTAGTATGAGCTCCCCTTTGCTGCCAACTTGAGGTCTGGGGTTTGAATTTTGGCATAGCCGAGGTAAATACCTCCCTCATGCGCCGGTCACTATTCCAAGGGCTAGTAGCTACTCGTGATTAACCTCTTCCATGTTAGCCCTAAGACGGGTTGGCGGGGGCACTGGGGGCGAGCGTAGTCGTCTTTTTGCCAACTAGTATGATCTCCCTTTACCTGTCTTCAAGTTGGCTCCAAACATCTTTTTTGTTCAATTCTAGTTGGCTTAACTTGTTTTTTCAATTGACTAGATCATGTAAGCCTTTGTTGATTACACTTGCCTCATGAATCAACCTTTTTTTAGTCGACCAAAGTGTTCATCATGTAACCCTTGTTTGACACTTCTACCTTTCGCAATCAACTCAATAGTCTTATTTTTAATTTCAATAATGGTTCCTGCAATTGCCCAATCGTCTAAACTATGTTTTTGTCTAATGTCCTAGTTAACTTTTGAATAGAGAGCAATTGTTTTACACAAGAAAGTTCTTCAATCAACTACCTAGGCTAGTGGACTAAATCTGCCTCAATCAATTGAATTTATAGTCAGTTGACTAAAATCGAAATAAAATTCTTTTGTTTATGTGTTTAATATCTTGAGTCGACTCCCCAGTTGACTCAACACATTAGTCAACTAGTAGTAACCATCAATCTATTGAATTAACTACAACCCCAAAATATTTTTTTTCTTGGTTGAGTTCTTGTCTATGTAATTTTTAACCAAAACTAAAATAGAAGTCACTCGTGGACTTTCATAACTCACTTTGAGGTTACCTCCCAAGAGACTTTGCCTTTGAGTCTTCTTCGCCTACTAAGAAGCTTAGCTTCCAAGTCTTCCTTGTTTGTGGGGTATCTTAACGTTCTAGAACTTCTTCAACCACTAAATGTCAAATCACTCTTGACCTATTTGGTTTTCTCCATCCGCTAAGTTTTTTTTTTTGCATTTCTCCTCTGTCAATGCCAATTAAACTTCTCCATTTGCCAATTAGCCAATTAACCTTCTTCACCTACTTGAATTTCTCCGTCAATGGGCTTACACTAACTTGTCATGGATCTGCACTTATAGACTCGACAAAGTTCATTAGTAAATACAACATTAGCCTAACTTAAATCACTTACTAAACATATCAACATCAGTACTTGGTCGAATGGGACCACTTCGTGGACCACTTTGGGCTCGATTAATCAATCTCTTCATTTTTTATGTTAACAATTTGTTTTGTTTAAGTTAGGTTAAATCAAAGTCCATTTTTTGCCATTTACGGTAAAATGAAGTGAATTGAAGGTTCTAGCTTAAACTCTTCATTCCCCTGACCGGAATGATATAGTTTCGATACCGTATCGTACCGTGCCAATACGGTTTCTATACTTTATATATATATATATTAAATATAATTTAAAAATAAGTTGTATATTAATTTTATGTAACTTGATAACATATCTTTCTCGAAACATTCTAAATAAAGGACAAGTAATCTAAAGTATTTCCTAGGCATAAAGATCAATCATTCATATCAACAAAAATATATATTTCATATGCTTAAGAAGTAGAAATCTAGAAGTAGAGAAATAAGTATGTTAATATTCATGGTTCCAAATCTAAAAGAAGAGAAATAAGTGTGTCGAAATGATCGTTATCAACATGGCAGCGCTTATTCAGATTCCCTGTTGATTAAGCGCTTGCTTCACATACAGGATCTCTACTTAGATGTTGCCGAGTCACATGAGGTGGCTAGATAGAGATTTGCAAACGAGAGAGGAGTAGCCCGAGCTTACAACTTCTTCATATGCCCTAGTTCCATGGTGCAATGGGTTCGGATAATATGGAAGCCCTATGTTCATCCGAGTCATGTAGTCACCTTCTGGATGTTGGCACAGCGAAGGCTTCCCACTTGAGATTGATAGGATTATTTGGAGGATTGACAGTGCACTTTTCGGACAGTGCTAGAGACATAGGAGTGCCCACACATTGTAAACCTATTAAGGAGGATTCGAGGATGACTTCTTATGCCCAGAGATATCCACCAATCAAAGGACGATTTGTGTCTTTGGATAGCATTATTGTAGGAGTAGGGCGGAGACAAAGGCTCGTCATTTGACCTTGTTATCATTGATATATTATGTATGGAGGGCTCGAAATCATAGTTTTTTTTAGAGAGGAATAGTTAGATGTGGAGAGGATATTAAGGAGCGTGAAGATTATATAGGTCTTTAGGCATCTATTCAGATCTGATACTTCATCAGACATGATTTTAATAGACCCTAAAACTTCTATTTGTATATTTTGGATATATAATATATGAGACATCATTCCTTTACCCTTTTACTATATAATAGAAAATTTAGTCAACACTTTTAGTTATACTCAAAATAAAAAATTATATTAATTCATAAAAAAAAATTAAATAAATGTAACATAATCATTAAAATATATCTAAAAATGTTGAAATAAAAGATCATGGCCTTTATAAATACACGGTCTCAACCTTCCCTTTGCAATAAATCTCAAAATTGAAGATCAATCTTTATCAAATGCAAGTTCGACTTGATGCATTTGCAATAAAGTTATAATTAAAATTATTTGGTTATGTGTAATAATAATAAAAATATAAATCTTAAATTTCTATATTCAACTATTTTTGTAAAGATTTAATAACCATCAAACATCTCATGAGATAAAATCAAAATTTAAACTCAACTTTCAATATCTTAAATAACCTAATAGTAATCATTTATAACAATTAAATAATAATAAAAATATATTTTTTAATTACTATATTTTATATGTTAAAAAATAAAGAAATTGTATCAACACAACACAATATGATACTAAAATTGTATCATTTTGGTCATAAATCAAAATTTCGATACGATCTAAAATTTTAGACCTTATTTGCACATGACATTATTTTCGTCGATTAGACATGTGAATGAATAAATGATAAGCTCGAATCTTGGCAAGAAATACTAGAACAAGATTTTAGACATAGTAGAGTAAAGATAAAATAGATGAAATTTAAATTTGTACTAGCAGGCATAGCAAGACAATTACTAAGAACGAGATGACGAGTTATCTATTCTAAAAGCTTTAATAATCTATGGAAAAAGCATGGAGTGGTTGATAGATGTTTTATAAATGCCACAAGTAGGATGGTTGAAATGGAGGAGTACGTCATATGCTCTTTATGATTATAAGATACATTTAAAGTTTAATGGGAAGTTTTATAAAATAGTGGTTATATTTGCTATATTATATGAAGTTGAATGTTGGGCTTTGAATCAAGCACATGAGTAAACAAATGAGTCATAAATACGAGGATATTAAGGTAGATGTATAAACATACGAGGGTTGCCATGATACAAATGAGACATTAGAGACAGTCAGGGTAACATCTATTGAGAGAAAATTTTAAGAAACACATTTAAGATGGTATGAACTTGTAGATAGATGACCAAGAAATGCCTTAGTTAAGAAATATTAAATTATAACAAATACACATTAATCGAGGAAGAGGAAGACAAAAGAAGACTGAGTTAGCAATGATAAAATATGATAAAATTTATTAAAATATGAATGATTAAACAGTAGGGGATCCAGCTCAATAACATAGGAGAATTTGTATAGTTCCCCATTTAATGGATAAAGACTTGGTTGTTGTTGTTGGGAATATTCATTTAGTTTCATCAATTTGTCTCTTAAAGTGCACCATTTAATTTTCCATGATGCCATTTTGTTTGATGTTATGTCTAGAGTTGCTTGAGCAATTGATTTCGACCATTTTCATTCAAATTGGATGTAGACTAAAAGATTATTAAAGCATTGCTTATAAAGGCCTCAGGTTGTTCGTTTAGGATTTTTTGTAACCAAATGCAAGTGAAACAACACTCTTAAGCGATTGCTAGCTATGCAAAAGTTTTATTATGTAAGTTCTTTTAATCTCCTCTCCTTAGCTATTCATTTCATTTCTTATAGAGAGGAAGGCTACTTATAATCATTCTGAAGGATTAAGAGTTAAAGAGGCTTGCTCCATTGTCTCTTTTAAAGAAACGGTTGTAGTGGATTAATCGTAACTTATTTGTTAAGCAGATTTAGAGGATCTTTAGTAGCCTTTAGTTAGGGTTTAGGGTTTAGGTGATTTATGAGGTCCTAATATCAATTAGACAAGGCACGGGAATGCTAAACTTTCACTGGTCAATTTAAGCTTTTGGTTAACCAAATGGTTAGCATCGGTCGATTTATGCCTTTAGTTGACCAAGCAAATAGCTTTGGCGAACCTAAGTCTTTAGTCGACTAAGCATTTAACTTTGATCGATCTATGCCTTTGATCAACTAAGTATGTAGCTTTAGCTGACCAAAGATCAAACCTTATCTCACAATGACTATATTTAATGCTTTAGTTGATTGAATCCTAGACCTATTAGATCTTTGCTTTACAAATTTTTGTAATTGTTTTGCATACAAGATCTTGCACGAAAAACACTTTCAAAAGCAAAAAAAATATTTTTAATAGTACTCAATCATTCTCATGTCCAAAAGAACCAATGAGCTCATTTCATTAAATGGAGGGTCTATCTTTCGTTTAAAAAGTTCTATTAGTTACATCCTTCTATCTATAGTGTGAGGTAATGTTTGCACTCTTGTGTTCATTTCTTGTATCCTTGTGAGAAATTTAAAAATCTCACTTATAGGGGGTCACACTTTTAAGCTTGCAAAACCCACCTATATGGGTTAGAATTTCATCCTTTAGTGCAATTATCCTCTATAAATAGCATGCTACTCATTTTTTTTATTTTATAACGAGTGATTTAGTGAATTTGTGCGAGGTGATGCACCTTAGGTCTACTATGTTATATGAAGTTGGATGTTGGGCTGTGACTCAAGCACATGAGCAGAAGATGAGAGTTATAGGGATGATGATATTAAAGTAGATGTGCGGGCATATAAGGATGGACATGATAAGACATGAGAACATTAGAGATAAAGTCAGAGTTGCACTTATTGAGGAAAAATTCTGAGAAACACATTTAAGATGATACAAATATATACTACCAATAAATGCTCCAGTTAGGCGATATGAAAGTATGACAAATATACATATTCAATAAGGAAGAGGACTAAAGAAGACTTTGTTAGCAATAATAAAATAAGATAAAATTTATTTAAATATAGATGATATAGTAAGGAATAGATTCTGTTAAGAAGAGAAACCCATGTCTTAGACACCACGGAGTTATTGTCTTATATAGAGGAGAATATACAACATAGTTACAATAATACCCCTAGTTATATTACAATATTCCAACACTCCCCCTCAAGTTGGAGAATATAGATCATATGCACCAAGCTTGTTACATATGTAGTCAATTCGGGGACCTCTTAGTGACTTAGTGAATATATCTGGTAGTTGATCATGTGAGTTGACAAAACTAGTAGATATTTTTCCCGATATGACCTTCTCTCTAACAAAATAAAAGTCAACTTCAATATGCTTTGTCCTCTCATGAAAAACTTGGTTCGAGGCAATATGCACGGTGTCCTGATTGTCACATATAAGTGACATTTGTGTAACCTCCCCAAACTTGAGTTCTTGAAGCAACCGTTTTAGTCATATAAGCTCTTGACTATTTATGGCCATAGCTGGATACTTTGCCTCGGCACTGGATCTTGCTACAACATTCTGCCTTTTTGCTTTTCCAAGAAACAAGGTTACCTCCGAAGTGGACTTTCTATCAGTGGGAGATCCTGCCCAATCTACATTAGAGTATCCTACGACTCGAGTATGTCCTTTGCCTGCATACAAAAGACCCTTTCCTAGTGCACCTCTGATATATCGAATAATACAAGTCACAACATCCCAATGTTCTTTGCATGGAGAGTTGAGAAACTGACTTACTACACTTACCACAAATGAGATATCCGGACGAGTAACAGTAAGGTAGCTTAGTTCTCTACTAATCGTCTGTACCGTTCAGGATCTAGAAGAGACTCCCCCTAATTTGGCATGAGCTTGACATTAGGATCCATAGGGTTGTCTCTGTCTTTGAGTTTAACATTCCTGTTTCTTCTAAAATGTCCATTGTATACTTCCTTTTGGATCTGACGATCCCCTGTTTAGACTGTGCTACTTCTATTCCCAAGAAGTATTTGAGTTTGCTGAGATTCTTTGTTTGGAAATGTTTGAAAAGATGTTTCACTTGTGAAATCCCAAGATGATCACTACCTGTGATGACGATATCATCAACATAAACCACTACGTAGATGCAACCAGTGGATGAGTTGCGATAAAAGACAGAATGGTCAACCTCGCTCTGAGTCATGCCAAACTGTTGAATTACAGTACTAAATCTACCGAACCATGCTCTGGGTGATTGCTTGAGGTCATATAAAGATTTTCGCATGCGACATACAAGACCAGAAGACTCCCCCTGAGTAACAAAACACGGAGGTTGCTCCATGTAGACTTCCTCGAGCAGATCACCATGTAAGAATGCATTTTTGATGTCCAATTGATAAAGAGGCCAATGGCGAATCCAGCAGTTGACAGGAATAGGCGTACAGAAGACATCTTGGCAATAGGAGAAAAAGTATCCCCATAATCCAATCCGAAGATCTGAGTATAGTCTTTAGCGACGAGACGAGCCTTAAGTCTATCAACCATACCGTCTGGACTAACCTTCACCGTATACACCCATCGACAACCAACAACTGACTTCCCAGGTGATAGAGGAACGAGGTCCCAAGTCCCACTACTCTGTAAAGCACAAATTTCATTGAGCATAGCTTGTTTCCATCTTGGATGGGCAAAGACATCACCTGCAGTCTTTGGAAGAGAAACAGACGACAAAGAAGAAAGACAAAAATAATAGGAAGGAGAAAGACGATGATAACTCAAAGAAACATAGTGAGGAGAAGGATTACAAGTGGAACACATACTCTTTCGAAGTGCAATGGGAATATCAGAGTCAGGAGATGAGACCGGAGGAAACGACGAAGGACTTGGCTCCAAAGATGTGTCCACGGCAGTGTTAGTGCTGGGCGGCGGCAAAGGAGGACGAGGACGACGCTGATAAACCTGCAAAGGAGGAGACGAGGTTGGGAATGATAGAGGCGCCACCATAAGACAAAAGATAGTCACTGGTGCAGGTGGAGAGGGAGAAACCTCGAACTGGGAAGCAAGAGGCCCAAAAAAATGAAATCGAATCAAAAAATGTAACATCAGTGGAGATGAAGTACCAACGAAGAGTAGGGGAATAACACTTGTACCCTTTCTGAGACCGTGGGTACCTAAGGAAAATGCACTTATGAGATCGGGGAGAGAGTTTATCAATACCAGGATTAAGATCATGAGCAAAACATATAGAACCAAAGACCCGAGGTGGTAAAGGATGAAGAGGATAATGTGGGTAGAGGATATGATGAGGTAGTTTACCCTGGAGAGTGGAGGAAGACATGCGATTGATGAGATAACACGCAGTAAGTACGTCATCACCCCAAAATTGATGAGGAACATGAGAATGGAGAAGAAAAGTCTGAGTGGTCTCAAGGAGATGACGATTCTTGCATTTTGCAACTCCATTCTGTTAAGGGGTATGAGAGTAAGACGTGCGATGCAGCACACCATGAGATGCCAAGAAAAGCGAAACTGAGTAGAAAGATACTCGCGTACATTATCACTTTGCAAAGTTCGAAGAGAAATACCAAACTGAGTTTTGATTTCATGAAAAAAAGATTGAAAGATAGAAAATAATTCTGAATGTTCCTTCATCAGACATAACCATGTACAATGGGAAAAATCATCTATAAAAGTAACAAAATATCGTGATCCCAATGTAAAAGAAACACGATTTAGACCCCAAACATCATAATGAACCAAAGCAAAGGGGGTCGTAGCCCGACTCACAGTGCGAGGAGAAAAAGAACTACGAACATGCTTACCTAACTGATACGACTCACAAGACAAAGACTCCAAGTGAGAAAGACTAGGATGTAATTGTTTGAACTTATCAAGACCTGGATGTCCCAACTGAGCATGAATAAGAAGTGGAGATGCCGCCGCCGAACCAACAAGAGAGGGTTGTTGAAGCCGATAAAGGCCATGAGACTCACATCCGAAGCCAATCATCCTCCCCGTACTCCAATCCTGTAAGAAAATAGACATTTTTAGTAAAAGAAATGACACAATTAAGAGATCGAGTTAGTTGACTTATTGACAATAAATTAAAGGGAGCTTCGGGAACATAAAGAACATTATGAATGGAAAGAGACGGAGAAGGATGAACAATACCAATACCCTTGGACTGAGTTTGGGAACCATTGGCCATGGTGACGATTGGTAAATAACCAGAAGTAGTGAGAGAAGAAAATAGGGATTTATTACTAGTGATATGATCGGTGGCCCCAGAATTAAGAACCCAAGGACTTGAAGAGCGAGATATGCCAGCAAAGGAATTACCAGCGTGTATAATAGTAGCAGTGGAATCAGAAGCCTGACAATCCTCAAACCATTTCAGAAAGTCATTATAGGAAGGTGGTGGGGTCAGATCCGATGTTAACTGTGAAGTGGAAGCTGAAGAAGCAACAAAACTCTGAACGATCTGAGCAGCGCGAGGAGGTCGACCATGCAGACCCCAGTACTTATCAATCGTGTGGCCCGGGCGATGGCAATGATCACACCAAGGATGACCTTTGCCACCCTTGTGAGGCGGAGGTCTGGTGTTGTGTCGAGAGACCAAAGCTGACGAGTCAGGAACGGAAGGAGGCATCGTCAATATCTTGGCCGGGACACGGAGGAGAGTTGCCCAAGTATTGTCCATGATAGCTTCTGTGGGGCTGCCTAATATCTGATCACGAACATGAGAATAATATGTGGGCAGACCATATAAAGCTAGGGACATAGAAAATTTCTTCCGATTTTCAAGCTCTTCAATAGGATTGGTCGCAGGTGGTAGCAGTTCATTGAAGTCACAAAGAAGGCTAGAGACCGAACACAGGTAAGTTGACATTGAATCCTTAATCTAATGGGGATTGAGGATGGTTATGAGATCTTCACAAACTTGATAGAGTCGTCGAGAGGTGTTTGTAAAGAGTTGTTGAGCCTGTGTCCAAACAGCTTTGCAGGTTTTGTGAGTACGAAAGACATTTCTAAGAGATGGATGGATGGTGACAGGTTTTGTGAGTACGAAAGATATTTCTAAGAGATAGATGGATGGTGGCTCGGATAATACAACACAACTGAGCGTCAACCTTCTTCCATAGAGGACGATCGAAGAGTTGAACATCTTCTTCAGTTTGAATGAGATGTGTCTCATAACCTTGTCCAATTAGCCAAAGCTCAATGTGAGATGCCCAAGAGACGTAATTTTTACCATCCAACTGCTCAGAAGAGAGTGGTGCAGTGATGTGGTTAGTAAAGATTGAGGTATCTGGCTTTGGGACGCCGGATGTATCCATTGATTAGTTTGGAAAGAACTGTGAAGAAAGGCTCCTGACTGTCGGAGAAAACAGTGTCGAAGAAGATGAGGGTCGTGGTTGCACCCGAGTCTCCAGTGAACAGGATGTGGCTGAGGAAGCAGGAGAAGTTAGTGGTGTACTCCTGATTCGACAATTGGAACAACCTCACGGGCGAGCAACTGCGGAAGGTGGCGTGAGGGTTGGTGTCGCCGATCCTCGGTGACGGCGGCTGCAGAACAACGACGACGTGTTTGCGTGCGAAGAACGTCGGAGGAGAAGGCATAACCCTTCTCGGAGGAGAAAGGAAGAAGTGGTGCGGGAGGCGTTGTTCCGTGCCCTAGCAGAAAATCGCGAGGAAGCCGCGATGTTGCGTTTTCCTGGTTGTAAGAGACGCCTTGGTTGTACTTCTTGGTGAGTTGGGTAGCGGCGGGGAGGACGACGTTGGTCACCTGCGGGACAAGGACTCACCAGAGAAGACGCGGATGATAGGCTCCGTTGGATCAAGGGGAAGAAAATTAGGGTTTTCGCTCTAATATCATGTTAAGAAGAGAAACCCGTGTCTTAGGCATCACAGAGTTATCCTCTTATATAGAGGAGAATATATAGTATAATTATAATAATACCCCTAGTTATGTTACAATATTCCAACAGATTCCAATGACACATATAGTGGATCCCAGCTAGTGGGATAAGGCTTGATTGTTGTTGTTGTCCATAGATGTGTTAGGTGATGGAGTATAAATGAATCTCTAAACCACATTACATAATTATCATCTACTTCACTCATTTATTATACTTTAACTATTACAATTATTAATTTTCACACACATACACATCAAACTAATATTTGAATTTATAAGTGTGCTTTTAGCAAGACATTTGTATATTTAGATAATTAAGGATATGTATGAGGATGTAATGAAAGTGAAGACTCCAAAAAAGACTAACCAAAATGTTCTTAATAAAGATAAAGTTACATTAATGATGAACTCTAAATTCATATCTTTTTACATTTGTTATGGATGAACACATTGGACATATTACATGTTTTTGCAGATGACATTCTTTTCTTTGATGAGACACGTGAAGAAGTAAATCCTAAGCTTGAGTCTCGATGGGAAATACTAGATGTAAAAAGTTTTTAGCTTAGCAGAGTAAAGACAATATTTGAAATTTAAGTTTGATAGTAGTAAATATAACAAAACAATTATTAAGACAGGAGGTGATGAGCTTTAAATATTTAGGTTCATTTGTAAAAGGATGAAGGGGTTAATAGATGTTTTACCTAGGGTTAATAGTAGTAAATATAACAAAATAATTATTAAGATAGGAGGTGATGAACTTTAAATATTTAGGTTCATTTGTAAAAGGATGAAGGGGTTTATAGATGTTTTACCTAGGGTACAAGAAAGAAGGATAATTGAATGAGGGAGAGCCTCGAGTGTTCTTTATGATCTTAAGGTACCTCTAAAGATTAAAAGGAAGTTTTACAAAATGACAATAAGATCTTGTATGTTATATGGAGCTGAGTGTTGAGATATGATTCAAGAACATGAACGAAAGATGAGAGTCATAGAGATGAGGATACTAAGGTGGATGTGCGGACATACGAGGATTAATATGCTAAGAAATAAGAATATCAGAGAAAGTTGGATTGTACCTATTGAGGAAAAACTTTGATATACGTATTTAAGATGGTATGGGCATATACTTAGGCGACCGATAAATGCCATAATTATGCGATATAAGACTATATAAATATGCACATTAATCGAGAAAGAGGGAGACTAAAGAAAATTTTGTTAATAATGATAAAATATAATAAAATTTATTTAAATATAAATAGACTAGGATATATTAGCAGATTGAGCCTAATGATGGAAGATGATTCATATATCCGACCCTATTTAGTGGAATAATGGCTTGATTGTTGTTGTTTTAGTAAGCCATTTTTAATGATTGAATTTAATGGGCTTGGATAAAGGGGCAGTCATGTTATGGAAAAGGGGCAATGTTGAAGTAGAGAGTTATCATTTAGATCTTGCGAAGTTGTTCCTTGTGGCAGAGGTGACCAACTACAATGCAATCAACAAAAGAGGAGGGACCAGATCTCGTGATTTGGGGTGCGTGCTAGAGAAGGGCTTGATGGTGCTATGACATTGTTGCAAGAGTTAGTTAGTTCTCATATAGGCAAGGGCAGCAATATTTGTTGCTGAAGATTAAGAGTATGTGGAAAAGGAACTTAGAGATTTAATAGGAAATATTACAAAAGGCCCCTCTAGTTTAAGTGTGGAATTGTATGAAGAGAAAAAGAACATAACACTTTTTCATTATTGTATAATTCACAAGGAGTCCGACTAAAATAGGAGAATACAAGAGACATTAGAAAGGAAGATTACAAAATAAAAATCTCTCTCAATCACAGATTTAATTCCTTTCCTTCTATATCATTTCCTTAATCATATCAAATTAATTCTTTTCCTTCTATGTCATTTTCTTAATCATATCAAATCAAATCAGATTAGAATATTCTTTAATGTTGTCAAATCAAATCAGAATATTCCTTAATACTGTCAACACTCCCCCTCAAGTTGGTCCAAAGATATCTATCATGCCCAACTTGTTGATTTGAAATTCAAATGCTTGTTTCAACAAGCCCTTAGTCAACACATCTGCCATTTGCTGTGAAGTTGGCACAAATGGCGTGCAAATTATCCCTTCATCGAGTTTTTCCTTTATAAAGTGTCGGTCAATCTCAACATGCTTTGTTTTGTCATGTTGAACTGGATTTTGAGCAATGCTGATCACTGTCTTGTTATCACAGTACAGCTTCATAGGAAGATTAATTTCCTTAGTAAGATCTTCTAGGACCTTCTTAATCCAAAGAACCTCACAGATCCCTTGAGCCATAGATCTAAATTCTGCCTCGGCACTGTTTCTTGTAACTACACTTTGTTTTTTGCTTCTCCAATAAACTAAGTTACCCTAAAGAAATGTGCAGTACCCTGAAGTTGACCTCCTACCAGTGATTGATCCTGACCAATCAGCATCAGTATACACCTCAATCCCTCTCTTATCAATTTTCCTAAAGAATAGTCCTTTTCCTGGAGTCCCTTTCAAATATCGGAGAATTCGATATGCAGCTTCAAGGTGCTCTTTAAATGGAGAATGTATAAATTGACTTACCATACTCACAGCAAAGGCAATATCAGGGCGTGTGTGTGACAAGTAAATCAACCTTCCAACCAGTCTTTGGTGCTTTCCTATATCTGCAGGAATTCCCTGTTTGACTTCTCTAAGCTTAACACTAACATCTATTGGCGTTTTTGATGGTTTGTAGTCATTTAATCCAGTTTCTTTTAAAAGATCCAGAATATACTTCCGTTGGGTAGCCACTATGCCCTTCTTGGATCTTGCAACTTCCATTCCCATAAAATATTTTAGTTGGCCCAAGTCTTTAATCTCAAATTCTTTTGCTAAGTTTTGCTTCAATTTGCTCATTTCTTCAGCATCATCACCCGTCAATATTATGTCCACGTAAACAATCATCACTGAAATCTTGTTTTTGATGGATCTTTTAGTAAATGGAGTATGATCAGATTGACCCTGAGTATATCCTTGACCTTTAACAAACCTTGTAAACCTGTCAAACCAAGCTCTGAGGGATTGTTTGAGTCCATATATAGACTTTCTCAGCTTGCACACTTTATTCCCAAATTTCTCAATGAATCCAGGTGGAGGTTCCATATAAACCTCCTCTTCTAGGTTCCCATTTAAGAATGCATTCTTCACATCTAGCTGATTCAATGGCCAATCAAGGTTAGCAGCTATAGATAGAAGTATTCGTACTGTGTTTAATTTAGCAACCGGAGAAAAAGTCTCGGAGTAGTCTACTCCATAAGTCTGAGTTTTAGCTACCAGGCGGGCCTTGTTCCTTTCCAAGGATCCATCTGAGTTGTATTTTGTCACGCCCCGGAGGAGTCTCTGTCCGAAGAAATTTCGGCAACATCTCCCCTGTACGGCGGACAATCTGAAACTTTTCTACAAGCACTATATACCTCAGCCACATACGGCTGGAATAATAACAATAAAAGAAAACAAACACCACGCAGTTAATATCAAATTCAGCCTCTGGCTGACACAACCACGCAGTCAAAAATAAAGCAGCCCACTCGGCTGTACCAAGACCAAAACACAAAAACTGCTAGCCGGCTAGACTTACACAACCAATAACATAAATACAAAATACCACATAACAACATCAACACTCCAAAAATAAAACCGGAGTACAGAGCTAACAAAACTGATACATAAAACAAAACAAAACATACGTGAAACCGATAAGTCTTCCACGCGACGTGGGATCAGCAGATGTGATGCCCAAGCGACACCAAACCAAACCCGGTACAAAAAGATAGTATCAACGGGTGAGTTCAACAACTCAATAATACCAATGGACATGAGTAGTAAGATATATCTAACAGAACAATCATGGAATACAACTTCCTAATCATATATAGGAATACGAAAACCGAAGGTAATCGAGGAAGTCAGACTCACCAGAACTCCTATCCGATAAAAAGGTCACAAACCGAAGTGTCAATAATCCCAGATGCAGTCAAAGTATGATCCAACCAAAATGCATCAACCAAATGCAGGAAACACAATCATAAAATATAAATGCATCAATGCTAATGATGCGTCCCGGTCACCCCGACGCTATACTATCTCACACACAAACGGTGAGACCGAATGGGTAGGGCTATGACTGCACTGTCGTCACTACTCCCGATGAGTAACCGAGTGGACGGAATGCTGTCGGAGTCCGTCCTGTGACCCCAAATCATAAACGGGGAGCTCAACGCCTCAACTCCCAGACACGACGACGGGAGGTATCTCGCCGACTACCACGCCGAGTCACCGACCAACGGAGCTAAACAGAGTCCACCGTCTGCCTTACGCTGCTACACTAAATGCCAGGTGAGCCAAACAGAAGGAATCGTCACGGCCACCACGCCGAGTCATACGACTAACGGAGCTAAACAACAGAATCCGCCACACACCGCTCGATATACCACTAATCCACGAGTGGTGGTGATATAATCTGGCGATGTGCTCAACCATAGTGGAGCCGATAATCGCGAAGATGCAATCATGATGCATGACACTAAGCATAGTCATAAACTGATCAACATAACCATAGCCATATATATAATATGGGTACCACAATATCAGTGAGTCAAATCCACAGATCTAGGGTATACAGGTCCTCTATGGTATAACAACCTAGATCCTAAACATATCTCCCTTCCATAATATATATACCAATAATATACACAGATCAAAGAATCAAAGTCTAGGTACACGAATCATATGTGATATACAAATAGAGGTACACAAATTTGATATGGCACAAAAACCTAAGTATCAGATAATCTAGATACACAGGCCAGAAACAACAATCCAAATCCTAGTCCTAACCTCAGTAAGCATGGGATGTCACTCTAGAAACTAAGATACTCATGGTAACAAGATAATCATGGCAACAAATCACGAGATATAAGCACGGATACATCGCAGGTGACAAACCTAACATGCTATGGATATCAAACAGTGACATACCAAAGGCAAACATGTTCATTGCATGTAGTTATAAAATACTATGCATATCCAATGACAATATCATAAAAGATAAGTCAAGAGGTACCCGCCTCAAATAGAAGGGTCCAATCCGGTAATAGATCCCTCATCGAGACACTCGTCTCGAATCCAAATCCTGCAAATCAAACATACAGATTTAGCTAATTACTTATGAGTTAAATAGCTAAATCACATTCTCAAACCTAATTAGGATAATCATAATCAAATACGATTATTGATTAACCACCTAAGCTAGAGTTAAACTGGTTTAACCCTAATAAAGTCATCATCTACCTTAGATTAGTTTAGGTTAAACATAAACCCCTTTCCTAATCTAACAATCTATATTCCACAATCGAAATTGTATTAGATCTATGTAAACAAAAAGAACAAAACCATCCCTCACCCAAACTTGTACTAGGGTTTAGTGAATACCTCTAAGATGACAACAAGGTAGCTGCTAAGGGGTAATCGAGTCTGTCCAGCGATGACAAGGTCCTGCAAATCTGGTGAAGAGGAAGCAATAAACCTCCCTGATGAAATCCCTAATGCAAGCTCCACCAAACACATCAACACTTACTGGACGGATCAAAAATCAATAAGACAGTCTATTAACAGCTTACCACAGTTTGTGTCGGCACTGCTCTGTGTGGGAAGAGGGCAACACCTAGGCACTGGCGTTCGGCCTCGTAACCGCAATCAGGGCTCGAGCAGGGAGAATGGCGGCGGATCAGGTGCTAGGGCACCGCTGGAATGAAGCTCGCGTGCCGAGGCTTCGAAGAGGAGAACAAAAGAGTCGGCACGCTAGGGCACAAGGATGACAGCGCCCCGCCGGCGTTCTGAACGGCGACTCCCATGTGGCCCTCGGCTGACGGCAGTGGACCGACCGGGGCACACAGAGGCAGAGGGAGTCGGGCGGATGCGGTATGCGACGGTGGAGAGCAGATGAACTTCGGCCTCACGAGGGCTTCACCGGCCGAGAAGATATGCCCCGGCGACGAAAGGGCGAGAAATGGAAGCAGACGAGAATCGGCAGAGGCTTGAACTCCTTGGCTGATCACCCTTGTACACGAAGGAGAAGGAAGAGGCATGAGGCTTGGCCACCGCTCTTGTACCGGAGGGGAAGGAGATGAAGGCTCGGCGCCGCACAGAGGAGGGGATCGGGATGGTGAGGAATGGAGGAGGAATCGGCGTCGGCTAGGTCACGCGGGAGAGAAAAAGAAGAAAAAAAAAAAACACTAAAAGAAAAAGGAAAAACAAAAAAACAAAAATCAACTTTTCCTCATTAAAATAGGGTAGCCTAAACAGGCTTTTCCGGGCCCCATTTTTATCCCCGTAAACACGTCCATACGGTCTCCGAAAAATTCCCGAAAAATTTCCAAAAATTCCGAAAAATTCCCTTATCGTTATCTGCCCCTTTTCCGGTATTTTACATATTTCACGGTAAATACCCACTTACGACCAACAATTGTCTTCCCATTAGGAAAATCCACTTTCTCCCGAGTAGAGTTCTTCTCCAAATCTTTCATCTCCTCAAGAATAGCTTCTCTCCACTCAGGAACATTCCGGGCTTCCTGGATGCTGTTAGGAATGGATACATTAGACAATTGTGAAATAAATGTACAATAGGAAGGTGAAATATTTTCATAAGACACAAAGTTTGACCGGGGATATTTTGTACAAGATCTACCACCTTTCCTAAGAGCAATGGGAAGATCCAATTGACTAGAAAACTCAGGATTACTTGGAAGATTGGGTTCTTGTGAATCATGAATTTCATGATTGAACCTCTAATTGGATACTTGAGGATGCTAGGAACTAGGGCCTTCCTTTTTCTTTGAATAGACCAGACCTTTATATCGTTTCCCATCCATTTCTGTTATTTCATTTTGTTCATTTTGAGATGGCATTATCACAGAGTGTTCTTGTTTGTCGGTAGACTCAATATTTTCCCCATTTTCTACCTCTTATACTTTTAGTGATAGAGCATCATTAGGAACAAGCGCAAAAGTTAAGTCAGATTTATCAACACATTCATCTTCATTAGGTTTGTTCTCCCCCTGAAGATGAGTGTTCTGGTATGAAGTTCCCTCAAGAAAAGTGACATCCATAGAGACAAATATTTTTTTTGAAATTGGATCAAAGCATTTGTAACCCTTTTGATTGTTGGGGTATCCTACAAATATACATTTATGTGCTTTTGGATCAAGTTTTGATTTTCTAGGATCAAAATTATGAACAAATGCAACACTTCCAAAAATTTTTAAAGGGATGTTTGTCACTAACCGAGAATCAGGAAAGCATTATGTGAAAACCTGGATTGGAGTTCTAAATGACAAATTTCGGGTTGACATTCGATTAATCAAATAGGTTGTTGTCAGACCTCCTCCCCAAAGATACTTAGAAACCTTAGTTGTAAAACTCAAGGCTCTAGCAACTTCAAGGATATGTTTGTTTTTCCTTTCAACAATCCCATTTTGTTGGGGTGTATAATTACATGAACTTTGGTGCACAATCCCTTTCTCATAAAGAAAATTTCCCAACATATTATTAAAGAATCCCATTCCATTATCACTTCGAAAAATTTTAATCTGAGTTTGAAATTGAGTTTGAACCATGTTATAAAAACTTTTGAACATCATTGCAGCCTCAGATTTTTCTTTTAGCAAAAAAACCCATGTGACCCTAGTATAATCGTTAATGAAAGTAATGTACCATCGTTTCACAGAAACAGTGGTCACCCTAGAAGGACCCCAAATATCACTATGAATCATAGTAAAAGGTGCTGATTTTTTGTATGGTTGAGGTTGAAAAACAGATCGATGATGTTTTGCTAATTCACAGGATTTACATTGAAAAATTGACTGCTCTTTATTAATAAACATCTTGGGAACTAACAACTTTAAATATTGAAAACTAAGATGACCCAATCTATAATGCCATAACAAAATTTCACTATTATTTGGAACAGAAATAGAGCTGAAACAAGTTTTATGGTTTGACCCTTCATTAAAGAGGTAAAGCCCACCATCCTGTTTAGCATCCCCAATCATCTTCCCCGAGGTTAAATCCTGAAATTCACAATGCGAGGAACAAAAATTAGCTCTACAATTATGATCATGGGTGAATTTACTGATGGATAGAAGATTGCAGGAAAGGGTGGGAACATGTAGAACATCTTTCAATGTTATAGATTGAGAAATAGGTACTAGTCCTTTTCCTGCAACAGTAGCAAAGGAACCATATGCAATTTTGATCTTTTGATTCCCTGCACTTGGTGTATAAGAAGAGAAATATTGCGAAATACCAGTCATATGATCAGTAGCACCTGAATCTAAGATCCAGAAGCCATTAGATTTGGTACATGCGAGGGTACCGATGGGAACAATACCTGAATCAGCAAGGGCACATGAAGAATTAGAATTTCCTAAGGATTGAGAAAATAGTTTTTGTAAGTGCTCCATTTGTTCCTTAGTGAAGGGAAAAGATTCTGAGGAAGATTGCCGCTTTGGATCTTAATAGTTCATGAAGGGCACGACTTTCATGTGCTCCCCCTAACTTGTTATCACTGCCCTGTTTCCTCTTCCCATATGCTGGTTTTCCATGCAACTTCCAGCAGTTTTCACGAGTGTGCCACGGTTTTCTACAATAGTCACACCAAGGCCTTTGCTTTCCTTGTCTATTTCCTTCAAATTCTGCACCACGAACTGCAAGAGCGGACCCTTCCATTTCTGGTTTTGATTCAGGAATATTTTTTAGCATCACATATCGTCTTGCTTCTTCCCTACGTACTTCTGAGAAAACTTCTCTTAGAGAGGCAAAGGCTTTCATCCCAGGATACACCCTTGAACCTCATCGAGTTCCTTGTTCAAACTAGCCAGGAACACAAATACCAGGTTTCTTTCTATCTTCTTTTTATAGCGAGCACTATCATTTGGATTTTCCCAATCTTCTTCAAACAAATCCAACTCCTGCCAAACAATCATCATCTCATTATAATAAGATGTTACCTCACAATCTCCTTGCTCCATTTTCCACAGTCGAGTGTTTAATTTGAACAATTGAGAATGATTGTCCAAATTTGAATACGTTTCTCTAACAGCTTCCCACACATCTCGAGCTGTGGGTAGAAATATAATGGCTTTCCAATCACAGGATCCATAGAGTTTATTAACCAAGCAGTGACCATAGAATTTGAGACCGCCATTGCTCGAATCTTGGATCCTTTGTGGTTGGAGGTTTGATTTCACCATTGAGATACCCAAGTTTTCCTTTGCCGTCTATTGCCAATCGTACTATCTGAGACCACTCAAGATATTTTTTTCCATTCAGTTTATGAAGAGTAATCTGGAGAGATTAGTAGAGTTGTCAGGATGAAAACCCGCCATCGGTTGCTTGGGCTTTTGCCTCCAAAGGCATCATCTCACTCCCAGCATCTTGGATGCTGGACCAGAGCCAACCATGGCTGCCTTAAAATTCATCCTTACATCCTATTGCTCTGATATCATGTGGAATTGTCTGAAGAGAAAAAGAACATAACTCTTTTTCATTATTGTATAATTCACAAGGAATCCGACTAAAATAGGAGGATGCAAGAGACATTAGAAAGGAAGATTACAAAATAAAAATCTCTCTCAATCACAGATTTAATTCCTTTCTTTCTATGTCATTTCCTTAATCATATCAAATTAATTCCTTTCCTTTTATGTCATTTCTTTAATCAAATCAAATCAAATCAGATCAGAATATTATTTAATGTTGTCAAATCAAATCAGAATATTTCTTAATACTGTCAACATTAAAAAATATCAAGTTTCTCCTTAATTTTAAAATAAAATTAGGTATTATACAAACCCTAAGGAATAAAGTAAAATATTGAGTTAAATACGAATTTGGCTCTAATAGCAAATTGGTGTAGCAGAAATAACAAATTAATATAGTATAAATTGCTCTCCTATTAAATTAATGTCCTATAAAAAAATGCTCTCATATTAAATAAAAACAACACTAAATAGAATTGATGCAATTCGGGCAGTTACTATCTCACAAAAAGAAATAAATTTAACTTATACTGAGATTAAAAATTCAATTTTATTGACTTGAAAGATGATCAATAAAAATTACCTCTTTTATTGTTGTCAATGCTAACAAACTAGGAAAATATTTAAACACAAATTAGGAAATGCACCAATCTAATTACATTCCTACAAAACTATTTACCTTCTACCTTAAATATCAAAACTACTTAATAACCATGCCTTAAAATAAACAATTTCTATCTTAAAAGCTAATCATCTTAAAGAAAAAATCATGGCAAAGGAAACTCTTTAAAAATCTATAACCTTTAAAACTTAATTTCTTTATTTGCATTATGGCAGGCTGTAAGTTATTTTTCATTGTGGCCTTTGATAAGAGTGATGAAATAATGAAATATTTTATTATTGTTGCTGTGGAAGAGGAATAAGGGATGGATTGTTAGAAAAATAGAAAAAAATTAAACATAATATAAATTCTAACCTTATTAAATATATAATTATAATTAAATTAAATTATTCTATATGCAAATTTGATTTAATTTTAAGTCGATCAAAATAAATTAAAATTAAATTTGCTTATCCTAAATCCTAAATCAGCTTTTAATTAATAATATATATCTATGACAATCATATATAAATAAAAATATTTTTAATTAATATATTTTATATTTAAAAGAAATATAAAATAAAATGAGCAAGACTAAAAAAGATTTGGTTAGCAATAATAAAACAAAATAAAATTTATTAAGTATAGTAGGAGATAGAGCTCAATGGCGTAAAAGGATCCATATAGTTGACCCCACCTAGTGGGATAAGGCTTGATTGTTGTTGTTGTATATTTTATATTTAAATGGATATCGAAACCGTATCGGCATAAAACAATGATAGGCGAAAACCGTAAGTGTATGGTGGTCATTAAGTAATAAAAAGATCGATCCCACATGACGATAAAATCAAGTATCAATCGAATTCACGAAGTAGGTTATCTAGAAAATCCTAGTTCGGAGTTTAATAGAGAAAGAAAACTAGTCGAGCATGCACAAAAAGACAAAGTGCTTTTTACTTTCCTACCTCAATGTTTGTTCATATGCATATGGTCTATCTTGAATTCGATAAACTTTTGAAATTACACTAGCGTGCCTGAACTCGGCACCTTCTTTCAAGGCGACCTTACTAGAGCGACCGCTTTCTGAGTGAGCCTTCTGTCACAATGCCCCGCAGCCCTCTAGGTGTCATCCCTTACTTTGTGACGCCGAGTCGGGGCAAACCTATTAAGCTCCGTGATAGTCAATGGCGTCCTCATGAGGTTTTGGGCTACTTTATTGTCCAATCCCTCATGTCTCGGTTCTTTATGGGTCGGAGATTTGGGTTTACCTTTTGGTCCTTCCCCGTGTCACGTGAGATATGAAGGTGCATGATTAGTGCCACAAACGTGTATGTGCAATAAAGCCGGATCATGAAACAAACATATCATGCAATAGAGAAAGATAAATAGACTTTATAAAAAGTATGTCAACAATTCATCGGGTTGCTCTCTTGTCCTAGAATTTAGAAAACTACTCTATGGAGATGGAGTTACAATTGAAAGACATTGAATTAAACATTCTACAAATCAAAACAGAGAGTAGAAAGAAGAAAACTTAGTCATGATGGTTGCTGTGTCTTTGGAAGGATCTCCAAGTTCCAAGGGTGGACGGATGACTTCGACGACTCCTTAGACGGCGGTACTAGGGTTTCCTGTCATGGGGAAACCCTCCTTGTTTAGGAGCCTTCTTGGGCTTTTTATAGCCCTTTAAACCGACCAAAACAGTTAGAAATTCCATAATAGGGCTCCGTTGTCACACCACGGCCGTACCTAGGAGGCATGGTCGGGCCGTGTTGCGCCAGCGACTAGGTTGGGGGTCGTACATGATAGTGTTATAGCAGCTAGGCCGTGTTCGGTGTTGTAGAGAAAGGCATGGCCGTGCCAGGGGCACGACCTAGTCGTATTGTGCTCTGTGGAGAGAAACATGACCTTGCTTGGGAGGCACGACTTAACATGTAGATTTTGATTGCGGTTGGATGGGGCATGACAGCTTGTGTCAAGTGCTGAAAGCCTTGTTTTCGCTCTTTGGCCGGAGGAATACACCCGTGCCATGAGACAATGTCAGAGTGTGTTCCTTGCTTCAAATCCATGTTCCAAGGCTTTTATGCTCCAATTTCGCTCCAGTTTCACGTTCTGTCAATGAAAAGGTACAAAGGGTAAATCTCTAAATGAAAAGAGTAAAAACAATAAAAAGAAGATGCAAGTATTCAAATGACACAGAATGCATGCAAAATAATACTAAAAGCCATGCATGAAATACATTCATCACATAATCCATTACTAAAAATGTATCGTTTTGGTCATAAACTGAACAATTTGAAATTTTAAACCTTAATTCATATATCACGCTTTCTTTTTATATGAAATGATTGATAAGTGCTACAAAAAGCCTCTCTCATCATCCTTGTTATTATGAGGAAAATAGAGATTTTAGCTATCTTTGGCTCTGATCTGGTGGTGATGGTATTTGTAAAGTAGCTTCACATAAAGTGCATCATTTTTGCATGCTTCATGTTTCCATCTGTATTTGTTAGTTTATATCACTCATGATCTTCCAATTTCCCTTTTCAAATTGGATTCTTGTTTGTTATTCTGTTCCTTGATGGAAATATAACTCTTTGATAATGTTGGTTGCTAATTCTGTTGATGGGTAACTCCTTTATACCATCTTACAGAATGCATCTTGTTGATGTTGTAACTGTCAGGATTCTGATGCTTCAATTAGGAAAAGGGCTCTGGAGCTTGTTTATCTTTTGGTTAATGATATAAACGTAAAACCTTTGACAAAAGAGCTTATTGATTATCTGGAAGTGGTGGATCATGATTTCAAAGGAGACCTTACTGCTAAAATTTGCTCAATTGTTGAAAAGTAAGTGCAAATGCTCGCTTTATGTTATATGTAACTTCAGCCAGATACATGAAAAATCATATATTAAAATTACTATGTGGATGCTTCCAATGGTTGATTGAGTGACTTATGATGTTTAACATAGTTACACATTTTTAGTTGAAGTTTCAGTTGTTAAGATGTTAATTTATTATGATGAAATTTTAAGCAATTGCTTATGATTAGCTTGTATCATTTATCCTTTGAAACCTATTTCTTGGATTCATTTGAAATATCATTTCTATTCCTACAATGCTTTTGGGTTTGTTTCGAATTTGGTTGTTTCTCATATTTCTAACTAGGCCTGTTTTGCTATTCTCTATCAGGTTTACCTAGACTATTAATTAAAAAAAAGCTATTGCAAACTTTGAACAGTTTCAGGACCTCTTTGTCCATAGAATTACTTTTCCATCCCTATTGTTGGAATTCCCCATACATGAAACACAAAATGATAACTGAGAACTTTTAATTTTCAGGATCACTTCACTATGTTCATAACTAGAGCATTCATGTTACACAGTCATGGATTTTTCCTCTTTCTTTTTCATCAATATGTTATATGGAGTCGATTTTTGTTTTGCTTTTATAGGTTTTCCCAAGAAAAGAAATGGTACATAGATCAGATGTTCAAAGTGTTATCTCTGGTATGTGAAGTATTCTTCTGAATTCCTTCTCTTTTCAAAATACTCAATGTTAGTTGGTTTTGTCTGTTTTTTAGAGTATGTTTGGAAGTAAGCCTTAATTTCGAATAGTTCATGGCTCTTTGAAATTCCATCTGGAATTTCCATTGATAAACCATCACTTTTAACTACATTTAGTTACCGAATATGATGGAACCACTAGTGCAATAATTCACTGGATTGTAAACGTGTCCAGCAGAGTCCAGTTCAACCATGTTAAAGTTTCTTTATTAGAAAAATAAATTTAGAAGTTTGAACCATTCTGCAATGCTGCAAATTTTTTACTAAAAAGTTCATTAAGCTTAACAGCATGAGTTTTACTATGGTTAACTAGAAGCGATGTTGTATTTATTAGTTAGGCTAAACATGATCAATTAAACTGATCTCTTTTATCAGTTTTTTAAACATGTCATGGATAATTTAAATCCTTAAAATTGTAAATTAAAAATATGCACAAATAAAATCTTAAATATATTTAAATTTCTCTTTTTATGAATATGTAAATAGTCTTATCTATCCTTGACCTTTGTACTTGAAGTCAGGTACGAGTATCCACATGAATATATTCAGATGTTATATGCATGATTTTTTTTCCCAAATTGAGACAGATGGACTTTGGTAGAAAAAGGTCATAATTTAGGATACGTGTACAAGACCCACTTACATTTTCCAAGACCCAAAACCAGATCTAGTAATCTCTTTAGTTTGGTTCATGCTAGTGCAAGCCTGGGTTATAGAAATAACCTCCACTTGAATCCTACTTTCATTGGCTTTATTTTCTTTATCTATAATCTTTTCCTAAATAACATCGCATCTTCTTTGTTTTCTCTATTTCTCTGATGTCTAGGCAGGGAATTATGTGAAAGACAACGTGTGGCATGCACTTATAGTTGTAATAAGCAATGCACCTGATCTTCAAGGATACTCTGTAAGGTCTTTATACAAGGCATTCTACACATCACCCGAACAGGTAAATGCTTTATGTTGATATTTATACTTTATAATATTACTTCTTTATGAAGAAAATATTACAGTTGTAATGAATTAATTGTCTAGGTAAGTTTAGTGCGTGTAACAGTGTGGTGCATTGGCGAATATGGTGAGATGCTGGTTAACAATATTGGGGTGTTGGAAGTTGAAGAGCCAATGACAGTATGTGCATAGATTTCTGTTTAGTTATTTACTAGCAGTCACGCTGATACTTCTATTACTTTCCTTTTAATTGTCAACTTGCTGCTTAGTTTCATTTTCTAAAACATGTTAGGTTGTGATGGCACTTCTTTTTCAACCAATAGACAACTACATTTTTTCATAATTTCTTTTCTCTTATGTTATTTTGGTTGTGTTTATACTTTGAGGTTTTGAAATATGATTCTTTGCATTACTTTTCTGGTTATTCTTAAATCCATGTTGTTCATTGACATTAAAATATTGAGCCTCAATAACTTCGACTAGTTGTGTAGATATTTCGAGTATAATTTTGTATATCTATACAGTTCATTCATCAATAAAATACTTTTTTTTTTGTTTTCTTGCATATATTATTCATGAATATTCACTGCTTTTTTATCTCCTGCACCTCTCATAAATATGTTGTACTTTATAATGATCATCTAAAAGAGAGAAGGATTTGCAACATCTATATTTTCATGACAATTTTTTGTATTCTGTTAATCCTTCTACCCACTTGATAAATTGTTGCAGGTGACTGAATCTGATGCTGTGGATGTTTTGGAGGCTCGTTTAATTAGTCATTCATCAGACACTGCAACTCGATCGATGTCCTTGATTGCTCTTTTGAAGCTGTCTTCCCGTTTTCCACCGACCTCAGGGTATGCTATTCATTTGATGATTTGTATCCTTTCCATTTTTCATTTTTACAAAATTGAATGAGGTGCTTTTGACCAGCCCGGTTGAAATTTGTGTGGCCACATCAGCCGCCAGGTAGTTATGCTGAAAAATATATTTGAATGTTTATATTCTATTATAATAAATTTGAGTTTATACCAAGCTTTAAAATTTCGACCGGTACCGAAGTTTCAGTCTAGACCAGAACGATATGGTTTCGGTACCGTGCTGTCAATAGGATTTCGGTAATTTTTTTTATTTACATATAGTAATTATTAAATAAATATATTTATTGTGTATAATTTAAAAATCAGTTATATATTGATTTTATATAAGTTCTCTATTATTGAACAACTTAATATTGTTAGAAAAAATAATTAAATATAATTTTTTTAAAGAAAATTGATCTATCAATGACTCAAATTAAAATTGATACATTATAATATGTTACCTTAATAATATCAAAAGCAGTGACGTGAATTAGATGGGGCCGGATCCTCTTGGACCGCTTTTTGCGGTCCAGGGGATGGTCCCTTTGCATGCATTGATGGGATGGATGACCCCCACTTATAAAAGAGGTGGGGATCATTCATCCCCACCAATGTATGTAAAGGGACCATCCCCTGGACCGCAAAAAGCGGTCCAGAGGATCCGGCCCCATCTAATTCACGTCACTGCTTTTGGTATTATTAAGGTAACATATTATAATGTATCAATTTTAATTTGAGTCATTGATAGATCAATTTTCTTAAAAAAAATAGGCGGGGATCATTCATCCCCACCAATACATGTAAAGGGACCATCTCCTGGACCGGCGGTCCAGAGGATCTGCTCTTGAATTAGATGGAAGCATTGATTCTCGTAATATTCTACTTAGGTCAACTCTATAGTTCTTCAACACTTAGATTAAATAATCGTAATTATATAAATTAATACAAAGATGCTATTTTATATATAATAATTATATAAATTAACTATTTATTTATTTAATTAATTGTTAATTTAAATAATATATATTTAAAATAGTAAAAAATATCAAAATATCAATTACACATTAAAACAGTAAAAATAAAAAAAAAAGTAAGAAAAAAAAATATCAGAATATAAATTTGATGTATTAGAATTTTTTAGAATTTTTAAATAAAATTTAAAATAGTAAAAACAATTTTAGAATATCAATTAATAAAATTAATATTTTTAAAAATTTTAAATTATTTTTTTATATATTTTATTGGGATAATTTAATTAAGGTTTATCAAAGTCTTTTCGAAATATCTCACTTAGTTGGGAATTGTTTGAATTAAATAAATCTCAATTTTAATTTTGTATAGTGATATCACTAGCGACATCACCCCCGGAGGCCTCCGGTGACGGTACCCCACAAGTACGCTTCCGGTGCCACTGGAGGCACGCGCGTGACGCACGGCTGACGCACATGAAATTAGGTGCTTTTTGTGCCGATTTCGCTCCCCAAGTGGAACGAAAAATTGTTTGTGTTGCCCGGCACGGAACGGTATTTCAATCATTGGTTTATACAAGATTCTGAGTCTAAGAATCTTCTAATTATAATTATGACCTGTTATGACTTTGATAGTCATCTTTGTATCTGATTTGTTCACTACACTCCTTTTCCTTTCTTTATTGTAAGAGTGCAAGTATTTCAAACTTATATTTAAATGAAAGAACACAATCCACTTCTTCATTACCTGAGTAGTTGTTTGATGATTGTTTCCACGTATCACGAAGTAATTTTTCTTATTGCTTAGATTTTTTTTTCTACTTTTTAAAATAAGACTGTGACACTTCTATCCTCTTTTGAGTGTCTTATTATTTGCATTGTTCATGTTTGTAAATAGATACTGTAGACCTTGTTACAACAACCTTTATCCCATTAAGTGGTGGGCTAATATGATCGTCCGATGCCATTGGGCTCGATTTCCTACTGTATCTTAATTTTATCTTGTTTTATCATTGCTAATATTTCTTTTCCTCAATTAATGTGGATATTTGTCATGGTTTCATATCATCTAAATGAATATTGATTGGTGCCAAAGTATATGCCCATACTATCTTAAATGTGTTTTTTTCCATCATTGTATGCACATCCACTAATATTGTCATTTCTATGATTCACATATTTTGCTCATATGTTTTGCTCATAGTTCCAACATTCAGCTCTATATAATATAACAGGATTAGTTATTGTTTTGTAAATTTTCTCTTTAAGCTTTAGATGTATTTTACGATTACAAAGAACACTTGACTCCTACATTTCAACCATTGTTTGTATCCTATGTAAAATATCTATCAACCTCTTCATCCTTTTGCAAATAGGATCCTACATACTCAAAAACTTTCAATACTTATCAATTCCTTACTACATCTATTACTACTATACTTAAATTTCATATATTTTGTCTTTACTAATTCTAAAACTTTTTACTTCCATTGATTCTGTCAAAATTCGAGTTTAACATTTATTTTTTCACATGTCTAATTGGCCAACATAATGGACTTGGAGTTGAGAATATATCTTGTTACTTTCTATAAATTATCTCAGATGTTGATACATGTAGCAATATGACTTATTTTTAACAAAATAAATTTATCAACAACAGTTGGTTTGCAAAATCTTATGCATCCCCCCTCCACCTAAAGATTTCATAATTGCCATAACTCCTAAGAAGACTAGATTGATTAGGAATAAACTATAATGACTAGGGTGATTAAGATGATTGCGAATCAATCCAAAATGGTGATGGGGTAACCAAAAGAGTAGAAGACAATGCAAATATATTCATTCAACTAGTACAATCTACAAGACTCATGCTCTACTATGCCAAACACTTTGTCCTTGAATCATGAATAAAAAAGGTGTCATCAAACTAATTTATGGTAAGCTCAGTGCAGATTGGATATATAAAATATAAAGGATACGGATAACTGTAGTGAAGGAAGAAGATCCGTAGCGTACTTAATCTTAAGTGAGACTAACTGGAAATTTTGACATTACTTGTACATGTTGGTTGTGCAAGAGCATAGAAAGAGTAGATATTACTATAAATGTCCTCAGATGCTCCCTAATCTAGAATCCAAGAGGATGGTCTATAAACTAGTAGATGAACTTCCATGAGCTAAAAAGTTGCTAAAATGAAACTTTAGCTACTAACTTATTATTTGAGGAAACAGTAATACTCGTTAGCAGGAACTATAATAGAGGAACTAGACTAAGATGATCAACCATCTGGGGAAGTGGTGTCTAATATATGGACACAATGACTAGGTGGATAGCCATGGCGAGAGTAGGATACATTCCTGACATGCCCATGTTTCCTACAATGAGAATACTTGGGCTTTTCCTTTTTTTTTTCCACTAGCATGACCATCATGGACCTTATGGATGACCTCCTTAACCATTCATGGGCTTCTAGATGACATCAAAACTACTAGGGTGGTTTATCCATCATAAGGCAATGGCTGGTGGAGCTATGTCGGAAGCTCATAGCATGTACATGTAAAATAAAGTTGGAATGGAAGAGCCTCACATGATTTGAGTCTTTAGTCTCACCAACTCAAGATGAACAAAGCAAATAGGAGTTTTATCTAAGAAATCTTGCATAACTCCAACATCTGAAGTTTTATGAGAGAAACCTTCGAAAACTATTGCAAAAGTTTATGGCTAATGTGAGTGGCAATCTCATTGTTTGATTGACTTAATTGGAAGAGATTCCTAATCATGATATAGATTATAGGCTTAAGAAATGCCACTTGTGTATACCTGTATACAGGCCACTAGCTTGTGCCCAAGTCTTCTAGCAATAGAAAAAAAAAGTTGAAGGATTAATGGACTGCCAAAGGACTACAATTAATTGATAATCATTCCTCTACCATGTGGCTTGATAAGTTAGGAATCTTGGTAGCTTAATTAGTGAGTGAGGTGTTTCAATTGACCTTGGCCGGTTGACTAAAATCTAATTGTTGTGATCCACAAAACATACTTTTTCTTTTTCATGTTTGTGTGATAATCATCATGGAGCTAGCATGGCTAAAAGAATAGTGTTGGGAGTTATTGGCGATGTAGTTGAAGAATTATACATTTTAGATTTAGGGAAGTTATGGACATGATTTAAAATTTCATTATGTGCCGGGCGAAACAAGCAAAATTTGTTGTTCTGCGCCGTCGCATGACACTGACATTGCATGTTGTCGTGGGGTCACGGAGGTGTCATGATCCAGATGTCCTCGACTCTCGGAGATCGCCACAATCAATTCTGCGGGTTGCTGCGGGGATGCCTGCGGGCGGTGGGTGCAATGCAGAAACAGAAACCTTAGGTTAATTTTAATCTATATTAATAATTTCAAACAACTCTTTGCCATAATAGGATAATTTAAATAGACATAATCAAAGCCTAATAAAACTATCCCATATATTTTATTTTCAAAAATATATAATAAAATTTTTATTTATTTATTTATATATGATCTCAACTTTTTTCTTTTTCTTAAAAAAGTATTTTGAATTTTTTAATATTTAGATTTTTGAATTTTTTTTAATTAATATATTTTATATTTATAAAAATACCAAAAATCATATCTGGACGACACGATACAGTACTAAAATTATATCGTTCTGTTTATAAATCGAAATTCCGATACGACTAGAGATTTTAAACCATGGTTAAGGACGATTCACCAAACAAGTTTCTAAGGACATTATAACATTTAGATGGCCTGTGGTAGCTACAAAAACTTAACCTAGGAAAGATAAACTTGGTTTAATATGGAGAATAGATCTAATTGCTTACAGGAAGAGTGGATTTGAGTTGGTATCTGATAGAGACATTGACATTTTTATTAAAGGAGATTGTGGGCGATCTTGTTCTTGATTAACCTACTAGTAAATATCTATACTAATCAATATTTTTTTATTAATATATTTTTTATTTAAAAAATACTAAAACCGTATCGGCACGACACAAATCGCTCCGGTTATAAATCGAAACTCTGATATAGCTTGAAATTTAAACCATGATTATCCTAGCTTTAAGAGTTAAGAATGTCATTGAACTTGTATAATATTTCTTCATTGTTTTTTTGCTACATGCCTTTAAAATTCTGTATAAAGTGGAAATCTAATACACCAAATGGTTGTTTTCTAGATTGTACATCTCCTAGGATTCTTTTTTCACTTAGCCTCTCATTTTACCTATTCTTCTATGGAATTCCTGTCAATATATTTGTTCTTCATTAATTATCCAGGAGGGTTAAGGAGATTATAACGGTTCACAAAGGAAGTTTTGTGCTTGAATTGCAACAAAGAGCAATTGAATTCAACTCCATAATACAGAGACATCAAAACATAAAGTAAGCAATTAATTTACTAACTATCATTTCAGAATAATAATATAGTGAGACTTTTTGTTATTGTAATCTATGATTACAAAAGTTATTGTGAATCTGCAGATCTTCTTTGGTTGAGCGAATGCCTGTTCTGGACGAGTCAACTGTTATTGTTAAGAGAGCTGGGCCTTCACAAGCTAGTATTTCAACTGAGAAATCTAATCAACAACCACCTTCTGGAACTTCACTTAAGCTTCCAAATGGTGTTGCAAAACCAGCTGCTGCACCATTGGTTGATTTACTTGATTTGAGTTCTGATGATACTCCTGTTTCTGCTCCAACCTCTAATGATTTTCTGCATGATTTGTTGGGCATTGATTTGACAAACTCATCCTCAGGTTTCAACACTCTGTTCCACTAAGTAATAAACACCTATAAAGTTTAGGATAAGTTTCTGTTTGCATTTGGTTGGACAAATTTATTCTAATTTTCCTACACGTGATAAAGTTTTTTTTGGTCAATTCATATTGCCACCCAACAAAAATCTAGCTTCTTTTGCAGGAAACTAGCTTTAGAGGTGAACTTTATATTCAAAGAAAAAGAATGTGTGCTATAGTTAATGTTTCCTAATATTGTTGAGAACCAAATAAAAATATTTAATGTAGCCAGGAAGGCCATTTGATAATTTTCATTCTGACCATGAAAAATCTTTTCATGAGGTGATTTTCCAAATAGGAAGGCTAGGTGCTGATGATCTCTATCTCAGTAGGAATGTTGGATACATGCATTTGACTTGTCATGCTGGTTTGTTAAAAAGGGTACCAAAGCAGGTCTCTTACATTGGACGGGATGGGCTGGGTGGCACAGGTGTGGGTGATGAGATCAAGAATGGACTAGGTCATTGTTTTAGGCTTACATTAAGTATCATGGACCAATGAGAATGGGATTTATGTCAGGTGCCTAAAGAGGAAAGAATGAGGTTGATTAGATCAGAGGTGAAACATGGCCTAATGGGTGACACCTATCCTACTAGTTAGTTCTGTGTTGGTGTACTTTTAGTTTGTGGTAACATGGTTTGAACTAGCTCATGATTATGGGCCTACAAGTTTTGGGCTTTTGGCTTTTGTAAACAAGATGGAAGCCAAGTGCCTAAAGAGGTAGTGAGGTTCTTTATTTAGATGGAGGTGATACATAACTTAATGGGGGTAAGGGGAGAAACCTAGCTAAGCTAATCTTTTGGGTTGGTCTAGACTTGTAGTTGTAAAAGAGAAAGAGATCGTATATTTCTCATCACAATAATCCATTTACATGTAGGTATTTAGATACATAAGGAGGGAAAGAGGATCCTATAATTATGATATATCTATAATCAAGCTAATCTAAATCAATTATAATCCCTACAATTAAGGGAATCTTCGGAAGTATTCAACACTCCTTAAGCTAGAGCATATGTCAATCATATTTAGTTTGCCACAAAGTTCTGAGAATCGTTTTCCTCTTAATGCTTTAGTGAAGACATCGACAACTTGGTTGGATGACATGAATGGAGTGACAATTTTCTGGCTCATTACACACTCGCGAATAAAATGACAGTCAACCTCAATATGCATAGTTCTCTCATGAAAAATTGGGTTACTTGCAATGTGAATAGCTGCTTGGTTATCACATTACATTGGCAGTGGTTCATTATAGTGAACTCTAATTCTTCAGCCATAACATCTCGGTACTTTGTGAGCCATGGCTCTGTACTCAGCTTCAGGTAGTCGACATAGCAATAGTAGTTTGTTTCTTACTTCGCTATGTTACTAGATTTCCCCTACATAAGTGCAATACCCGGAAGTGGACCGCCTGCCAATCTTAGATCCAACATAGTTGGCATTAGAATAAGCTTCGATCATTAGGTGCCCATTTCTCTTAAATGACAACCCTTTTCCTAAAGATATTTTAATGTACTTAAGAATCCTGATAGTGGCATCCTAGTGAACTTGCTTTGGCTTATCCATAAAACGGTTGACTATTCAAATTGCAAAAGAGATATCAGGTCTCGTTACAATTAAGTAGATGAGTTTCCCAATAAACCATCTATATTTTGCGTTATCCTCAAAGAAGTTTCTTTCATTCCAAACACTTGAATTGATATCCATAGGCGTATCAATCGGCTTCGTTCCAAACAATCCAGTTTGTTTGAGTAAATATGTAGCATACTGCCGTTGGCATAATGAAACTCCAGATTTGTTGTGAGCAATTTCAATTCCCAAGAAATACTTAGGATGCCCCATATCTCTCGTTATAAAGTGTTTTGCAAATACTTCTTAGTTTCGTCTATCCCACATATATTACTATTGGATATTAGGATGTTATCAACATAAATAATAAGAATGATAATTCCATTCGTGCTCTGTAGTACAAACACAGAATGATCTGATTTGCATTGTTTGAAGCCAACAACACTGTTATATACGTAATTTATCAAACCAGGCTCTGGGGCTTTGTTTAAGACCATAAATAGCCTTTTCAAGTTTGCAAACCATAGTAGCATTCTCCCCCTAGCAATATGCCCTGGAGGTTGCTCTATAAATAGTCTCGTGCAAATCTCCATAAAGAAAGGCATTCTTTACATCTAGTTGATAGATTGGCCAAGATTGATTGACAGCCAAGGAGGAACTCTAGTAGAATTCAGGCGAGCAATAGGAGAGAATGTTTCAAAGTAATCAACACCATAAGTATGTAAATTCTTTGGCCACTAGAGGAGGTTTGTATCGATCAATAGTACTGTTAGTTTTAAATTTCAGAGTAAATACCAACGATAGGTAACAATATCAATGTAAGGTGGTGTAGCCACGAACTCCCAAGTACCACGAGAGATAAGAGCAAACATTTCCTCATTCATTGAAGTTTGCCAAGCCAAGTGTTGATAAGTCTTAGAGTAGGAAGTTGGAACTTCTATAGATGATAGAGAAACAACAAAAGCGTGGAATGCAGGACTACGGTAATCAAACGAAATATGATTAGACAAAGGATGAGTTGTGCATGACCGAATACCTTTACGAAGAGCAATAGGTAGATTAATATCGGAGGGGCGAGGAGCATCAGGATCTGCGCAGGAAGAGGAGGTGAGGGACATGAGACAGGTTCTGGACGAGAACGCCTCATACACCTGCAATGGTTTAAGAGACGGAGCATCTGTAGTGGAAGACATGGATGGTGGGATTTGTAATGGAGGAGATGCTAATGTATCAGATTACTGAGCCAAAAGGGGAAAAGTATGGTTTTGACTCAAAAACGTAATATCAACACAAGTGTAACTTGATTTTGTGAGTGTGTCAAGACAATGATATCCTTTTTGTATATGAGAATATCCAAGCATGATGCACTTAATAGAGCGAGAAGACAATTTATCCAAGCTGGGAGTAAAATCATGAACAAAACAAACACAACCAAATATGTGAGGAAGCACAGAGAAAATAGGTTTGTCAGGATGAAGATATGAAAATGGGATATCTCCATGTAACACAGTAGATAACATCCTATTTATGAGGAAACATGTTGTGAGAATAGCTTCATCCTACAAATACTTAGGGACATGCATGTGACAAAGAAGTGTACGAGTTACGTCTAAAATATGATACTATTTGCATTCAACAACTCCATTTTGTTAGGAAGTGTATGTGCAAAACGTTTGATGAATTATGTCATCAGAATTACAGAATATAGACTCTGTCTTCTAAGTAAACTCAAGTGCATTATCGGTATGAAGAATGCACAAGGCAACAAAATATTGAGTTTTTATTTTGTTATAAAATGATGTTAACACCTCAGAAACCTCACTCCTATTTTTGAGTAAATATAACCAAGTCATGCGAGAATAATCATCAATAAAAATTATAAAATACTAAAAATCTCCTCTTTACTCAACTTTACTAGGTCCCCAATCATCACAACGAAGAAGTTCAAAAGCAAACGAACTACGTTTATCAACTCTAGAAGGAAAAGAAGTACGATGGTGTTTGCCGAATTCACAGGACTAACACTGAAAATTTAGTAGACGGAATGAGAACTAAACTTTTGAGAGTGGAAGAAGATGAGTGACCTAGACGACAATGAGACAGTTGCTGAGAATGCCCGGGAACTTACAAGTGTAATCGAATCCAGATAGCATAGATCATCACTCTCATGTCCACCAATTATCCGCTTCGTGTGCAGAGCCTGAATAATACAATAGGATGGATATAAATATATAGAGTAGTTGTGAGCTTTTGCTAGCTAGCTTATTGATAGTAAACTAACAGGAAATTTAGTTGCAAAGAGAACATTATCAAGAGTGATATTTGTAGTGAGCCTGACAACACCTCTTCCCATAATTAGAAAATAGGTACCATTGGTTAGATGGACAAGGGATAAAGATGGGGAAATAAAAGAGGAAGAGAAAACCGACTTGTTACTAGTAATTTGAGCAGACGCACCAGAATCCAGCATCCCAGACTTATCAAGAGACACAACTAACGCATCTGGAGAGGATGAGACAGCACTGGCAGAGGGAATGCTAGCAGAAGAGAGAAACAATTTCTCATAATTAGTACGAGAAATAGAGACCATATCATCATGACCACTAGTGTCTGGTGATGGAGTCGATAGTTCAGTAGACGCATTAATAGCCCAATCAGGCTTACCAAACAACGTCTAACACTTCTCGGAGGTATAGTTGGAATGACCACAGTGAACACATGAACGATTACTCCACGACCACGATTGCGACTACTATTATGACTCCAAAAGAACCCACAACCGTGAGAATCCATAGTCGAAGTGTCAGAAGAAGAGGAAAAGTTAGTGTCAGGAAAGCCCTTGGTCACACGAAGAACCTGAGGCAAAAAAGGACGTCGACACAAAAATCGACAGCATAGGGCACCAGTGCTGAAATCGGCCAAAAGGATGTCGGTGCTGAAATCGGCAGCACAAGGCGTTGGTGCAAAAATTGACAGCACAAGGCGTTGACGCTGAAATCGACAGAAAAGGATATTGGGACCGAAATCGACAGCAGTAGTATGAGGCAGCAGCAGCATGAGGCAGCAACAACAACAAGAAGTAGCAATAGGGGGCGGCATAAAAATTAGGTCAGAGAAGGAGAACTTAGCTATGTTACCATGTAAAAGAGAAAGAGACTATATATTTCTCATTAGAACAATCCGCTTACATGTAGGTATTTAGATACACAAGGAGGGAAAGAGGATCCTATAATTATGGTATGTCTATTAATTACAATCAATCACAATCTCTATAATCAAGCTAATCTAAATCAATCATAATCCCTACAATTAAAGGAATTTTCGGAAGTATTCAAACATGGTATGATAGGAATGTAACAGTTTGAGAAACGACTCTGGTGCTAGAGATTAATCAAGAGAGCTGTATTAATTTCTATGTTTGGGAGTCCATATTCTCTTTTTCATTTTATTATTTTACGTGGAACACCTTCTTGCACTTTTATCATTGTTTGTACTTTGTTTTGTGGTGGCACAACTTGGTGCGTTCTCATGAACAATGCTGTATGCATAGACTCCTCTTGCCGCTGGTGCAAATTTTTAAACCATGATTATGTTAACTAGTTCACTCTTTAGTTGTGAATTATTCATGCATAAATACTGCTCATTTTTTATCTCTAATAAATATTGATAACTCAATTTACACTTACAAATCAAAACAAAGAATGCTTTTAGTGGAGGACTGACAATCCAAGTTACATAATTTGAACTTGTGCTAATTATTACCAACCAAACTAAAATTTAGTTTGTTGACGTGTTTCACAAAGATCATTGCATCTGAATGGCTATTTAAGATCATTAAACCTTTATCACAAGTCATCCAGTACACAAGATTTAGAAATGAGAAACTATATTGTGACTGTGCTCGTCATATTTCTGTCTACTTTGTATTGATGGATGACTAATATTCTAATTGGCTTCCTTTCAAAGGCGTAGATGATATGGTTGTAATCATGTATTATATAAGCTACACGTAATATAAAACAAATAATTAATGAGAAATATACCCCATTGAACAATAGTTTGCTTTTGTTCAATAATATTTGGGTACTGCAGTTATATGGTAATTGAATGTTACGTGCTATCAATCTTGTGCGCATTAAACTCTGATTCTTATGAACTTATATATTGATTGAATTCTTTTTCTTGTACACAAGGCATTGCTCCAGCCAGTGGTACAGATATTCTTATGGATCTTTTGTCTATTGGAACACCACCTGTTCAAAGTAATACTTCACCTGAAATTTCCTCCGATAAAGGTAACAATTTATTAAAGCTTAAATATAGCAATTTTATTTATCCTTATATTCTTGCTAGATTTTAATCTTCTTTTCTGCATTCTCTTAGGATTATCACTGATAACCAAACCGGCTTCTAATTCTGTTCATGTAGTAGATTTGTTGGATGGATTAACATCAAATGGATATCTGCCTGGTAAATTTGGTTCGTGATTAGTGTTTTTACACTGAAATGGGAAATCTGATGACATCTTTTTTCTTAAACAGAAGTTCATATTCCAGTTTACTCCTCTATCACTGCTTTTCAAAGTAGTACCCTGAAGATTACATTCAGCTTCACGAAGCAGCCTGATAAACCACAAGTTACTCAGATCCTTGCTACATTTATTAATTTGTCATTCGATGCCTATACAGATTTTGTTTTTCAAGCAGCTGTTCCAAAGGTAAACCAACATATGATTATTAACTTAATGTTTTTCTTTACACATTGTTTATTTTCTGAATTTAATTGATTAGATATGTCTTGTTAGTCATGCTAATTCTACAATAAACACAAAAATACTTGTATCACGTAAAGGTTGTTTCTTGAAATTGTTAGTTCATAACACTGCTGCTAGACTAAGATCTAGTAATCATTGTTCTATCTTGGTAATGATGTTTAGATATCCTTATATGTGTTTGTTGCTATGCATTTGTACAGTTAGATATATATTCCATGTTCAGGTGCACTGGAACATTTGTCTACTTTCTTGTCTTAATTGAATATTTTCTTTTACTTGTATAGTAGGCTGATTAATGATCATTGGGCATCATAGCCTTGCTGTTTCATAACTCAGAGTTCACTATCCATCAGTGGTTCAATCTGCTACTATCTTGACAGCAAATATTATTGCATTGTACAGTTTGTCAAGTTACATTTAGATCCAGCCAGCAGTAATCACCTTCCTTCTAATGGAAATGGGGCGGTTACACAAACTGTAACTGTTACTAATGGTCAGCATGGACAGGTATGAGAGTTCCGGGTTGAGACTTTCTTGCTACTTGACTACCCTTAGCTATATTTTTGATTTAGTTTGGATTAATCTTGTAAAACAGTTTTATGTATGGTTTGATATCACATACTATGTTTCTTATGTGTTTAGTGGAAAAATTAAAATATATCATTTTAGTAAATTAAAAAACTCAATATTAATTGACACAGAATCTCTCCTAGGTTGCCTACGCCGATTACTAGAATGTGTATTTTTAGGTATATATCTTCTTTTTCTTAATATCTACTTTTTCCCTTTTTATCAAAAGTATTTAATTTCTTTTTTCACCTTTAAGTTATCACTAGGATCATATGTCATGATGGCAAAAGGCGAATACGTTCGCCCCCAGCGCCCTCGCCAACCCGTCCCAGGGCCAACACGGAGGAGGTAAATCACGGGCGGCTACTAGCCTTTCGAATAGTGACTAGCACATAAGGGAGGCATTTATCTCGACTTTGCCGAGATTCGAACCCCAGACCTCATGATGGCAACACCTCATGCGCTAGCCACTAGACCCATCCGAGGGGACTAAAATTGTATGGGTAAACTTTTTATAGTGACCGACACCACCGTCGAAACGGCCCCTTATCAGAAACCTCCGAAGGGATTTTTGGGTGAACGGCACAACTTAATTGATAAGAGTCTGCGCAGGGGGTGTTCGAACTTGGCACCTCAGTCAAAGGGTACAACTAGGATCATATGTCAGCACATTGGCATAGTAGCAAAGACATGCTATTCCAGTCAAAGATTGAGATTTCTATTTCGAACCTTGGTTTTATGCTTGCTTAGTTGCAGTGATTATGGGTGCTTGGTTAGGTTATTTCATTTTCAAGCTTACTAGTTGCTAGAGAAATTAGAGAGTTGAAAAAAAATACCAGTTGCATAATTACTTTTCTTTTTCATGTTTGACTATAATCTTAATGCACAATGTAAAATATAAATAAATATTACACTTTTTGCTTTGGCTTTGCTTTCTTTCATTTTATAGACTAAAATAGGCCGCCCCCTCCGCGATCCGTCACGGGCTGTGGTTGTTTTTCTTTTTTTTTTTTATAGAAATTAAATTTCCTATTTAATTAATTAAATAATTCCTAAGTACGTGTGATATTTCGAATAGGCTTCTATAAACCCTAATTAAATCATCCTAATAAAATATATAAAATATATATATATAATTAAAAAAAATTAATAAAATTTGCTAATTAATATTCTGAAAATTTATTTTTTAATATTTTGAATTTTATTTAAAAATTTAAAAATAATAATAAATTCTGATTTATATTTTAGTATATTTTTTTATTATTTTGTATTATTTTAAATTTCATTTAAAATTTTAAAAAATTTAAAAAAATCTATTTTTTTTTAAATCTAATAAATTAGATATATATTTTGATATTTTTTTATTATTTTGTATTATTTAAAATTTCATTTAATTTTTTTAAAAAATTCTTTATAAATTCTAAAAAAATTTAAAAATTCTTAAAAAATAAAAAATCTAATAAATTAGATTTATATTATGTTTTTATTTTATTTTATGTTTTTTTACTTAATATTTTTTTACTATTTAAAATGTATATTATTTAATTAATAATTACTTAAATGAATAAATAGTTAATTTATATAATTATTATATATAAAGTAATATCTTTGTATTAATTTATATTCTTATTATTATAGATAGATCAATTTTAATTCGAGTTATTGATAAATCAATTTTATTTTAAAAACTATATTTAATTATTTTTTCTAACAATATTAAGTTATTCAATAAGTGAAAACTTATATAAAATCAATATACAACTTATTTTTATATACACTATAAAAATATTTATCTTATAATTACTATTTATAAATAAAAAAAATACCGAAACTGTATCGGCACGGCAGGATACGATATCGAAATCGTATCGTTCCAGTATCAAAACCTCGACACGGGTCGAAATTTTAAACCTTGGTCACAATACAGTTTCATCAGGTATTCCAATTTGATTTTCAAATCATCCAAAATAATCTTTAACTAGAATAGTTCATATAATCCTTGAGCAATGATTCTAAATTCTGATTATGCAGATGATCTTGCCACCACATTTTGTTCCTTGCTCCATGTCACCAAATTACCACCAAGGAAACTACTTTCCTGTAGTTAATCTTCTATCCACTAGAGAACATGCATAGTCTGCATCTGTGTAAGCTTCTAAAGCTAGTGTCTCATTTCTCTTAAACAAAATTCCCTTTCCTGGAGTGCCTTTCAAGTAATGTAATACTCTGTAAGCAGCTTGAAGGTGAGATTCTCTTGGATCATGCATGAATTGGCTGATTACACTCACAGCATATGCAATGTCTGGACGAGTGTGAGCAAGGTATATGAGCCGACCAACCTACCTCTGATACATTTTTTTGTCAACAGTTGGTTCTTCCTTAGCTTCTCCTATCTTGTGATTTGGATCCATTGGATTAGAAATCAGTTTACACCCAATCTTCCCTGTTTCAGCTAACAAATCAGTTATATACTTCTGCTGAGAAATAAAAATTCCTTTGGTAGAGTATGCTACCTCAATACCAAGGAAGTACTTCAGTTTGCCCAGTTCCTTTATTTCAAATTCCTTTATTAATTGCTGCTTTAGATCATGTTTTTCCTTTTCATCTTTTCCGGTCACAATGATATCATCTACATAGACTAGAAGAGCGGTCACCTTCTTTGTTGTTGAGTGCTTAACAAAGAGAGAATGACCCCTTGGCTTTGGTATACCCAGATATCTTCGTGACTTTTGTAAATCTTCCAAACCATGCCCTAGGAGATTGTTTTAGACCATAAAGAGCCTTCCTTAGTTTACATATTCTGTTATCAGTATCCCCTTCAAATCTTGGTGGGAGGTTCATATAAATTTCTTCATCTAAATCTCCATGAAGAAATGCATTCTTCACATCATACTGTAGGAGTTGTCAATTGAAGTGTGCAGCCAAAGATAGTGTAGCTTTGGCAGTATTCATTTTTGTAACTGGAGACAAGGTCTCCTGACAACCTACCCCATAAGTCTGAGTATCACCTTTTGGCACTAACCTAGCTTTATATCTCTCAAGAGATCCATCTGCTTTGTATTTTAATGTGAAAATCCACTTACAATCAATAATGTTCTTCCCAGCTTCTCAACAACCTCCTATGTCTTATTCTTTTCTAATGCATCCATTTCCTCCCTCATGGCATCCCTCTATTCCCCTTTTGACAATACCTCAGAAATAGTATTGGGAATAGTCATGGTATTTAGACTCACAATGAATCTTTTGTGGGCTGGTGATAGATGTTTAAGAGAAACATAGTGAGATAAAGGATAGAGAGGGTGTTTAGTGTATTCTCTAGTACCTTTTCTAATAGCAATGGGAAGGTCAAGGCTATCTGTTAGGTCAGTGGATGATTTAGTAGATTGTAATGGTGGGTCAAAACTTAGTATGATCCAAGCATCAGGGTCGGAGGTTTGTGGTTGAGGTTCTTAGACTTGTATCGCTTCTGGAGCGGTCTTTCTCTTTGAATGCACTTGGGGGATACTTAGAGTATCACTAGGAGGAGACTCACTAGATGGAATAGAAGGTGATTCGATATGAACTTGAGTAGGAGGAAGATCAAGAGCGTTAATGAGTTCAAATGACTCATAAGTGCTATCTTTTGTCATTGAAATCTCCCCCTGAGGATAAGACTTAGAGAAGAACGGAGTATGTTCAGAGAAGGTAACATCAGCCGAGATGTAAAACTTTTGAGATGAAGGGTGGTAACACTTATACTCTTTTTGAGTAGATGAATATCCAAGGAAGACATATTTGATGGAACGAGGATCTAGTTTACCTTGAAGTGGACTGTGGATATGAACAAAAGTAGTGCACCCAAAAATCCTAGGAGTAAGTCGATTTGTGGTTCGAAAATGAGGATAAAACTCCTTGAGGAGTTACATGAGACTCTAGTTTTCTAGGACATGTGAAGGAAGTCTGTTTATCATGTATGTGACATTAAGGATAGCCTCTCCTCAATAGGATTTAGGGACATTGTTGTGGAAAAGAATAGCACGAGTAGTGTTGAGTAAGTGTCCATTTTTCCTTTCTACTATTCCATTTTATTGGGGTGTATAAACACAAGATGAATTATGAATAATCCCCTGGGATTGGAAATAGGAGGACAAAGTTTGGTTGAAGTAATCTCTAGCGTTATCTGTTTTAACGCTTTTGATTTTCACTCTAAATTGATTTTGAATCATTGAGTGAAAATTAAGAATAATAATATTGACATTAGTTTTTTGTTTGAGGAGAAACACCTATGTAACCCGAGTGCAATCATCAATTAAGATGACAAACCATCGAGTCCCAGAAACATTGGGAATATTAGAAGGACCCCATATATCACTATGAATTAAATGAAAGGGAGTAGAACTTCTTTTATTGCTAATAGGAAAGGGTACATGAGATTATTTTGCCAATTCACAAACATCACATTGAAATTCAGAAACATCCAATCCTTGAAAAAGATGAGGAAACATGAACTTTAAAACTCTAAAAGATGGATGACCAAGACGTTTATGATGCAACCAAATATTGTCCTTATTGGAAAAATTGTAAAAGGACAAAGACATTATTCTTTTTAGTGGATTTAAGGTAGTAAAGACCACTATGTTCCTTAGCAAGTCCAATCCTCCTCCCCGAGTCCTAATCCTGGAAAACACAATAAGAAGGGGGGAAAATGGCATGATAGTGAAGTTCAGTAGTTTATTTTTGAACGAAAACAAGGTTGGCATACAGTTTTGGTACATGGAGGACGTTTTTGAGGATAAGGTTAGTAGTAAGATGAACATTTCCAAAACTAGCAACAGTGGCTAAAGATCCATTGGCTACTATAATTTTTCTGTTACTTGGGTTGGGGTTATAAGTGTGAAAAATTTTAGAATTGAGAGTGTGGTCTGTGGCACTGGAGTCTATTATCCATGAGTTATCAAACAAACTGTTTGAGGTATTCATACAAGAAGAGAGTGAAGGGATACCTGAGAGTCAAAGAACATGCTTCAGACGGTTTATCAAAAGAACCCGACAATCCTCGAGTTTCTCAATTTCTACACCATTGAATCTGCCAAGAATTGAGTTGTCTTCAATATGGGATTGCTCGATTAGGTGTGCTTGAGATTTGTGTTGCCCCCCATAACTTCCCTATTCTCGACTTGGTGGTTTACCATGTAGTTTCCAACATGACTCTTTGGTGTGGCGAGATTTCTTATGATAGTTGCACCAAAGATGAGCTTTATTGTCTTTAATCGGGGGCATACCATACTTATCTTTCTCTTGCGAGTCAGTTTTGGAAGCAAGGGCTAATCCAGCCATGGGTTGGGGCTCAAGCATCACACTTCGTTGACTTTACTCAGCCCGGAGTAAAGAGATCACCTTTGCTAGGGACGGTATGCTGTCTTTGCCAAAGATTTGGATTCGGACTTGATCAAATTCAAGATTTAAGTCGGCCAAAAAATCATATACACACCTTTTCGATAAAATTCTTCAAAATAGCAACATTTGAAGCACATTGCATCTCAATTACTTTGTAGTAATCGAGTTCTTGCCACAGATTGTGCAAAACCGTGGAATATTCTGTGATTGATTTATCTCCCTGCTTAGTAGCACCTGCTTTGACTTTAAGTTCATAAACTTGGGCAACATTACGGGCTTTTGAATAAGTGTAGGTAATGCTCCCAAATTTCATGAGAGAAACATATATGTATCACTGTTGGATGGTTCCATGGAATCCCATAACCAAGATATAATCATAGAATCTTCATCCCACGCCTCAAAAACTGGATCAGTCGTGGCAAGTCCTATCCCAAGGATATGACTAAGTTTCCCTTTGCCTTTGAGGTACGTATGAATAACCTGAGACCATTTCAAGTAGTTCTTCCCATTGAGGCGATTGGAAGGCCGAACATTTTGCAGATCACCAATTTTCTAGACTGAACTATCGTCATCACCAGTTTTTCCCATTGAGTCAATTGGAAGAACGAGTTCTTCCCGTTGGTATATTGATAGCAGTAGCCGATACAACAACACCAGAACTGTCACTGGGAGAGTCTTATTTCTGATACCAAATTGAGTAGGAGGGTACAAGATGAAAGGGCGCAAGCAACCCAACAAAAGGAATGAAGATTGCTAGCTGGAATATACGAGGCCTCAATAAAGGCCTCAAACAAAAGGGAGTGGAGAACTTCCTTTGTAATAACAAATTGGTAGTGTTAGGAGTGTTGGAAACTAAATTATCAATACTTAAAAATTGAAATTGAGTCGGTTTTAACCATTCCTGATGGAACAACTAGATGTTCCAAATGGTCGGAGTATAACTCAGAAATTGAAGTTGAGCCGGTTTCAACAATTCCAGATGGAACAACGAGATGTTGCAGATAGTTGGAGTAGGATATTGTTGATATGAGATGAACAAAGGGTTGAACTTGAGGTACGAGAATGACATGATCAGTTTGTGCATTGTAAAGTGACCTACAAAGTGACACACTGACTCATAGCCATCACTTTTGTGTATGGCAAATTAACTACCATTGGAAGGATACCATTATGGGAAAGCTTCCAGTGTCTATCAGATGGTATGGCTTTGCCTTAGATTGCCCTAGGGGATTTCAATGCTTATCTATCAATGGAGGGCAAGTTTGGAGGACTCCCTCTCTCACCTTATTGAATTTCAAATTTCGTTGCAGTTACTAGACTGAAGCCTTAAGCCATACGGGTTGCAAATACACATGGTTCAATGGTCACATATGCAGTAAATTTGATCGAGCTTTAGTGAATAAGTGTTGACCGGAGGTTGAGTTATAGAGTTTTACTAGCTTCACACCTCCGGACTATTTGTTAGATCATTTGGCCTACACCATCTCTATTATGAATGGTGGCATTTAAATTCTTAAGTCATTCAAGTTTTTTAATATGTAGGATAAGCACAACACCTTCTCGGACTTGGTTAAAACTAAGCGGACAACCTACAAGTAGTAGATTAGCCAAGGAACAATACATTACATAATTGTGTAGGCTCTATAACTTTTGAAATTAGACTTGAAAACTCTGAATGTCGTGCACTTTCAGCATATTTTGGCACGAGCAGCAATTGCATGAATGAGATTAGAGGAGACTCAAGAAGTCGGATTGTCTTGTGGCACTATGGATGGCAATTACAAAAAAATTCAAGAGGTTGCATCTCGTTTAAGTGCTGTTGAACACAGTTTCTGCCTGTAGCAAGCCCAGTCAAAATATTTTGTTGTGGATCGTGATCCAACTAGAAGGGAGTTGAATAGACGATCACCCCCAATTGCTTGCTTCCTATGTATTCGTTAGTGCACAACAAAAATACAAAATTAATACGAATACAAAAACTAAAGATAAGAGAGAAATGCAAACTCTAACACGTTCATTTAACGTGGTTCGGAGATAAAGCTCCTACTCCACGACTGTTATTGAGGTGGATGATCCCTCAATCCGTCGGTGGATTAGTCTCCGGAATTCTGACTAGCACAATCCTTCTTATCGGTGGAGAAATCTTGCCACAAACTCGATCAAGACCTTAGATTGCACTTGAGGGCTTAGAGATTCTAATTAGAGGTTAACCACCTCTAATTTCATCACCCAAGTGAGCCACGACAAACTTTATTATATAGAGCTCGAGTGGAAACACAAAAACTGTGTTTCCGCCAAGGTTCTAAATCTCGACCCGTGCCGAGGTTTCGGTCTCAGACCTAAACGATACGGTTTCGGTATCGTATCGTGTCGTGCCGATATGGTTTCGGTATTTTTTTATTTATATATATATATATATATATATATATATATATATATATAATAATTATTAGATAAATATGTTTATTGTGTATAATTCAAAAATAAATTGTATATTGATTTTGTATAAATTCTCAACAACATGATATTGTTAAAAAAAATAATTAGGGGGAATATTATTAAAATAAAAAAAATTCTATATGTAAAAAATAATATCAGAATATAATTTAGAACTCTCAATTATTTAAATAATATATATTTAAAAAATAATTTAAATAATTATGTAAAATAGTAAAAAATACAAAATATTTTATTAAATTATCAGAATATAAATTTGATTTTTTAGATTTTTTATAGAATTTTTAAATAAAATTTAAATCAATAAAACTAATTTTCAAAATATTAATTAATATTTTTTTAATTTTATTGAATAATTTAATCTGAGTTTAGAAAAGAAATATCACAAAATTTTTAATTACTTGAAATGCTGGATTTTTTTTCTCACTAGTGTCGCGAAGAAAGGAACGCGACTTGCGGATGCGAGGCATCGGGTGGCACTGGAGGCGCGGGCGAGGCGTCGGGCGGTGCCGAAGGCGGCGGGCGTGGCGTCCACCGGCGTCAGAGGCGTTCGGCGACGCTTTCGGTGGCGCCGGAAGCGTCTGACGACTCCTCCGACCCCGCTTGTGATCCTCCAAATCTTTTGCAGTTCTGCGAAGAGGATTGGAAGTCCAGCGATTCATCCGGAGGCGCCGGAGGCGTCGCACAATGCCTCCGGTGAGCCTCCCTCGCCTCCGGTGAGCCTTGCTCGTGTCCTCCAGCGATTCTTGGCCGGTGATGCACGCGACGCGATTCCTCCCGTTGCCGCTATGAGGAACATAGTGACGCACAAAACAAAGTGGCTCACGGTGCCGGTTTCGTGCGTCAAGCGGAACGACAAATTTCGTCCGTGTCGCCCTGCACAGAACGAAATTTTGTTCCCTGGTTTCCGCTACCAGTCGACTGCCAACTTCACCAACGGCTTGATACCAGTCAATTGATCACTTAACCAGTCAATTTATCCATAACGGCTGAGCAAACATTGCCCTTTGTTCGCTCCCACCAATTGACCGGTAAAGTCACCAGTCGACTGATAAACTCTAAACCTAGAATTTTACCCCGAGTACAATCTCTCATGCACTCGTCCTCGCCCGTACAATCTTAACCTTGCCTTCTAACTATCTTCCCTGAGCCTTACGTTCCTCGGATGCTTACTCATCTTTCACGTCTTGCCTTCAAGATTCTTCTTTCATCCTTGTCCTTATTGTTGGGTCTTCCTTTTCTAGCACAACTATGACCTTGCCTTATAGTCATCTTCCCTTAGCCTTGCGTCCTTCGGATGCTTCCTCATCCTTTACGTCTTGTCTTCAAAATGCTTCTTTCGATTTCACGTCTCTCGGATGTTTCCCCATCCTTCACGCTTAGTCCTTGTTGTCGGGTCTTCACCATGCCAAGTCACACTTGGACTTACACTGCCAAGACTTCACTTGGACTTTGCCTTGTTATACCGGGATCCTATACACTCCACTTGGACTCCACTTAGAATTTGCTTTGTCCAAACATTAAAACCTAGGATCACACTGATTGCTCAAACAATCTTCCCTTTTTGATATTTGACAATCCGTTTAAGTTAGGGAAACAAATAATGCAATAACATACAAACAAATATATAATCTACTCATGCATATATCATGGAACCTAATCCTAGGCTCCCCTTTCACCTAAGCTCCCCCTTGAGCTAGGATTTCTTACAAGGTATTTAGGTTTCTCACTTAAATCTAAATATCTCCTCCTTTGTCATGCATAAAAAAGAGTTTCAACAATATTTCAATTATTGTACTCTTAGACCATTAATGACCATTAATCATTATATATTAAATCCCCATAAGATTACATACATGTATATCACCTTTTTGGTCATTTTCTATTGTTGAAAAATAGTTTCAGACTATATCAGTCGATTGACCTAAACCCGAGTCAACTGCCCTCATCGAATTAACCCCACAGAACTATTCTATATTCGATGAATAGTATTATCAGTCGATTGGTAATTAATGCAGTCGACTAGTACCCCTTTTTCAGCCCAAACTGCATTCTGAACCCAATTTCAGAAATTCATCAAAAATTCCTAAATTTTGTAGAGATGTCTATTTTACCATTGTCTATTTGGGGAAAATATATTTAGAAATATATCTATTATGGATCCCAAGATTGATACAAAATTTAAAACTATCTAAATGGTTCAATTGAACCCTGACCTAAAGTCCTAGTTTTGACATCCTCTTGATGTATCTGCCCATATTAAATCATAATACATCCCTAGCATTAGTTCATATGTTATCTATACATGTAAAACTAATTTTCATGTAATATGAACTAAATTTCATATTTCTTGCATGAAACTCATCCTAAATGTGCCAACCTACTCGATTAGAAACTCAAGTCCATCTCTAAACCTTGTGACATATTTCATGACCCATCTAGAATCCCAAGTAAGGTCCACTTGAGATCTATTGACCATGTGTCCCAACTTGACTCTTTGAGTTCTCCCTAGAGCTTGATGTCATAATCATATACAATCTTTGTAAATTTCTTCTCATTGGCCTTGGATGACTCTCCTTTGCCCTTGGTTGCTCCTCCCTTGCCATTATCATGTGCCACCCTAGCATATGATCTCTTTTTGGCCTTGGAGGGATTAGATCAGTATCCTAAACCCGATTTATCATTGTTGGGTCTTTGGTTACCCAACACCATACCTAATCCCTTAGATCCAACATTGAATCTCTTTAGGATTTTCTCCAAACTATCAAGCTTTGCCTTCAAAGCTTGATTTTCCTTTTCTAGACTCCTAATTCTAGACTCTTGTTGTCCACCTTGGACATGCCTAGATCTACCCATCTTTCTAGGCATGTGCCTCCCCTTAGGATTTTTGCCTAGGTTTTCCATTACCTTCTTCTCCTTAGGCAATGAGAATCTAACTTGTCTAGGTTTATCACGTATAAGTACCTTAGGGCTAATTCCGAAATTTACCCTACTTCTATCCTGATACTTAAACCCAAAATTCTTCATTGCTATATAATGATAATTATTATCAATCTTAGCATGCACGGGAAAATAACAATTGGAATTACAATTCAAATTAGGGTCTACCTTCCTTACCTTTGAAGCTCCCCCTCAACTTGAGCTACTCTTCTTCTCCCATTTCTTCAAATGCGCTAGCTTCTTGATTTTCCTCTTCTTAGGGCACTTGGTGTAGCAGTGACCTTTCTTCCCACACGTGAAGCACACAATGCACATTCTCCTCCTTTTGGCTTCTTCATTCCTACAACCCACATTAACATCTAAAACAACTTGAATGAGTTTATGATTTACCTTTTTCTTACCAATTGGACACCTACTCTTGTAGTTTCCCTTCTCATTGCAACCTAAGGAAATGATGTGGTCCTTCGACTTGACTTTGGTGGAGATGTTTGCAAGGTTGACTTCCAAGACTTCCTCTTCACTTGTCTTGGATTCTTCTTCGACCCTTGAAGATGTGGACGATACCTCCTCATCTTCCTTCTCCTCATAAGTTGAGCACATGTCAACTTCTGGTTGCTCCTCCACTTGAGCCACTATGTCCCTTTCCTTGGACTTTTCTTCGTCGTGTGTAGGCTTAGGTTTTTTCGATTAAAACCATCTTTACCTTGCTCCACAAATCATGGACGTTCTCATACTCACCTATATGACTCATCACGTCATTAGTCATAATAACAATTAAAATCGATATTACCTTTTCATTTGCCTTTGATCGTGAGGTTTGCTCCTTGGTCCAATAACGTGAGCGGAGTCTCTTCCCTTTCTTGTCCTTAGAACTTCAAATGGCTCCTCGACAACTATCATGGTGTCATAATCCGTCTCGAAGAAAGCCTCTATTTTCACCATCTAAAAGGTGATATCCTATAGATTTCCCCCTCTATACTTTGGAGGAACAATCAAGCCACCCATCCTTAGCTTTCTTGGCAGTACGGAGAGCAACATTGCTAATACCACTTGTTGTGGATTATGGTCCGGTTAGAAAGGGGGTTGAATATATGATCACCCCAAATTGTTTGCTTTCTACATATTCATTAGTGCACATTGGAAATACAAAACTAATACGAATACAAAAACTAAAGACAAGATAGAAATGCAAACTCTAACACGTTCGTTTAACGTGGTTCGAAGATAAATCTCCTACTCCACAACTGTCCTTGAGGTGGATGATCCCACAATCCATCGGTGGATTAGTCCCCAGAACTCTGGCTAGTACAATCCTCCTTGTCGGTGGAGAAACCTCGCCACAAACTCGATCAAGACCTTGGAATGCACTTAAGGGCTTGGACACTTTAATTAAGGGTTAACCACCTCTAATTTTGTTACACAAGCCAACCACCCCGAGCTTCATACTGTGTTTTCGCTACCAGTCGACTACCAACTTCACCAGTCTATTGACCTTTATGGAAATTTAACCGTTAGCTGATTACTTGATTAGTCGGCTGATGGACAACGGCTCCCAACAGTCGATTAGAAAGTCACGATTGGTAAACCCTAAACCTAGGTTTTACTCTGAGTGCAATCTCTCATGCACAAGTTCTCACCTGCACAACCTTGACCTCGCCTTCTAGCCATCTTCCCTCAGCCTTGCGTCCCTCGGATAGTTACCCATCCTTCACGTCTTTCCTTCAAGATGCTTCCTTTGGCCTTATCCTTGTTGTTGGCTGGGTTATTAAAGGCGCGCCTGAGGCACGCCCGAGGCGCTAGGCGCACAAGGCGCTGGGAAAAACGCCTTGCATGACGCGAGGCGGGCGCTGTTCGCGAGGAGCGCGCCTAGGCGCGCCTCGTGCGCCTTTGCACCTCAAAAAAACATTCCAAATCTTGTTTGGAATTAGGGCACGGGAAACAGGAACAGAAAAGAACGCAGGAAGGGAAGGGAGGAAGAGAACGCAGGAAGAAGAAGAAACCTGAATCCATTTCCGTCCGCCGACGCGATCGCTGAGTTGCATCATCGCCCAAGTATGTTTTTTTTTTCCTGTTCTTCCCTCCTTCTTCTTCTTCTTATCTTCTTTTGCGTCTGTTATCATCTTGTTCTTCTCTTCTTCTCTTCGCTTCTTCTGTTATCCCTTTTCTTCTTCTTTTCAATTTTCTGTTTCTTCTTCTTTTCTGTATCTTCTTTTCTTCTTCTTCGTTTTCAGTTTTCTTTTTATTCTTCTATTCGGTATCTTCTTTTCTTCTGCAGTTCTGCTTGTTTTTTTTGCTTTTAGTTGCTGGTTCGTGTTCGCTGAGTTGCTGTGCTGTTGTCCCGTTTTGTTTTGTTTTGGTTTCTTGTTTTTTAATTTTTGCAGGTTGTGTTTTTGCTTCCTAGTTCCTACTGCTGTCCGGTTTTTTAATTTTGTTGTTGTGCTGCTGTTCGTATTGGTGCTGCTGTCTGCTGTCCGATATTTCGTTTTTTTACTGTTTTTTCTTGCTGGTTCGTGTTCGTTGAGTTGTTGTGCTGCTGTCCGATTTTGTTTTGTTTTGGTTTCCTTTTTTCTAATTTTTGCAGGTTGTGTTTTTGCTTCCCAGTTCCTACTGTTGTCCGGTTTTTTAATTTTGTCGCTGTGCTGCTGTTCGTATTGGTCCTATTGTCCGATATTTTGTTTTTTAACTATTTTTTCATTTTTGTTTGTCTTGTTTTACTTTTTGTTTTTTACTATTTTGCTATTGTACAGTACTTTTCTATTGCTGGTACCATATTAATTTTATTTTATTTTTAATTTTTCAGACTAATTTCTTGTTCAATTATCATGGAAGGTAGTAGTGATACTCCAACATATATATCAAAAGATCCGGGATGGAATTATTTTCAAAGAGTTAATCCGAAAAATAAAAATGATTTAATTTGTAACTTTTGTCAAAAAGTTACAAAAGGGGTTATTTATCGTGCAAAACAACATCTTGTTGGGGGGTTTCGAAATACTACGACTTGCAAAAAATGTCCATTTCATGTACGTGAAGAAATTAAAATTTCATGGAGAAAAAGGCTGAGAAAAGTAATCTTTCTCAACTTGCGACATTGTACTTTGAGGATGTAGACCCTCTTGGTGATGATATTGATATGGATAATATTGGAGCTAAAGGTGTGCCGCCTATAAGTACAAGTACAAGTTCTAGATCAGTGAATATGCAAAAAAGGCCCAGACAAATAGGTCCAATGGATACGTATTTTGCTCCTAATGTACAAAAAATTGTTGAAAGTAGAAAGGGTAAAGAAAGACAATCTACGATAAATGAGGCATACAAGAAAGAATTGAGGGAAAAAGCTTGTATGGCCATAACTGAGTGGATGTATGATGCGACAATTCCATTTAATGCCGTTAACTATTCAAGCTTCAAAAGAATGTTGGACTTGGTTGGCTAATATGGTATAGGTCTAAAAGGACTTAGTTATCATGAGGTGCGGGTTCCTTTTCTAAAAAAGGTTGTTGATAGTGTGACAAATGATTACATTAAGTCGTGTGAAACAGAATGGGCCAAGTATGGTTGTAGTTTGATGGCAGATGGGTGGACAGACAAAAGGCAGAGAACATTGATTAATTTTTTAGTGAATTCTCCTAAAGATTCAGTTTTCATCGAATCGGTTGATGCTTCTGATTATGCAAAGACTGGAGAGAAAATATTTCAGTTGCTTGATCGATTTGTGGAGCGTGTAAGAGAAGTAAATGTTGTTCAAGTTGTTACAGATAGTGCAAGTAACAATGTGCTTGCTGGTAAGAATCTATTTAATTATTTCTTATCAATATGTTTTTTCTTATATATGTTAAATTTATCTACTTTTCTAACTTCTTTTGTAGGAAAATTATTAGAAGCAAAAAGGCCACACTTGTATTGGACTCCTTGTGCTGCTCACTGCGTCGACTTGATCTTAGAAGATATAGGGAAATTGCCTGATTTTAAAGCAACATTGAAAAAGGCAATGAGTGTGAATGCTTACATTTATGTTCGTCCCGGCATGGTAAATATGTTGAGGCAATTCACAAGACAAAAAGAGCTTTGTCGGGCAGGTGTCACAAGATTTGCTACTGCTTTTCTTACTCTTGAAAGGATGCATCTACAGAAGCAAAATTTAAGAAAAATGTTCATTTCAAAGGATTGGACAGAGAGTAAATGGGAAAAAGAAGCGGCGGGGAAGAAGGTAGCTAAAATCATCATGACACTTAGATTTTGGAGCAGTATTGTGTATATTTTAAAGATATATGGCCCTTTAGTCCGTGTTCTGAGACTGGTTGATGGCGAAAGAAAACCTGCAATGGGCTATATTTATGAGGCTATGGATAAGGCAAAAGAAATAATTATGAAGGCCTTCAAGGATAAAGAAGAGAAATACAAAGAAGTGTTTCAGATCATTGATACGAGATGAGAATGTCAACTTCATCAGCCTCTGCATGCTGCAGGATATTATTTGAATCCAGAATATTTTTATTCATACACAGATTCAAATATCTGTGGAGAAGTGGTGAATGGTTTGTTTGAAACTATGGAGAGATTGGTTTCTAGCGCTGCCGAGCAAGATAAAATCACTACCCAGCTCTCTATATATCGAAAGGCAGAAGGGTTATTTGGGAGAAATGTAGCAATTAGACATAGAAGAGCATTATCTCCAGCAGAATGGTGGGAATGTTATGGAGCAAATACCCCAGAATTGCAAAAGTTTGCTATTAAAGTGCTTAGCCTCACTTGTAGTGCTTTTGGTTGTGAGCGCAATTGGAGTGTATTTGAGCAGGTATGTAATAAATATAAATGTTTGATACTATTAGTATGCTACTTTTATAAGTAGAAAATATTCTTTGATATTTTATTATACTTATTGTGATTTTTGATATTTTGTAGATTCACAGCAAAAAAAAGAAATAGGCTAGCTCAGCAGCGCTTAAATGATTTGGTATTTGTGAAATACAATCGTGCCTTAAAGCTTCGGTATGATGCATGTGATAAGATTGCCCCCATCTCTTTGACAGATATTGATGATAGTAATGAATGATTGATGGGTAGAATGGATGGAGAAAATGATAATGAAGAAGATGAGTTGGTTTTTGAAGGTGATGCTTGACATGAGATGTCGTTGCTAGGGCTAGTGGAGCTGAAGAGCCTGAATATTGTACTAGAGGAAAAAATATTACAACCATGACCTCTAGTTCAAATGCTAGGCCTAAACAAGTCGAGAAGGGAAATGCATCTTCCTCTATGAGACACTCATCTCTAAGATTTAGAGATGAAGAAGAAGAAGAAATTGAATTTGAAGAAGATGAAGATAACGAAGAAGAAGAATACAATGAGGATGATCTTAAGCTTGATGATTAATTTGACTTATTACGCTTGTTTTGATGGACTTTGTTAGTTTAAATTAGAAAGTTGAAACTTGAAAGTTTGAAACTTTTATTAATTTTATCATGGTATTGTTTTGCTTGTTATATTTGATATTGATGTGTGTGGAATATTAATAGTTATCATATTTGACATAGTATATGAGTGTGACAATAGTCTAGTAGTCATCAACCTCATGTTCAAGAGGCGCACGCCTCGGGCGCGCCTCGCGCCTCGGGCGCGCCTCGCGCCTTGGGCTCTAGGAGCCTTTTGCTCCTCGCGCCTCTAACAACACTGGTTGTTGGGTCTTCCTTTGCCAACACAACCATGACCTTGCCTTCTAGCCATCTTCCCTCAACCTTGCGTCCCTCGGATGCTTTCCCATCCTTCACGTCTTGCCTTCAAGATGCTTCCTTCGGCCTTACATCCCTCGGATGATTCCCCATCCTTCGGGCCTTGTCCTTGTTGTTGGCTTTTCACCATGCCAAGTCACACTTAGATTTATGTTGCCAAGGTTACCCACTTAGACTTATACCGCCAAGACTCCACTTAGACTTTGTTTTGTTGTACTTGCATCCTGCACACTCACAAGTATATATTAAATGCAACAATAAATCAAACTTAAACTTTTACCCTAACATCAAAACTTATGGTCATATTGATTGCTCCAACATATTTAAGACAGGTGGATTGTAACTCCTCTTTTTTTCATGCATTTGTAAAAAGAAATAACAAACGCAATGAAATCACAGTGGTGGAGAGGGAGGATGACAATCTTACTGAATCATTTGGAGAGGTTGTTGAAGTATTTATGAATTATTTTCAGAACCAACTTAGTATGCGGGTGGGCAGGACTGAATTCCCAACATCTTGCTTGCAGTTTGGTCAGTTTATTCAAACGGCACAGCATGATCATCTAGTCTAGTTTCGCAAGGCTGAGGAGATAAAGGAGGCACTCTTTGACATAGGAGATCAGATGGCTATGGCTTAAGGTTTTTTAAGCAAATTTGGGACACTGTTGGAAGCGATTTTTCTGATGCAGGCCTAGAATTCTTCAACAGGGACCATACTTTGATTTCTCTAGTCTCGAAGTCTTCTCATGCTAGTAAAGTGATAGATTATAGACCGATCTCCTGTATACTACAAGGTCATCTCAAAATTATTTGCAAGTTGTCTAATATGTTAGACAACATTCTACACCAGTCAAAGGCTGCTTTTGTGCAGGGCCAACTCATTACTGATAATATACACTTGGCTCAGGAGCTCTTCCGAAAGTATAACAGGAAGCGTCTTTCTCCCAGATGCATTATGAAGATTGACCTCCAGAAGGCGTTTGATTCGGTGCATTGGGATTTCTTGCATGAGGCACTTATCGGACTGAATTTTCCGGAGCAATTCATTGCATGGATCATGGAGTGTGTGACTACCACCTCCTTTTCGTTGGCCATCAACGGCGGGACTTTAGGACTTTTCAGAGGGGCCATAGCACTCTAGTTTCTTGGGTTGATATGTGTAAACCGAAGGAGGAAGGAGGCTTGGGATTCTTGGATTTAAAAAGTTAGAACTTAGCTCTACTAGCTAAAGTACTTTGGTGGATTGAAGTGAAAGCAGATGCTCTTTGGATCAAATGGGTCCACCACACTGAGACGTGCAAATGTGTGGTCCTGGGAAGTAGCATTATAGACTCCCCCTTGATTAAAAGGCTACTGCTGATACGAGACCGAATTCTTTCATATGCAGGCTTGTCGGCAGTTGTTGGATAAAGACTGATAGGTTGGTTCACACAGGACGATTGAGTGGCTTGGGCATATGACTTCTTTAGATATCCTAGCCCAAAGAAGGTATGTGCATGAATGGTGTGGAAGACTTACAGCCTAGTCACGCTACCACATGCAGGAGTATTTGTTTTTTAGGTGCCCCCTTAATGTTGAGTTATGGAGGAGGATCAGGAACTAGCTTCATATGCAACAGGAGATGTCCACTTTTAGACGGGCTCTAAGGATGTTTGGGAGATGTTACTGTGGGAATAGGTATTAACGAAGGCTCGACACTTGGCTTTGTTTTCATTAATATACTATGTATGGAGAGCTAGAAATAAATGTATCTTGGAAGATGAGTAATTGAATGTTGAGCGGATATTCAGGAGTGTGAGTATGCTTATATACAAGTCTTTAGGGGTGCATTTTGATATGATGTTGTGTCAGACATAAGTATCCTCTATAGACTCTTTTCTGTACTTTTGGCTTATGAAATAATATTTTTCTTATAAAAAATGTAGAAAATAATCATAATGCATGAAAATTGTTTGGTTTGGATTCAACAACAAGTACAAACAACAAAATAATTGGGATTATCATTGAATCAAGAAGAAAAAAGTTGTAGAAATTGATTTTCAAGTAGAATCGATGTTACTTAGGCTCCATACAGCTCATAGTTGAGTTTAGGTTAAAACTCCAAGAAACTTATTGGTGCATTTAGTCTCCTTGGTGATAGTAACGATCATAGGTTTTGATGTGTGCGCAAAGAGTTTAAGTTAAGGTTGTTTGTAAATTGAGATCGGTGAATGATGATGTGAAGCATTTAAGGGACTGCAAGATAAGGAGCAACGAAGAGAAGCTAAAGGAAGTGGACATCAAAGGCAAAAACATAAAAAATGGCATTGATAGAAGATGAGGGCTCAAGTGCATTGAAGGACATGGGGGCCTGAAGGAAGATGGTTTTAAGGCCAAGGTATAACTTCATGCAAGTTGAGTGTTGAGAGAAAATGAATTAAGGCAAAATAGAGCTGGGTAAACCTTGTTAGAAGCCTTATATTTCTTTGAGTGTTCGTCTCCTTATAAACCTTGCAATCAAGGTTGGTCCACCTTTAGTAGTTGATCTAGAAGAAGAAATAAAGGTGCTTTCCGAGTGTGATCTATTGATAAATCATAGAACGTGATAGTGATTGATAAGTGTGATTGCTTGTATATGTTAGTTTCACTACTAATATCATGTTGTGACCTAGTTATTGAAAGCAAGAGAAGTATAAAATCACACTAGCTGGTATCCAATCACTATTTATCCCTCCCCCTCTAGCTGACCACACGATCCTAATAAAACATGGTGTAGGAAGGTAGATTTTGGGTTTAGGCTTTGGGAAAATGAAGAAGGCACTAAGAAGTCGACTCCAAAACTTAATTCATCACTCGACTAGTAGTATTTTTAAGCATGGACTGCTAGTTATCAGGTGTCTCATAATTACTAAGCAATCAATTAACTTGAGCAATTAATTGATTTTTAGTAACAGAGGTCCCCTTAGTCTTTTCTCTATTATTCATTCCTAAAGTTTCATGGTATTACTTTCCATTAACTTAATGCTCTTATAATTCACACAATTTTATGTCTCTTTTATTTTATATAAGGGGACTAAAGTGTTAATACATTTTTTTCAATATCAAATTAAATAATTTTATAAATCATTGAATACTCTACTTCCCTAAAAAATTTCATACCTCTATTAGAATATCATTATCCAATTACTTTTTCATTTGCATCCTAGCTTGTTTTACTTCTGAAGTTTTAATTCTATGATAAAAATTTAAATTTTTTATACTCTTTTAACTTAAATAACCTAAGTTAAAGTTGATCGTCTAGCCCTTGATTAAAATATTGATGAAAATGCTTTTTTCATCCCTCTTTTATTTTCTCATATTCACTAGTACCCTGTTGCATTAGTTTTTAACGCATTTTATTTGGGTCAGATGCCATGTCTTTCTCTCTCGCTTTAACTATTCTATAGATATTTTTTTACCCATCTTTTGTATCCATATGTCGATATAAGCGTTCAAAAGTTTTATTTTTGGCTTCAGACATCGTTCTCTTAGCCTCTATCTTAGCTATTGCATACTTTTTAAATTTTCTCCTTTCTTACAAGTTTATAATAACTTATAGGCTGTTCGGTTTTTTTCACTTTTTTGAATACTTTCTTGTTCTAACACCAAGATTCTTTATTTTGTGGTATATGCTTTTTTTACCCACTGAGTATGCTCTTGACCAACATTTCCAACTTAAATGTTATCTTATCTTGTGTCATATTTGAGTTTCCATGAATTTCTCCAAATACTTGTGCACTTATTCTCTCCTTAAATATACTTTGTTTCTTGTTTTTAACTTTCACCACTTGATTTTTGGAGTCGTGTATGTTTTTCTTCTATTGATACTATACTTAAGGTGTATATCGAACACTACTAATCTATGTTAGATTATTAAATTTTCTTTTGAGATGACCTCACAAGGTTTATAAATCTTTTTATCTTTCTTCCTGAATATAAAAAGGTCAGTTTACGACTTAATGTTCCCACTTTTGAACATATTAAGTGTTCTTCTCTTTTTAAAAAAGTATTAACTATTCTAAGTTCATAGGCTATCACATAATCCAATATAGTTTTTCCTTCATTTCTTGTTTAAAAATCATAACCCTCATTTATCCTATCATATTCCTCATTTCTTATTGTATATGCTTATTTAGATCTCCTCATATTGAAATCATCTTATTTTGCGGAATCTTTTGTACTACCTTATCTATGTCTTCCCAAATTATATAGTTGATGTCTTCAACTAATCCTATGTAAAGTGCATATATGCTAATTACATTAATAATTTCTTATTCCACTACTATCTTGAGAGTTATAATCCTATCTCCTTCATAACTACTACTAGTTCATCTTTTAACGAAATATCTAAAATAATATCTATTTCATTTTTTGTTTTACAACTTTGCGTGTACTATATAAACTTGAAACCTAAGTTTATATCATCTTTGCCTTCTCTTCTACCCATTTTGTCTTTTGTAAATACAAAATATTATTTCTTCTTTTAATTATTGTCTCTACTATCTCTATTTCTTTATTAGTGAGTATTCCTATGTTTTATGTTCCAAACCTAAGATAATCGGATTCCTATAATATGTTCTTATCCAACCTATGGTGTAAGAACTATTACATATTTAACATTATACTCAAGTTCTCATGGAGATATAATAGTACTTGTTGAGATGTTGTAGTCAAACATTATAATGCATTCCGTCCGTGGATAACCTAGCATTCACTTAATAGTTTAATGGATTCATTCATAGAATATTCGCCTATGTTTGACGTTGATTGGAAACCTAACGCAACCCCCAATTTTTTTTATTCAGGCTTAGGACTAAAATGGATGCCGATTGGCGCTCAACTATATCATCTTCCCATCGTTCTAGTTCATCCTCTTTTCCGTTCACTTTGTCACTCTCCATTGATTCCATTCATTGCCATCACAAAATTAAAAATCACCACTACCCTCTCTACCATGCATCCATTTTCTCAACCTACCTTCTATCTTTCCTTGTTGCTTAATTAAAAACAGTTCGAGATAAAATGCTACAAAGGCTTAGGATTCAATGCAGTATACATTGTAAGGGAAGCTGCAAGAAATTTAGGACTATGCACAATTCAGGGCAATATAAATTACAAAGGATATTTCAAGAAATTTTAGTATTTGATAAGTGCAGATTCAAGATTTTGGGTTTAGAAGATTGCAAAAACATTTTCAAGAAAATTGGGATTTCACGCAAGAGAAGATTCAAAATTCGACCAAAAACAAATTGCAAAAACATTATACAAGAGAGGATGTCTACTAAATACAAATTTATTTTCACAAACTAATTGAGATTCAAATTCATCACAATTTTGAATAGTCTAATTTGAATAAGCCAATATATTCACAATCTCTTCTTCTTCTTTTTTTTCTTTTTTATTTGTTTGTTAATTTTATATTTTAATATTCAATTAATGAAAGATTCATCACCCCTTGATCCAAAACTCTTCATATGCACAAAATATTCACCAAGGTATAGTTAAAAACTCTGTTATTTTGTCGTAGTTTATGGTGACTTTTTATTCTGTAAGTACCATTACCTACAAATAGTCATATGCACTGAGGTAAAATTAATGTCATTACTGTGAGTGATACAAATGCCGTCTTTGCGGATCTTGAGATAAATGCTTCATCAATATGGAGGATAAAATTTTAGATTGGATTATTTTGAGAATGTGTTGATTAGTTATTTGGTGAATTGATGAAAGTAAAGAGAATTATCTTATACTAACATACAACTTGATCCATAGTTTGCATAGCCTGATGTTTATGGTAAAATTAAGCTTAATCCCTTGATATATTAAAGACATGAAACAAACCTAAATATGTGTCAGGCACATAACGAAACAAGTTAGAACAATGGCCTTTATTTGTTACAATGGATATATTTGGAAAGATCGTATCACTGATTTCATGGGATTGGATGAATTGTAATCCCTAATATGCAAGGATATCACTGATTTCAAGAATTTAATTTGTAACGAGATTATATGTTGATTAGAGTATGTTTCCTTATTTTTGGTTGACATATTTGTGTATAAACAGTGTATATTCTGTGAATGATTATATGAAAAGTTTTATCTCTATTTTTTCCATATGGTGTCAGTAATCAGATTGATCTTGGGATTGTCGATTACTTCTTCACTTTTATTCAGGGATCCATTTTTCTCTGAGGTTCCAATTAATCAATCATGTTGGAAACAACCAAAAATAGCTCCAACACTGGTATGCACTCAAGGGATCAACCAACCCTCTTTTCAGCGGGTGATTTACATAATATTCAAGTTGCAAATCGACTTAATGGAAAGAATTATTTGAAGCGGTCACAATTTGTTCGCATAACCTTGAAGGGAAGAGGCAGGTTAAATCATATACTCAAGACAGGACCAAATTCAGAAGATCCCAAGTTTGCTGCATGGGATGAAATAGATTCATTAGTGATGTCATGGTTATGGAATTCGATGATTCCAGAAATCAGTGACTCATGCATGTTCCTTGGGACAACCAAAGAAATTTGGGATACTATCAAGCAAACATGGAGTGTTGAGATTTAAGTACTTCCTAGCATTATCTGAACGAATTCTTTTGATTCCAACATTAAATTAAGTTTTGACAATGTGATAGAAATTCTGAAAGAAAGTGCTTACACCAGGTTTATTTTTCATTGGGTATATCCAAGTTACTTGAGTACAATCATCCATGAAAGATGCAAACTATCTTGCCCCAGAAATGTTAGGTATTGTGGAGGGTCCCCAAATGTCACTGTAAACAAGTGAAAAATGAACAAATGCCTTTGTATTATTGATTGGAAAGGAAGAGTGCTCGTGTTTAGCAAGCTCACAATCAATATAATGAAAATTCTTAAACAAAGACTTGTTAACCAAGGACGGGAATATAAGCTTAAGAACATGAATTGATGGATGACCGAAACGATGATGATAAAGCAAAACTTTATCTTTATTCGAAATGGTGGAGAACAAGGATAAAGGAAAGGAACACACAACTCTAGTACTTCTATTGTTTTCTTCCAGATAGTAAAAACCTCTTTCACTAGCATGTCCAATCTTCCTCTTTGTGCCCAGTTCCTGAAATATTCAATGAAATGGGTAGAAGATTAAAATAAAATTAGAATCTTTAGTGAGCCTTTTGATAGAGACTACATTGGTAAGGAGTTTGGGAACAAGAACATTTTTTAGAGTGAGATTATCATTTATATAAACATCACCCTGGCATACAACAGTGATAGTGATCCATTGCTGTGATCTTCTTTTAGCTAGAGCATGGGGTATAGGTAATGAATTTTTTAGAAGAATAGATCATATCGTTAATGGTGCCAGAATCAATCACCCATGTACTTACATTTGAAGCATTAGGATAACAAGAGGTAAAAGAAATACATAACGAACATGTACCTAGTATAGATGGTGCTTCAAGTGTCCCCAAGAAATTCTTAAACTTCTCAATATCTTCTTTGCTTAACCTAGAATTTTTCTTCATGACTATTAGGTGCTCGTCCTTGTTCTTTTTCAGCTTTACCAGAGAAATTTCTATTCATTTTTGGAGGTCTCCCATTTAGTTTCCAACAAGTCTTCTTGGTATGACCTGATTTTTTGCAACAATTGCACGAAAGAAATTCCTTTGACTACTTGAAAAAAAACTTTGAAAATTCTACTGGCTTATTGATTTCTTCAAGAGACTGTGAAGTAACAGATTTCATCACAAGGGCTGACCCATTAGAGGCCTGTTCTTTAAGCATAACACTCCTCCCTTCTTTAGTGCGGATGATGGAGATGGTCTCATTTAAAGACAATAAGTCCTCCTTTCCCAAGATATGTATGCTTACTGTATCAAATTCAACCTTAAGGCCAACAAGAAAATCATAACGCATTCATTTTCAACAAATCGCTTAAGGATGACTTCATCAGTCCCACACTTCATTTTGATACACTGATAGTGATCTAATTCTTGCTATAAGCCTTTCAAGAGGTTTGAGTACTCAGTGATTGTATGAGTTTCTTGTTTCATGGTTGAGATTTTGGTCTTAATCTCATAAATTTGGGCTGCATCATGAACTATGGAATATGTTTGCTTGATGGTATCACAAATTTCTTTGGCCGTACCCAGGAACATGCATGTGTATTTCTGGAATCATCTAATTCTACAACCATGACATCACTAATGAATATGAGGTATAGCACACTCACTCCTTTCTTTCAAAAACAAGGAATCATTCATGAATCATTGTGTGTTCACACCCCTCAACAAAATGGTGTAACTGAACGGAAGAATGAACATCTTGCTATCACAAGAGTGTCCTTATTTCATAAAAATGTTCATAAACTTTTTTAGAGAGAAGTTGTTCGTACGTTAGCCTATCTATTAAATCAACTCCCAACAACGAGCCTTGAGCTTAAAAGTCCTTTGGAAAATCTCACTAAATTCTTCCCTAACTTCACAGTTTTAAACAATCTGATCCCTGAATCTTTGGTAGTGTTGCCTGTCCATATTCATCCGCATAATAGGGGAAAACTTGACCCAAGAGCTCTGAAATGTGTATTCATTGACTATTCCTCCACTTAAATAGGGTACAAATGCTTCCATCCCCCACCAATTTTTTTTTTTATCATGTTACCTTCGATGAAGCAACATCCTATTTTCCTAATTTCTATCTTCAGGGGGAGAATTTGAGTAAAGATAGAGCAAAAGATCAGTTTTTTCTTGAGTTTTTGAGTCAATCTAGTTCTGCCACTATAGAATCATGATCTACTGTCACTGATTTCAATCTACCCATCTATCCAATTCGAAATGATCAAGGAACAAGGACTTCAAGACACCACTATATCTCCACTGAAATTTTATTCTAGAAGGCAGAAGCTCAACACTTTCACGAAGGATGTTCAATCATCACATGTTCAAGCTACAGTTCAACCACCTAACCATCATATTCAAACTCTTCAGATTATTATGGACGCAATTGAAGAAGCATCTTCAACCCCTAAGGAATCAAACCATGATACCACAGAGCCAAATGATTGGGAGATACATAGAGCACTAAGAAAGGGAGTTAGCGCTTGCACCAGACATCCTTTGCATTCATTCTTTTCTTACTGGAACTTAACCCAGAATCATCGAGCTTTCCTTACCAATTTACATTCTATTCCCATTCCAAAAAACTTAACTGAAGCATTAGGGAACAAGAAGTGGGAAAGTGCCATGAAAGTGGAAATGGAAGCCTTGGAGAAAAATAAAACTCGAGAATTGGTTAAGATGCTGAAAGAAAAGAAATTAGTTGGATGCAGATGAGTGTTCACAATTAAATACAAATCAGATGGTTCATTGGAAAGATATAAAGTGCATTTGATTGTAAAAAGATATACCAAACCCAAGGTTTAAAATTTCAACCTGTACTGAGGTTTCGGTCTCAGACCGAAATGATACGGTTTCGGTATCGTATCGTGTCATGCCGATACAGTTTCGGTATTTTTTATTTATCTATAGTAATTATGAGATAAATATGTTTATTGTGTATATAAAAATAAGTTGTATATTGATTTATTATAAATTCTCAATTATTGAATAATTTAATATTGTTAGAAAAAATAATTAAAAATAGTTTTATTTAAATAGAATTGATATATCAATAATTCAAATTAAAATGGAAGTATCTATAATAATAATAATAATAATAATAATAAGTATATAAATTAATACAAGATATTACTTTATAATAATAATTAATTATATAAATTAACTATTTATTCATTTAATTAATTATTAATTAAATAATATATATTTTAAATAGTAAAAAATATCAAGTAAAAAAATTAAAAAAAATTAAAAAATATCAGAATATAAATATAGTTTATTAGAATTTTTTTTAAAAAATTTTTTAGAATTTTTTTATATTTTTTTAAAAATTTAAAATAATAAAAAATATATTAGAATATAAATAAGAATTATTATATATTTTTTAAAATTTTTAAATGAAATTCAAAATATTATTTTTTCATAATATTAATTAATAAAATTTATTTAATTTATTTGAATTTTAAATATATTTTTTATATATTTTTTTAGGATAATTTAATTAGGGTTTATAAAAGTCTCTTCGAAATATCACACATCCTCCTTGGGAATTGTTTAAATTAATTAAATAAAATAAATAATTATTAAAAAAATCGCGTACCTGCGTACGTGAGATCGCGTCCGCGATGATCGCAGGCGATCTCGCGGGGGGTGTTCGGCGGCACTGGAAGCGTCGCCGGATGCCTCCGACGGCGTCGGAAGGGTCGCCGGAAGTGTCCGGCGACCCTGCCGCACGCTTTCGGCGCCGCAGAAGGCGTTGCGCACCGAAGGCGTCGCGGGACGCTGCCGGAGGCGTCCCGCGTCTCCTGCGGCGCCGACGGATACGTCCCATGTCTCCTGCGGCGCCGACGGAGGCATCCCGTGTCTCCTCCGGTGCCGACGAGACGGGGATGCCTCTCGTGCCGATTTTAGCCGCCCGGCAGAACGGTAAAAATCGTCTGTGCCGGGTGGCACGGAACATCATTTCAAACCCTGCCCAAACCTATGACAGATTACATGGAAACATTTGCTCTAAATGAATACAATCCGAGTATTTTTGTCATTGACGGCTAACTTGGGATTGAACTTGCAGCAGTTTGATGTGAAAAATGTTTTTTTACATGGTGATCTCTATGAGAAAATTTATATGGAAATTCCCCTAGGATTTAAATAAGAAGTTGGGATGGTTTGCAAATTAAACAAGGCGTTGTATGGACTCAAGCAGTCCCCTAAGGGCTTGGTTTGAAAGATTTACAAAAGCAATGATCGTGTTGGGTTATAAGCAATGCAAGAAGATTATACACTATTTGTGCGACATTCAAATTCAGGGGAGTAACTACATTGTTGGTTTATGTGTACGATATTATAGTAACTGGAATGATGCCAAAGAAATGTAAAGATTAAGGTCGTGCTTAGAAAAAGAGTTTTTATATTAAGGAGCTTGACATATTGAAATATTTCTTGGGAATTGAAGTGACTCATTCAAAACAAGGATTTTATATCACAACAGAAATATGCTTTTGATTTGTTATATGAACTAGAATGCAAAGGTTTAAACTCTCGATTTGTGCCAAGGTTTCAACCCTAGACCGGAATGATATGGTTTCAGTACCGTATCATATCATATCGGCATGGTTTCGATAATCTTCAAATATAAATATGTACACTAAAAATATAAAAAAATTAATCTAAATAGTTTAAAAAAAAAATAAAATATATATTGAATTAATAGGATAGTTTTATTAGGGTTTAATTAAGACTATTTAAATTATCTCCAACTATAACTAGAGTTGATTGAAATTTTTTACTTAATGTTTTTTAATTAGGAGTTGATTGAAATTTTTAACTTAGGGTTTTTTAATTAAAGGCTAAGTTGACTGTTCTTCCACCGTGTTTTGTGCCTCCAGCGAACCTGTGGCCATCGTGAGGCCTCCGCAAGACGTGCACGATGCCTCACAGCCATGGTACCTTTGGTTGTCGATGCTGATTTTTGGTCGAAGGGCAGAATGGATGCCGATTTTGGTCGAAGGGCAGAATGGTATATTTTGCCCGTACTAGGCGATATGACAGTATTTTCAACCTTGGTTGATACACCAATTGAAGCTAACCATGGATTATGTGATGCCCTTGAAGGTATAGTCGATAAGAATTCCTATCAAAGACTTGTAGGAAGATTGATATATTTGTTACACACAAGACCTAACATTGTTTTTGCGCTGTAAGCGTGGCCAACCAGTTTTTGTACAATCTAAGATAGATGCACCTCAAAGCTGTTCATAGAATTCTGTAATATTTGAAGGAACATCTAGAAGAGGTATTTTGTTTAAGAAAGCAAGAAACATAACACTAGAAGCCTATACAGATGTTGATCATGCAGGTTCTCTAGTTGACATAAGATCAACCTTGGGTTATTGTACATTTTTTGGGGCAATCTTGTAATATGGAGTAAAAAACAAAGTGCAGTGGCAAGATCAAGTGCAAAATCTGAATTCAAATCGATGGCACTTGGAATATGTAAATTGGTGTGGTTAACAATAGTTTTGGATGACTTAAGAGTAAAGTGGGATGGTCCTATAAGATTATATTGCGATAACAAGTCAGAAATTAGCATTGCACATAACCCCGTGCAACATGATTGAATGAAACGCATTGAAGTGGATACACTTCATAAAGGAGAAGTTGGATAACCGGCTAATTTGCACACCATTTATTTATCTGACCAAAGATTAGTTGAAAGATATTCTTACAAAAGGCAATCAGGTATATCTTTCCAATGTATGATTAGCAAGCTTGAGGGGGAGTGTTGAGATTTGGAGATAAATTTGAAAAGATCTTATCACTAATTTCATGGGATTGGATGAATTGTAATCCCTAATTGGATTAAGATCTTATCACTAATTTAATGGGATTGGATTTTAATCCCTAATTGGATTCATGAATTTTAACATTAAGACTGAAATTGGGCCAGTCCTAGAAAAGTTCACAAGGGATTCGACTGGAAATGTAAGAAAGCATTAAATTGTTTTTGCCTAATTCAATAGAAGAGGCTTATTAAAGGTTCTAAATATTGAATAATATTTGAAGCTCACTCTATTAAAACATATAAATCCACATATGGGGAACACACCACCCTACAGTGGGAAAGATCTTGTCACTCATCCTGAAGTTTATTCCCCCCTGTGCTAAACAACAGTAGATAGGAATTGCCTAACCCACCCTCAACTGAAGTACTATAGCATCCTTTGTTACAACAATGATCACACAATATGATGAAAATGTGCACAACAATTTCTAGAAAAAAACATTTGACAATGATGAAGATTGTATATCTGGAAAATGACAATGTCATGAATCATCATGCTAAGATGAAAACGAGGGAATTAAGAGATATAAATTTGCGATAAAAGTATATAACTCAAAATGGAATTTCATCCTCATTCATACCAGGTTTGTTGGATCTCTTTATACCTGGTAGAGGCAAAGAACTTAGTTTTAATCCAAAATGAGTACAATAACCACATCCAATATGTCGTTTCTACCATAATTATTGTCTACTAGATTCTTCGTTGACCTTAGTCATATGACCTCTTCCTCACAAATGATAGAAGGGAAAATACATATGCTTCTAAACACACAAAAAAGAAAGAAGCATCAAGTTTAGTCCTGTCAAACCATAGTTATTAACATAAACAAACTCCTCATCTTTCTCACAAACACTTTAAGAAGTAAATGAAAGTTTCTGTGGTGATGTCAATCCTAGTACATAGGAATTTGTAATCCAACTCATTATCTTACTTAGTGACCCTTCTCTTGGGAATGAAGATCATTTGTATGTGCCTAAGGCTACCAAAAAAAGCTTTTCAAAGACTTGCTCTTTTAAGAAACATCCAATATATCACTAACCCTACAACAGGACAGACTTCTACCATATTTTATCATCGTTCTTCGAAGATCAACCAAACCCTCAAGTGCTCCAAATCTCGAAGAGCCCCCGGATGCCTTGTTCTCTTTAATAAACATTCCACTTATTACTAATAGTTACTTTGTAGACTTGGAACACTTTGTACTTGCTTTAGAGTTCAAAAGAGTAAACTAAACTAATTAAAATAGAATGTCAAATTAAGAATAGCCAGTTAAGTTAAAGCATATCAATTTCAGCCTACATATGTCACTTTGGGGTCTCCTTATCAGCGGAGGGAGCAAGGCAATGAAGAGGAACAAGCCCTTCCCTTCAAGAAAGTACTACTACAAACCAATCTATCTATACAATATTCTTATCTTAATCTTTCCAAATTTGTATCACTAGGTAAAACATGATTTTACAATTAGCTCGTATTCAATCCTTTTGCCAATTGACAAATTTGCTTATAATAGTTTTATTAGAATATCTTCTTGTATTTATCTATTCATAGTTATGTATGAATCAAAAGAGCATTAGTTTGTTGATTTAGTTTCCTTTGTCTATTGTTTTTCACTAAAGGGGAGCCTTGGCGCAATGATAAAGTTGTTGCTTTGTGACCTAAGGGTCATGGGTTCGAATCCTAGAAACAGCCTCTTGCAAAAAGCATGGTAAGGCTGTGTACAATGGATCCTTCCCCGAGACTCCGCATGGCGGAAGCTTCGTGCACCAGGCTGTCCTTTTTTTATCTATTTATTTTCACCAAACAAATCATTCTAATAAAAACCTAAAAACTCTAACATACTTTCTAAAATTAAATAGACTTTTATAAAATAATATTTTCTTACACTCCCCCTCAAGTTAGTGAATAGACACTTTGAAATACTAAGCTACTTAACCCTCTAGTAACCATATATGTAAGTGTTCATATGTAGATACATATGGCTATAAATCAACCTATTCTTTGGTTTCTCCGTAATGAAATGTCTATCAATTTTAATGTGCTTCATATGATCATGTTGTACTAGATTGTGAACTATGCTAATTGCAAACTTATTTTCACAATAAAGTCTTATTGGATCATCCCACTTGATCTTCAAGTCTTTTAAGATGATTTTTAACAAAAGAAGTTCACACACTTTGAGCCATTGCTTGGAATTCCACCTCTGTATTAGAGCGAGCCACCACATCTCATCTCTTGCTCCTCCTGAAGGATCGAATAGAGACGATAGAGGGCTGAAGGATCGAATAGAGACGATAGAAGGGGGTGAATATCGTTCATTTAAAAACCTTTTCTTTTTGTGTCGATTTGTAAAACAAATATCAAAGTAGCAGTGGAAGTTAAACTAGAAAAGATAGACAAGTTCGGTTACTTGGTTCGGAGCATGTGACGACTCCTACTCCAAGACCCGTAATCCTTAATCGCACCATTGGGCAATTCACTAATAGTCTTCTTCTCGAAAACTTCGGAGAAGAAGTAACTCGTACAAATGATGTATAAGATAGTGACAAGCTACTATCTTAACAAAGTAATACAAGCTTTAAAGTATACCTACAAAGATGAAAAGTTTAAGCGCAGATCGTCGAAGAAGAGTCGTAGCAACTTGTACACGAAGCGTAGTAGTAGCAACAGCATGAACAGAGAGAATGTTTTTTAGAGAAAGTTGATAGTGGCTCGGATCTCGAGACATTCTTTTATAAGCTACGTTCGGTCGACTGAAATTTTCGGTCAATCGATCTCCCTATTGGTCGAATGAACATGCGTCCTTTGTTGAGATCCGATCTTCGCTCCATTAATTACATTTAATGTTCGGTCAACTAATCACCTTGATGGTCTACCGATCAGTGTGACTTCTTTTTTCACTGCGATCCGAATCTGCCACTGTGTATACCAAAATAGGTTCGGTCGACCGATCCCTGGGTTCAGTTGACCAATTCGCATGACTTCTATCTTTTCTCTACGCGATCTGAACTCTACCACATCAGCTTGGTTCGGTCGACTGAACCTCCTGTTTAGTTGATTGATCCTTTGAAATGTGTAAAACATGGTTAGATGCATAGTATATAACAGATATCCCTTCAATACAAAGTTAGTACAGAGATATGATGCATGAGTAATAATGGATAGTAAAATTTATCTTGATCTCAACTTAGAAACCTCCTGGGTTTTTCAGTTGAATCAGCTGCCTAGGTTTGTCCCTTCTTGGACACGACCTCCCCGTCACTCAACTCCATTTGCTTACCTCAATCTACTCGCCAAACATCGAGACCTCCAAACCTATTTGGACTTCGTCTTAGCATCGGATCAGCTCACCAGGACTTCCCCTTGATATCTAGTCCTCCAGGTCTATCGAGTTCAACTGCTAGGTGTCAGGTCCTCGACCTTCCTGGACTTCCCATGCCTGGCTTCCACAAGCTAAGACTTCTTTGCCTAGCCGCAATTTCCCTGCCTAGCTCTTAAAATACACATTAAAAAATCACATTTCATTGGAAATCTTAAGATAAGATTTAGACTCTGTTTCCTTCGAGGTGCGGATCAAGGAGGGAAAGGAATCCCTACGACATAATAATCTTTCGAACGAGGGAAGAGAAAAGAAAAGAGAAAGAAGAGAAGACAAACAAATCCCGTGGAAAGCATACAGAAGGAAGAGGGAAAGGAAGAAAAAAAATGGAAAGGAAAAAAAAAAAGGTGAAGGGAAGGGCCAAAGAGGATTCATTGGGCGCGCGGCGAAGGCGGATGAAGCCCTTTGCGCATGCCAGTTCCCTGGGTGTCTTCATCTTTGTCACCGCCGCAGGCGGAAGGGAGGAAGGAGGGCCGCCTCGCAAGCCACGGGCAGCCACCTCTTGAGCCACAAATTTGGACGTTGTGCTCCAGCCGGTGCAGCTGTAGGTTCTGTTCGACCTGAAACCCTTGCTGCATACTTTGTAGACAAACCTGTTCATCACCAGCAGCATCTTTGGTGATAGCATGATTAACTCAGCATCCAGTTTTGATGATTTGACTGCCATCATCATCAACATCCTCAAAGAGCACTGAATATACTCAAAATAAAATAAAGAAGACAGATGAGTTACTAAGATTTCTAGCATGATTTCACTTCTTACGAGTAGCTAGTGCAGAAGCGGCGGCGGAAGTATATGAAGGCTTGAATTCATGATCTAAGAATTGAAGAAAAGTTGTATCCGAGACATTTAATCTAATAGAGGATGAAAAAATACCTGAGTGCATCAGCGAATAAGTATACGAAGGCTTGTTAAGGTTACATATAAGAGATTTTAGCTTCTCAACCTTGTTGAATCCACCTGACTCCTTTTATGCTGCTTCATTTTGTTGTGTATTTGCCATAAGTATCGAAGTATTTATCCTTATTTGTTTTCTTTTATGTCTGGCTGAGAGGTTTTCTAGGAAGCTTCCCACACCATTTACAAGTATGACATTGCACCATAGATTAACATGATTAGGAGCTTTTGATTGTAAACTGATGAGAGACATGGAAAAACCACAATGAAGGCTGAGTCATAGGGAAAAATCTAGCTGGTAAAAGAAAACAAGGAAAAATTAATCCAACTATGCAGTATCATACTATGAAGGTTGGTATAAGAAATATTCCGCTTTATCCTTAAAAATAGAAGAAAAAAAGGAGAATGTGGAAAAAGGGAGGAGGGATTGGATGCTTTCTCGTAGAGATGGAAAGTAAGGACTGTCGGTACTGATTAACAAGGGAAGAGAAAGAGGCTAGGGTTAATTGTCCAATGGTTGTGACAGGATAGACGACTAGCATTTGGAGTGATGACTAAGATTTGAAGAGACAACTAGGGTTTGCTTTAATACCTTGTCGAAATTTTAAAATTATATTATTATAAAAAAACTAGTCAAATACTTGGGATCCTAATCCTTTTATAAATTCACGACTTCTTTTATTACAAATTTTTCTAATAAAAAATCCTAAAACCTCCATTAGATTTTTTAAAACGACTTGTACAAAATCTTGTTTCCAACAAATATTACAAATTACATGCTAATGCACATAAAAGACAGTGCAAAATATAGAAGATTGAATCCCTTGGTTCGTATGGCTAAGTAATTCCTTAAAAAGTTTGCAGTGATCTTCATGTCACTCCAACTTATACTCTGACTCATGTTGTGAGAAATTTTAGTGCAGATTATTTGTTTAACACGCCAAAAAAAACTTTGCAATAGTCTTCGTGTCACTTCAACTCATGTTGTAACAAAGATTGGTTTTTCTTATTTGTTTAACATGCCAACTCCTTTAACCTTGATCCATGGTTTAAAATTTCAACGAGTTTCGATTTATGATCGAAACGATATGGTTTCAATACCGTATCGTGTCGTGTCGATATGGTTTCTATATTTTTTAAATATAAAATATATTAATTAAAATTAAAATTTTTAACGTAAATACAAAAAATATAAAATATAAAAATTAAATAATAAAATAATTTTAAAAAGCAAAAATGAGGGATTGCGGTGCCTCTGCGACCCTACGCAGATCATCGTGATCCTATGGTGGCCCATTTTGCAGGTGTCAGGTAGTGGATGGAATGACAAATTTTGCTCATTTCACCCCGCACAGTATGAACTTTTAAACCATGCCTCAATCCATTTTTTATAACTATTTTGGTCATACCCATAGAACAATTTTTTTTTCCTTTATGAGGTACACCACATTGGAAGTGACATTTACTTATAGGGTGGGAACGGCAAGATTAAACCTCGCTTCATAGGAAATTCCTTAAGATCTAATTCACTTGCCATTATACCAAACAAATCTTGGAAATCCTAGTTCAATTTTTAATATAAAGAATTTGTTACCTTACTGGCAGTGCATTCGAGCTTCTATATTTTCTTGTTGACTTTCACATAAGTCACACTTGGTTTGTTTGATTCCATAGCTCATTTTGAATACTGCCTGAATGCTGACATTCACATTTTGGAAACTATCATTTCAGCATATCAAAATCAAGGTTGACTTGCATACAGTTTTTTTTCCATGTGGTAACTTTTAGTGCTTCCTTTGTTGGAATAGATGAAAGAAGATGACAATGAAGCAAATGCTTTGTTCCTTGAAGACAATCCTTCAACTTAACAGAAATTGAGTTCTTGATGGATACTGAAGCAATAAAAGTAAATCCTTCTAAGCTGGCCTATTAAGATAAACTGGGTCATGGTCTAATTTTAAATTTGTCTTGTTTTCTTAAAATTTTACTATTAGCTACTGTATAAAAACCCAAGGGAACGTCAACTGAGCAACATGTCAAAGTGCCACATCAAATCTGTGAAATTGTTGACTAAGGCACACGGATCTGGCTACCACTGTCAAATTGCTGAATGCATATTGCTTCTTATTCGAAATAACTACTGACAATTATCTTTACTTAACCCATGTAGCAGTTCATTTTTTTTTTTTCCCAACTCTTGGTAGCTTCTTAGTCGGACTTCACAATCATGATGAGACTTGACTTTGTTAGGAAAGTTTGTATTATTCGTATGATAATTCCACATCCTTATAGCCCTGAATTTTACTACATACATTCTTTTTTTTCTTATGAAGGTATCATGATTTTATGGACTATGACTAAATTCTTGTTATGTCATTTCAGAAATCCTTGGCCATGCGCATAAGGATTGCTTACAAAGTTAACAATCAAGAGAAATTGGAACTGGGACAAATCAACAATTTCCCTCCTGGTTTATGAGTCTTCAAACTTTTTTTTTCACTTCTATCCAAGGAATATAGCGCCTTCTGTTTTCTCTTCATGTTCTTAAAGAATGCTGGGAAATTTTGATCCTTTTTCCAATGCAATGTATAGTTCATAAAGAATTATGAAAGAATGTCAAGTTTCCACTATCAGGAGTTCTTTTACTCCCATTTGGATTAGCATTAGTTCAGAGGTCAATTCATTTCTCCCGGAGGGTTGAGATTGTAATGAAACTGGAGCTAGTGGATGTAAAATGTTATCCGATGGCTATATCTATCAATGGTGTCGTGTTGTTTACTGATTTTCTTGGATAATTGGAGACGTAAAGACTTGAAATTGCAATTTTAAGCAATTGTTCAATAAAATCTATTTAAAGTGTTAGTGTATGTGTCTTGTGCAACTGTGCATGGCAGCATTTACAGAACATGTAATGGAAACTGTTTTCTTTATTTTATGTATAGCTTGTTCTAGTTAAGTCAATTTCCAAGCTGGCATTAACTTTCACTGAACGAGGCAGATGTTGTAAAGGGAACATTGTCTGCAGGTGATTTTCACTAAATATGTGTCTTGGTTTACTTTTGATTTTACTCTTTTTTTTTCCCGTTTCCCCCAAACTCTTGATTTTTATTAATGTATAAAAGGTAAAAATCAAATGGCACTCATTATTGTTATCATCGAAAAGTTACCTTTTTAAAATACCAAAATAGCATTCAATTTCTTTTTTTTAAATATCAAAAATGAAGGGGAACCTTGCGCAATGATAAAATTATTGTCATGTGATCAAAAGATCACGGGTTCAAATCCTGAAAACAATCTCTTGCAAAAAGTAGGATAAGGTTGTGTACAATGGATCATTCCCGAGGATTCTGTATGACGGAAGCTTCATGCATCGGGTTATCCTTTTTTATGATACATGAAATATTCCTCTACTCTAGCTGGCCTAACTGTAGGAAGCTAAACCGTCAACTTAATGCCTAAACTAGATATGTCATTTGACCTACAAAGGTTAATGGTTTAGCTTAGGTCATGTCCATTGTATTCTTTCAAAATTGCTTCAGTTTAGCTCACTTTTTTCATTGATCATCTACACTGAGTTGTGGTCTCTCTTTGTCGACTTCTTGCTTTCTCGTCAGCTTTTGTTGGTTTCTTGTGAAAACTTCTGAAGTTTGGTTATCTATCTACTTGTCTAAGGCTTGGGGTTTTAAATTGTCCTTAGGTGTATTAAGGTTTGTTAACTCTAAAATTGGTATATTGATAATCAAAGCTCTCATTTAGGGTTCAAGTGTTTACAGTTTTGAGTTTGTACATCTTGATTTTCTACTTAAGGTGAGTTTTGAACATTTCATTGTACCATTGGGCTCTTGAGAGTTCTAAGATGCAATTGTATTTGACACCAGATTAGCTTAGTCTCATTCAATATTTTGAAATATATCTCTAATATTCAACCTTGTATTAGTTTCGGTTAAAAATGTTCCATGTAGTAGTTGTGTCCAAAATTAATATAGCAATAATATCTGAACTTCTAAATGATGACTAACAACTATAACATTTGTTTTGCAACTCTGACCAGCTTCAAGTGTTTTAGACTGAGGTGAAACATGACGGCGCAAGTTTTGACAGTTTGACTATAAGAGCATTGTCTGAAAAAAACATATGTAATTGAAAAGTATTTTTTTTTTAGCATTAATAAATGCAAGTGAGCAAAAGGTAGAGTTCATAGATAGAACTCCCCTTTATAGGTTCTTGATATCGAGACAATTTATTTGCTTGGGATGGTGCAATGATTAAAATATAAGATATTATTATATTAGATTATGGGGTCGAAACTCGACGTGTCCGAGTATACTTTGGTTATTGTACTAATGATTAGTAGTCACATATGATTTACCTCTTCTGTACTAGCCTATGGATGAATTGATGGAGACACTGAAGGTAAGTAAATTACCTCTTCTGTACTAGCCTACGGATGGATTGATGGAGACACTGAAGGTAAGTAAATTACTTTTTGAAGGAAAGCAAATTATCTTTTGTCACACTGATATTCAGAGAATTTAGATATAATAATTCGTGTACAAAACATTTTTGATAATAGATCTGTAAATTTAAGTGTTTAATGTTTTAAATGTATTCAATATTTTGAAGATAATTAATGTTTAAAGAAGGATGTTGAGAAAAAGCCAAGGCAAATTAGAGAATTATATCCTATATTTTATATTTTTCATTTTGTATTTTTTTCTATTACTAATAGTGTATATAAATTACCAATACAGTGTATATAAATTACCAATACTATCACTGTGTAAATGATATTGATAATATAGGTTCAATTGGTATGACTTTCTTTTTAATTACACGGCCCCTCAAATGGAGGTCATAAATGTGCTGCTGACCTAAGTCAGAGCCTTGAGGGCATCCCAAAAGCAAATACTGAGGGGTTTTGCATTGCTGTTGGCTGTAAGTTAAGATATCTTACCGTAGTTGTATGACATTTCTATGCTTTAAAGCCCTTTAACATTCATTACGCATCGTAGGTATGAATGTGAGTTATATTCTAATTTTAAAATCATATAACCCACTTGTCATATCAAGAATTTACTGATGAAATTGGATTGCCTCTTATGTAGGAAAATAAAGAGGATGATTGAAGATCTTCCAATAGAACAAATTCTAATTGATTTTATTCTATTAGAATCAAAGTTAAGTTCGTAACAATTGAATCTATTAGTGCTAGAAGCATCAGATAATTGAACTTGATTTTAATATTGATAAAGAATTCAAAGTTACAGTGTATGATGATCTAAAAAAATTGATCAAGTGTGCAGGTAACTTAATGTGCATAGATTATATATATTTTTAGGCATTCTTTGACACACATCTACTAGTATTTCATAAATATAATCTATGTTTATTACATCATATTTCATTATTATATCATACTTCTACTATATTTTGTTCGGAGGTATGCTCTTTACTAGTTTTTATTGACAGAATACAAATTAGAGCGAAAATGGAGAAAAGACGCATATTGGAGCAAATATAGAGAAAATTAGCAATCTGGATGTACCCTAGAGGCATGACCATGTGCCTCCCCCAGAACCACCCTCAGAGGTTGTAACGACCCGCCTTCTGGGCACTGGCTATTAGGCCGATCGTCACAATAATGCTAAACTATACTGTGCGAAAAACTGATCTAATTAAAATTTTAGTTGCTAACTGATAACTATTCTTGGTTCTACATGTACTGAAGGATGTAATCTAAAGTATACCTAACATATACTACATCCCCTATGGTCAAGGAGCTGAAATAAACGTTTTCCAGCTGTTATCAGACCTCCCAATCGATCCGTTGATCGATTGGAACGTCGGATCGATCCAGGGATCAATTCAGCCGGCTACTGTATGCGGGACATGGGTTGGATCGATCCAGAGATCGATCCAGCAAGCTACGGTGCTCGGGACGATATTCTGGATCGATCGGCTGATCGATCCAGCTTGACCAATCGATCCAGTGATCGATCCCCGAACCTTCTGTTTGCGACAGAAATTACTGGATCGATCGGATGATCGATCCAGAAACCTACTTTTCGTGGAGCAAGTTGTCCGATCGATCAGCTGATCGATTGGGACCCCCCAATCGATCCACCGATCGATTGGGGTGTCTGATTTCGCATTGAAACTCTGATTTCAGCACTGGTTCGTGCCAAAACCTCACACTATAACTATCTAATGCATAATAAACATTCCAATAACATAAGACTAGCAATCTAACTTGTTATAGTGCATGGTTCTTTAATTTCTAGCATTAAACAACTTAAAATGCATAAAAAGCAAAATACTAAAAGTTCATATTTCTAAGCTAGAATGTTTAAGTCCCCTAAAGATCTTTGATTCCAGTTCCTGCCACACACACCATCTTTGCATTGCCCTCCAGCTTCCTCTGCTAGTCCATCTTTCCTTTACCTTTATCTGCAGTATAAGAAAAGTAGTATCTATAAGCTAAAAAGCTTAGTAAGAAACCATCTACCTCACAAAAATATGCAACGATGCAAATATGATTTCAAATCATGCTGTTTAAAACATATGCTGGATATACTGAATAAACTAAGCATGACATGGCATAGAAGCATACAATCATGGCATATCTAAAGCTGAGCATAAAGTCATCATGCATATTCACAAGGAAAAACTAAGTTGATACTAAGAACTGAGCTACGCTAATACTGAGCTACTGCTAGAACTGTACTGAATTCACGAACTACTTTATGAAAGGTTGAAAACCATATACATATAATAAGTGAAAATACTAAACATGCTGCTGATGGGCCCGGCAACTGTACGTGCTATGCGCGCATCTCTAACTAGACCCGGGGTTACAAGTCCCGAATTTAGTAGAGCTACTAGGTTATCTAAACCTAGGGACCGACTATGGGAGCCCAGCCCAATGGATATCTAATCCAGTACAGTGCCAACTGAAAAGTAAAATACTGAGTATAGCTAAACCGTTCTAAATTGCTGTTTCTAGGTTATCTGAACCTAGAGCTAGGTTGTCTGAACCTAGAGGCGACTGTGGGAGCCCATCCATTGGACCGTAGTCCCATATAAACTAGAATTAACTGATTTACTAATTTAGATGCTTCTAATGCATTCAACTGTGCTAATAAAAATGCCTAAGTTGCATTTTTTCTAAGCTGGTTATTTAATCGAACACCTAGTGTGCTTTAACTCCCTTCTCTATTAGGGAGACTACCTTTAGGCACCCAACCGCATCTAAACCTCCAACTGAAGGAGAAAAGACGTGTCCGGCCCATCTAAAGGTACTCACTATATCCCTAAACCCGCGAGGAGGGTTAAATACACCCTATGTGTCGAAGACATACGCATATAACTATACTAATGCACAGAAAAATCAAACGGTAGATATTATATTGCAGGTGAGGGGTTTCTTACCTTGTGTGGTAGATTTCTTACAAATCTAATCGCTAGAAATTCCGGTGGAGATGATTTCTCGACGATTCGCTCGTGTCCACGTGCTCTACTCGCGGAGGGGAACGTCCTTGTGCTGAAATCGTCGCCGGAAAGTGTCCTTGGGGCCCTAGAGAAAGAACCCTAGGTCTTCCTTGGTGTGGCGCCGAAAGAAGGAGGAAGGGAAGAGGTGTTCGGCGTGAGGGTTTGGAGAAAGAAGGTGGCGTGGGGTTTTGTGAGGAGAGGGCTGCCGAACCAAATTAAACCAAACCCATCTTAAGTTCTAAATTTATATTAAGTGAATTATTGAACCCAACTCCAATATAAATATAATTGGTTCCTCTTTCTTTCAGCACGGCCCTGCTGGGTTCACCGGTTGCTAAGGCTAACTAAAGGTTTAGCGGACCCGAGAGGTCCCGGGTTCGATTCCCGCTTAAGCCTTTTTATTCTTCTAATTATTTTTGCTACTTCCGCTACTCGGAAAATTCTGAAAAAATATCTAAAAATTCCAGAATAATCTTAGAATAATTCTAATGCAAGTTTGAGAATTTTCGGGCGTTATAGAGGTCCACACGAGCATGCATTGCCTTGAGGCACGGTCATGCCTTGCTCCAGTCAAGACCCACGACTCGATCGTGCCTCTCTTCCCTGCCAGAGACACAGCATGGTTGTGCCTAGAGGCACGACCTTGCCTAGAGGCATGGTTGTGCCTACCTTGAGTTGCCGCACACACACCACGACCATGCCTTGAGGCACGACCATGTGGTGGAGCAAATGAGGGGGTCGTGGCCCTTGCTATAAATGGGGATTTTTCTCCCTTTTTCACTCATTTTGGATTTGGTGCTTTGTCCCCTTCCTTGGGAAGGGTTTTCCCTTCTATGAAAAACCCTAGAGCCGCTATCTTCATCCTCTTGACAATTCATCCACCTTTGGAGTTAGGATTCCATCCAAGAAGATCGTTGACGCATAGATGAACATTTCTCTCTTCTCTATCTTGTATTTTGGATTGTAGGATGCTTTACTTTTTGTCACTTGGTTGTATTTCCTACGCAATGGACTAAATCTCTGATTCTTAGGATGTAGGGAGTAGTTATGATGTGATGTTGATGTATAAACTATGATTTGCTTATTTTCTCATTCAATGATATGTTTATAACTTGTTCTATTGTGTTGTGCCTTATATGCATTTGATGAAATGTGTGTGAGTTCAATATATTTAGATGTAAAGTTTTGGTCTCTGTATAGAGGAGTGTGTAGAGGAGGTGCTTTGGATTGTATGGTTGGAAGTCCTGTGATAGAAGGTACCCCTTCTTTCTACGATATTTCCTCGAAATAGGAATCAATTCTCTACAAGGAAAGTTAATTAGAGTTTAATGGATTTGCCTCAAATTAATGTTAGGAAATGATCTGTGTAATCTAGTAATTGTATGATTAAGAGGCCCTGTGATAGAGGATATCCCTTTAATAAGACTTTTTAGGTTACCTCTTCTACTTAATAGTATTAATCTACTGATAGGAAGTAAATTAGATAACTCTAACGATTGTAAGACCGAGGGGGGCCTTGTGATAGAGGGTGTCTCTTTAACTGGACTTTCTAGAGTTACTTGTTTACTTATTGGCATTGGAATAGGGTGTTAACTCTCTAGTGTGACCTTCACAGGGTTCTGTCAGACTCTAGTTAGAATTACTAAAAGAGTGTAGGCAAGGAGTTCAGGAGATGAACAATTCATAGAGACATTAACTAGTATTATAGTGAAATCGAAATCCTAGAATCTCCCCCAAATCTAACTCTTTCTTCTCTCTTCATTCTCTTGCTCTTCCAACTCTCTTTCTCTCTCTCATCTCTCAATTTCTCTCTCTCTCTCTCAAGCATTCGTGACCATAAACTACCTTTCAATTGTTTAGATAATTTGTCATACGAAATCAGCTAGTGCTTAATCAACAGTCCCTGTAATTCAATATCATTTTATTACTGATGACGTAGCATGCAGTTGTGGCTTCGTAATAAGTTTTTGACGCCATTAATAGGGACTATTTTTTATTAGCATTAGTTGATTAGCATATGAGTTACTGTATATATTTTTCTTTTTATTTTTAAATTTTGTATTTATTTTTGTAATCAATACAAAATTCATTGGGTGCCTTAATTACTTTATATCTTCTATATTCATACGTTATGTCATGATTACTCCCTGTGTCTGGTGATTATATTGTATTATTTTAGGTGAGACCGTGAATTTATTTCTATACAACCATGGATCTATATTTTTGGTAATTTAGAAGCTTCAATGTAACTTATAATTCAAACACTGAGTTAATTAAGAACATCTGCAGAGTATGTGGTAGCTCATTCCATCCGGTAGTATATGTCACATTTTTCAAAAAGCTGCTAGCTCTACAATGTAACTTCAACACTTATTCCAACTTTATTATCAAGATATATATGATTCAGTTCATAGTACTTCTGGTTATGACTGTGGAGATCATCAAACTCAGAACTTTGAATCCTAGAATACTTCTGAGCAGAGTGAGCAGCTACAACCATAGCAGTAAACCCCTAACCCACCTTATAACTACAATCAGGATTGGATGGACCATCAAAATTTTAATTATAACTGTATATAAAGTGTTGAGCAATTTTTTCAAGCAAATCAGAGTTCATCAGAATTTTAGGATGATGAGTCGACTTACTAGGGAGACTCCCAAGACATGGAAACTCTATCTCCTAGTAAGACAAAGATCATATTTCAAGATTTAGAAGAGCTCAGGGTGTAACGAGGGATCTTATTTCTTCTATCCCTACAGCAAGTTGATGCGTCAAGTCCATATTTAGAGATACAGTCAAATCATATGTTAGATGGGATGGAGTGTAAAGATGATGACCATTATGTCCATGATTCTATAGCTCTACAGGACTTAACTGCTACTTTGCATGGAAATGATATATTTGATGATACTTCAGACATTGATAGGACTATTGATGCATGTTCAACCAACCTTGTTGTTGTTCTTATTGTAACTCTTTATAATACATACTTGATTGATGATGGGAGTATAAATGAGGCAGATGATGATATTAGTGTGCAACCCTTTGCATAGGAAGTGGTGGATAGCTGGAGACTAGAGTTGAATACTCCCACTTTTGCTGATGTTTCAATTTCTTCTGAACAAGGTCTCAACATTAGTTGTAATAATTACGCTCTTGACCTGGATACTTTAACTGCATATTCTCTGACTTCCAAAGAGAATCTTCAAGGAGAAGAAGGAGAGAGCGATTTCTCATGATATTTTTCTGACGATGAAAGCTCCCTCTGCATTATTGACCATTAACAAGAAAGTTTGGAGGTACTCTGGTAAGATCGTGATTTAAGTAACCTAATAAAGGGTCGAGCTAATGACCTAAAATAAGCACTTCTTGGGAGGCTCAAACGATTTTTGGCGACTCTTCGCTGATTCGAGGATGATTTTATCATCTCGTCTTTTATCTAAGCAAGGATATCTTCCTGAAGACTTTGATTTCATTCGACTAAGTTTTCTCTTCTAGATTTGAGTTGTACATTGCTTTCTTTGATGTCTTTGGGTTGTATTTTCCTTGTTATGGAGTAGATCTTTGAATTGTAGGATATAAGGAGTAATTATGATGTGATGTTGATGTAAACACTATAGATTTATTAATTTTCTATTTCAATGACATGTTTATGCCTTGTTCTTAATTGATTAAATGTGTGTGTGAAGAATGGTTGATAAATTATATGTTTGATTGAATGGATGTATAGAATTGATCACCATGTAGAGGAAATGCTTTAGATTTTATAATTGGGGCTCTTAGTGATAGAAGGTATCCTTTTAACCAGACCTTCTAGAGTATCGCCTTGAAATATAGATCAAATCTCTATAAGGGATTATCTAATTGGAGTTTAATGGGTTTGTCCCAATTCTATGTTAGGAAGTGATATGTGTAATTTAGACTGTATGACCGGGGGATCCTAATGTGACAAGCGATATCTCTTTAACCGGACTTTCTACGCTACCTCCTCTACTTAATAGCATTGAAATCCAACAGGATAAACACTTTGATCTAACCATCACGGGGTTGTATCAATCATTAGTTAGTATCCCTATAAGAGTATAAGCATAGAGGATAGGAGATGAGTAATTCATAGTACATCAACTAGTATCACAATGAAACCAAAATCCTAAAATCATTTCCCAATCAACTTTCTAATCACACTTACATCCTTCGGACCTCTTGCTCTCAACTCTCTCTCTCTCTCTCTCTCTCTCTCTCTTTGTTGCTCTCTTTATTGCTCTCTTGTGTTTATGACCGCAGTCCCTAGGGCTATGGTGCCACAGTAGGATATCCAGGTTGTCACCTAGGCACCCATAGTTTGATCCCTAACTATGACGTATTTGTAGAATTTTTCCTCCAAATAAGGAGTGCAACCAAAGGATGCTGGGCTTCTGTGTTGGCATCCATCCACGTTTCCCAATTTACCCTAGTGACCGATGAAAAACTTTTGTGGGGCCGGGCCAGTCATCCTAGGGATAGTCAATGAGGCTAACTGGATTTATCATTTTTTTATTCATGATCGCAACCAACCTTCGTTAGTCTAGATAACTTGCTTCATAAGCTCAGCTAGTTTTTAATTCACAGCCTCTGTGGGATCAATATTTTATTACTTCGTGATATAACCGTGCATTAGTCATACAACATGAACTCGCTCAAGGTCAATGTGGATAGAGGTGAAGATGGGTGATATATATATGATGTATACATATTATTATGTTAACAATATGATGTTTATGCGAATATCAATAAAACTAAGAATGACTTGTTGGACTCACTCCAAGATTTTTTTGATAAAAAGGTAAATATATATCATCAAAATGTGCACAATCATATAAAAATAATCATGAAATCCCTTATGTCATGTCTAATAAACTGTCAGATCTGGAAGGAGAATCACAGTAGTGTACATGTGCTAACTCATGTACCATCTCTCACTCTCTCTATAGTGTGTACTGGCTGAGGTATCAATCAGCACCATCCATGATCTATGTCCATATAACTCGTGTCTCCGCATCATCACTATCCATGTTGTCCTGCATCCTCTATCAGTTCATGCCTTCGTACCTTCCATGCCATGTATCTCTGTCATGTGTCCATGAGCCGCCAATGGCTCAAAATGATCTCTATCAACCTTCTCCTGTGTCATGAGTCTAGGATCACAAAGGCATCAGGGGCAAGTGAATCACCTTTTGCAACCATCCATCTAGGATCGCCCATTGTCGTATCCAAGTCCCATGAAGTCACTTTTAGCAAGTGACCAGCTATCAACAGATTTGATGTGTTTTTACTGTGAGCTATTTGCTGCAGACTAGATACGTCTTTTTCGTGGGCCTATGCACCCTCATAGATTCATTCCAAGGTTGTTCTTTTTTATAATAGATATCAACTCACTTAGAGAAAACCTACAATCTCCTGAATTCAAAATAAGGACTATTGAATTCGAAAAATAAGTGGAATTCTTTAATGTATGAGAATTGTTTACATATATATTGTGAAGCATCTCTCTCATGTTTTCTTAATTGTGTATTTCTTGGTTATTAATTTACTCATGACATCTTTAAATTTGTGCTTGATTTTGGACTTGAACAAGTTGACTAGGCTAAACTTCTTGGAATTATATCAAAATTTGAGAATCGTTCTCAAGTATAAAAATAAGGCCTATTGTTGGTGTAATTTGAACTAACGATCTAACTCAGGTTTTGATGAATGACAAGTAAGTTAAGTTAGGTTCTGTTGTGATCTAACAACATGATTAAATGTACAGTACGAAGTCCAGATAGGTGAAAGGGCTTATTAGTGCAATATCCTTAGGTCATGTTGACTAAGTTTGAGTTGACTCAAGCTTGAGTCATGATGTTTGGGTTTCGATATTTGACAATATATGGAGATTGCAGGAGCAATCGTCCGATTAGGAAGATTGTGAAGGCGCTGGAATTTCGTTCTGTTTAAATTTCTCTGTACAAAAATTATACAAGTACAGAACTATTTCTAGCAACCTGCATGTTCAATCAGACATATGTTTGATCAATCAAGCAAGTTCTTGACGGATCAAAGCACACCTTGATCGAAGTACAAGATCGCTGGTCTCTTGTGTTGGTATTCAAAATCGATACAAAGAAAACTCGACTAATTACGCAACGGAATTAAAGAATTAGTTGTACCTTTCCTTTGTAGCTAAAGTCCTCTTGATCTTCTGCCGTATTCCTCTCATCTTCTTGAATGTCATGTGGGCGACGATCTACCAAGACAACACCACCCTTCTTCTCTTCTTTGTTTCCAAACCGTCGGCCACCAAGGAATCTCTAGGATGGGGCGCCTACTCCTCTTCTTCAAGCCGCCGCCCACCAAGGGAGAAGGGGGCACCAGCTCTAAGCAAGGAGGAGAGGGGTGCCGACCCTAAGCAAAGAGGAGGGGAGGGGCGCCGACCATAAGGAGGGAGGAGGTGAGGGGTGTAAGCCACAAGGAGGAGGATGTGTGCCGCCAACCCTATGAGGAGGGAAGAGAATTGTGGGGAAAAAAAAAGATTTTAGGGGCCACCACCTACTCCTTTTATAACCTTGTCGCCGACCCTAGGAAGGTAAGAAAAAACTAAACCAAAACCAAGCTGTGGATGGGTGGATGTGAGGCTTTATATAGAGGCTACAACAGGGACCTAGAGGATAAATTAGTTTAGGCCTCCTGATGGGCTTGAGCTTCCTGTGTTCGGTCCGAACACCTAACGCAAGTCCATCAATAATAACTCATACCACTAAAGGGTTATTATTGAACTACTGTACCAATCTCATATTACAATATGAGCTCATTCTTATTATGAGTGCGTTAATCTCCCTGTGTTTAAGATATCGTATGCCCGTTAATTAATTGAGTTACTGACAACTCAATTAATTAACATCTGATTCGAAGAGTAGTACCACTCAACTTTATTATCATGCCGGACTAAGTCCACCTGCAGGGTTTACATGATAATCCTTATGAGCTCCTCAAGGGGACATCATCAGCCTAAATAATTAGGACACAGATTCTTTCTATAATCAACAATACATCATATAAATAATACTATTTCTCAACTCATCGGGCTCATTGATTTAATGAATAAATATCACCCATTGATAAGTTAAAGAAATAAATACTAAGTATACATGCTTGTTATTATATAGGGATTAAGAGGACGCACATCCATAATAATAGAGGTTCTGTTCTTTTATGTAGTTAGTACAAATCGAACAACCTCAAATGGTCCTGCTCAATACACACATAGTGTACTACTATAATTTTATTGCCAAGACAGACTAATACCAAATTACACTACAATCATTCCAATGGTTTGTCCCAATCCATCTTGATTATGAGCTACTATTTATAATTTATAAGGAACCGATAACATGATCTTCTGTGTGGCACCACATATCATATTATCTACAATATAAATTAAATGGGCAACTGCATTGACATATATATAAATATAAAATGTAAACATTTGGCCAAAGTGATTCTCATTTCAAAATATTTCAAAACAGATGTTCATACAAAAGCTAGGCTTATAGTATACATCCCAATAGATTGTTAGAGCAATTTCCCTCTGGTCAAGGTTTGACCAATCTGATGTGAAGAAGAGTCAAGTAGGTCAAAGGGTTGATTGGATACTTAACTGGAAAAGTCCTAACGGGAGGTTAGGCAAGGGGAAGTCCTAGTGAGTGAAGCTAGGCAGTTGAAAATTCTAGTGAGTGATGTTAGGTCAAAGTCCTGGTGAGTGAAGTCAGGCAGATGGAAAGTATTGGTGAGTGAAGCTAGGCAGATGAAAAGACCTAGTGAGTAAAGTCAGGCAGATGGAAAGACCTAGTGAGTAAAGCTAGGCACGTGGAGATCCAGGTGGGTCAAGGTTGACCGGACACCTGGTGTTGGGAAGCCCAAGTAGGTCAAAGGATTGACCGGATACTTAGAACGAGGAAATCCAGATGGGTCAAGGGTGATTGGACATCTGGTGGAAGTCCAAGTGGGTCATGGAGGATCATATACTCGGCACGAGACAACAAGTTCAAGTGGGTTAAGGTTGACCGGACACATAGCATAAGGAGAAAAGTCTAAGTGTGTCAAAGGATTGACTGGACACTTGGTGAAGAAGTCCCAGCAGGTCAAGGTTGATCGAATGCTAGGCACGAGGAGTTCCAACAGGTCATGGTTGATCGGATGTTGGATTTGGGGGCCCTTGAGCTTGTGTTAAGCAAGTCAAGGGTGGTCAATCGATCAATCGATCGATTGGACCAAAGCCCAATTGATCAACAGATCAATTGGGAGAATGCTGTGATAAACAACAACCCAATCAATCGGTCGATCGATTGGGGGTGTTTATCGCTCAAACAAAAGCCTCCCTAATCGATCAGCCGATCGATTGGGCATCGCCAATCGATCAGCCGATCGATTAGGGGCTAGAAATCGCGTGTGACATGAGAATGCTGAATAAATCAGCTGATCGATTCAGGCTTTTCTAGCGAAGAGCACAGAGGCTCTTTGAATTGATCAACCCATAAATTCACGCCTCCCTAATTGATTGGTCAATCGATTGGGATACGACTGTTGCCCAGAATGCAGGTTTTGGATGGCTGAAATCGCTGGGATCTGACGTAGCAATCGATTAGGAGGAGTCCCAATCGATTGGAAGCCCTAGAAGCGCAGATATAAAGGCAACGAAGCGTTCAAACGTTGCAACCCTTCTTCTTAAGCTCACGTGATCTTCTCCAACACTCACCTCCAGTCCTTGGAAGCTCTTGGGGGCAAGTGTTGTTGCACTTCCAAGGTTCAAGAGGTATTATTCAACAACAAGGTCAAGCAAGGAGAGGTTTTTCTTTTGTATACTTGTATTTCCTTCTTGCGTGTGTTGTATCTTGTTGTCTGAGTCTTGTACGAGGTTTCTCCACCTCCGGTAGTTATCAAGAAGGAGTATTTTTCATAGTGGAGAGCGTGTCGTGTGTGGATCCTTGTATTAGTTACCTCTTCTTGAGGTGGATACCAAGTAAATCTCCTGTGTTAGCGTTGTGAGAGTTGCTTGAGTGTTTTCTGCTACAACAATATTATCAAAGCAAGCAACCAAAGAGTGAAGAGCTATTCACCCCCCCTCCCCTCTAGCTATTAACAAGTGGTATCAGAGCGAGGTTGCTCTTCATCATAATCATGCTGGAAAGGGCAACAAGGTAGAGGGAGAAGAAATTGAAGCAAGATCATCAAAGTTAAAGACTTTAAAAGAGCTCAACTTCAAATGGAGTTCCAAGATAGACTTGGATACGACACAAGGGTGCCTCCACCATTCACAATGACAAGCTTCGATTCTTGGAAATCAAGAATCAAAAATTTCTTCATGATGGAGATAGAGCAATGGTTTTCTCTAATGGAAGACTTTGAAACTCCAAAAGATTCAAAGGGTAAATTCTCAAGAAAAGCAAATGGAGCAAGGAGAAAATTCAAAGGTGTGAGGCGAATGACAAGGTAACCAAATTATTGGTTAGTCTATTGTCAAGCACAATCATTTGCAAAATTGGAGAATACAAGGATGCAAATGAACTATGGAGTAAATTGGCCAAGCTTTATGAAGAACCCTCCGTTGCACCAAACCAAGGGAAGTCCAAAGAGGGTGACTCATTGGAGCAAGACCAAGAGAAAGAGGACTCCGAAGTTGAGAGATGCTCAACTTCCGAAGAAGAAGTATAAGAAGCTTCATCCTCAAAGGAGTGCAACCAAAAGAGCAAAGAAGGAGCATACTCTTTGTTTCATGTGTAAGAGGATGCAGATGAAGAGGCCTCTGTTGGGTTTTTCGGGCCGCGAAAACTGCTTTTTCGCTTCGCGGAAACCCCGAATCACCCTAGCCATTGGATCCATGCGAAGAAAAACTTTCGAAAAAACAAGTACGAGTTTCAAACAATGATCTACAATAGATCTACAAAGGAAAAACCATTTATACCTTCGATGCGTGCCCTTTTCGTAATCCCGCAAGTCCAAGGTACGTTGGATCTCGAAGTTGTCAACGTAGACAACTCTCTAGTGATATCCACACGAACAAGGTATGTTCTCTAACACACAAGGATGGAGAAGAGAGTACCCCAAGTGTGCTAGCACTTTCTAGGGCTCTCGGATAGGATTTGGAAGAGAGAAAAGAGAGAAAGCGAAAAGGAATCTTATACACTCACTAGTAGTATCCTCCTTTGTGACCTTCACTTTCTCTATTCTCTTGGAACACAACTCACATATCTTCACCCTCCATGAAACCCCACGGCAACAGTAGTAAGGAGGAGGAAGAAGCTAAGGAAGAAGATGAAGCATTAACACACATCAATTGCCACAAAACAAAAACTCCTTTTGCATTAGTGTGGCCGGCCACACCATTGTAACCTCCCCATTTAATGTGGCCGGCCACATTAAATGGAATGGGAGGTGTAACCTCCATGAGGTGGCACACCTCATGAGGTGGAGATGATGTGGCTGCCATGTAGGATGAGTCATCCTCCATGAAGTGGCAATTCATCAAGTCAAACTTGATGTTTCAACTTCCCATTTTGGTCAAGTCAAAATTGACCAAATCTCTTCCATGTTGAGTTGAATTCATTCTTTGATCCAAGCCAATCTCAATCTAATGAATCTCAATTCATTAATATAAATTGACTTAATGAATCAAATTTAAATTAGACTCATTCAACAATTGAATCTAATTGAGTCTAACTCAATAAGTCTAATTTAAATCAATCAGAATCCAATTGGTTCATCATATGAACCTAATCCAATTGGTTCATCATATGAACCTAATCCAATTGGTTAATCATATGAACCTAATCTCCATCCACTTGTTCTTTGTGTGTGACCCAATAGGTTCTTGTAACGTTGGCAATGTTTCTAAACTCCTTTAAAAACATAAGCAATGAGTGGCATCTAGCAATACATCATTACTACCCAAGTTACAAGAAATGTTGAGATCCAACATCACCTTGTGACTATTAATTGTGACTCCTCACAATATATGACAAATGTCCTTCTATCCTAGACATCTAGATTGATCAATATGAGGCATAGACTGTGTCATCCTCTGATCAATCTAAATCCTGAACTCCAAGTAGACTCACTAAATCAAATGAGCTCAATATCTCATATTGACTCATTTGGGCATGGCCATGCACTTCGTGGTCTCACTCTATCAGGAATACCGATGTCTCTCCCGTCATATAGGAGGGATAGATCCCATCTACATCACTCACATCCCTCCGCATAATTTGTTACATACCCAGTAGTCGCCTTTATAGTCCACCCAGTTACGGGTGACGTTTGACGAAACCAAAGTACATAACTCCTTATGTAGGGAACCATGGTGACTTCAGGTCTAAGGACTAGTAGTCATACTAATAGTCACATGAGAAAGTATATGACACTCATATAACGATCCATGATACTTTCTCATGGCGGGTCATTCAGTATACATTCTTTAATGTATACCCATGTGTCAACTTGATATCTCTATATCCATGACTTGTGAGATCAAGTCATCGAGTTGACCTACATGCTAGTCTTATTGCATTAACATTGTCCCTGAATGTTAATATTCGACTAGGAATGATTAAGAGTAGTGTTCCCTATATCATCTCACTATCGGTTCAGCTAACCGATTGATATAGGTAAGAACCTTCTACTCAAGGACGTTATTATACTTAGTTTATTTGACACTAATATAAGTAAGTATAATAACCAAAAAACCAAATGCCTTTATTAATATAGAATATGATACAATAAGTCCAAAATATAATCATCAAATGATTGGCTCTAGGGCTCTAGCTAACAGCCTCCACCTCTAGGATTGAGGGGGGAGTGTCATGTATTGACACCGAAACAAGAATAGACTTCCACTTCCGGGTCAAATGAAGAAGAAGAAGATGGTGCCACCTCCACAAATCAAGAAAAATCAAATGGAGGATCATATGCCACCCCTACAAGCAAAGGTATAACAATTTCAAATTTAAATAATAAAAATCACATTTTTACTTTGACTGTAGGGAAAGAGGACACTATAAGAGCGAGTGTTCAAAATTGGCTAAGAAGAAGGGCCAAGTGGCACCTAAGGGTAAGGAGAAGCTCAAGAGAGTCTGTCTCGTGGAACGCAAGGGTAAGGAGCACATTGTGTACTTCTCTTGCAATCAAAGAGGACATTATAGGAGTCAATGTTCTAAAGGGAAGAAGTCGACCAAAATCAAAGGAGCAAGCACAAGTCAAGCGAGAGCTTCCAAGGTAAAAATCCAATGTGTCATTCATTGAACCTATTCCTTTGACCCATGATAAAAAGCGTGATAGAAATAATTTATATCATTTTAATGCTATTTATCATGAAAATAGAAAGCATGATAGAATTAAGGAAAATCATGTGGCCTATCATGCTAAGACTACCACACCTAAGGCTAGAAAGGTAGACAAATTAGGCAATAACTCTAAGGATTTTAGTTATAGGCCTAAAAATAGAAATGCTCATAGAAATCAAGAAAAATCAAAATCTAAGGATTTAAGATTGGAAAACTAAGCCTCGAGGTCAAGGCTTGATAAATTTGAAAATACCCTAGAGAAAATAGAAAATATTATTAAGGGTGGTCAAAATGAGCATAACCTAGGGAGAGTTAGACAAGAACCACCCAATGGTCATAGAGGTTTGGGATACAAAATCATAGCTAAGAAGGATGTTCCTTCTTATCATAGGGTTTCATATAGTTATGGAGCCAACCGTAGGTCTAGGGGTCAAATTAAAGATATAAGGGAAGTTATCCCTAAAAGTATTTTTGCCAAGACCAATGTGACTAAGACTTCTAAGAAGTCTAAGAATGTCACTAAGAAGGTCACAAGGGAAACAATCCCTAAAGTTGACCTAGAGAAAGTGACCAAGGCTTCTAAGAAGCCTAGAAAGGTCATTAGGAAGGTATCGAGGGAAGTTATCTCTAGTGAGTACCTAGAGCATCCAAGGAGCACCAATAGGTTTTGGATTTTGAGGAGTATATTCTTTACACCTTAAATGGGTTTAGAGAGTGTCAACTCCAAATGGGAAGGGTGGTTAACCCAACCTTGATAAAGTTGACATTTGGAGGCATTTTCAAGGTTTTTGTTAACCTTTGAAAATGAAAAGGATAAAATTGATTACTCTTTGGAAGAGTAAAATGTGCCAAAATTTGAGGAATTTGACTTAATTTTAATTGGCGCAAATAGAGAAAGGAAAAAGAAATGCCAAGTTGGGTTTTGACATTTTTTTTGAGAAAATATGGGTAATCTAGGATTAGATTTTAATTTAGATAAGGATTAAGGATACTTAGATAGGTTATCTAGGTATATTTTATTTATTCTAATTGTCATGATTGTTTGCCCATCATATGTCATGACATCATTGTTGTATTCATGTTTATTATGAAAAACAAACATAAATACTATGTCATATCATACATACATCATATAGCATTAGTATTTTCTTTTGAAAATCATTTCTTTTTGAAATATGTCATAAGTCATCATGCATCATTTTAGTTTCCTTGTAAATAAGGACAATGACATTTACTAACAAGTAACATCCTAGGCGGGTGTTCAAAATTTCTAAAATGCCTAGATAGATATGCATGATCCCTAGTTTATGGCAAAACCAAAATCTACATCTCACGAAAACTATAAGATGACTTGTATATATTTTAGTGCACATTAGATACAAGTGAGATGTTAGGATAATGAACCAAACTCAAAATGTTGATTTAGTGCATCTATTTGAGTTTTGATTTCATCAAAAACACATAGTTATGTGTTATCCAATCATTGGAAAAGTAAATGTACAAGCCATGTGCATTGAGCCCAAAGAACATGATTGGAAATTAATTTTGAAAATCATTTCAAATATACTTTGGAAAACCTTGGTGAAGACTATCTTTTGATAGTAATCATCATTGAAAAGTTAGACGCAAACTAGAAGAAAACATTGAAGTTTTCAAGAGTTTTCAAGTTTGTGTCATTCTTTGAAAATAGGAAGTATTTTATTAGAAAACTATTTTTTCATTATAGTATATGCCTTAAATAATATTTACAAGAGTTTTCATGATGTTTAGAATTTTGTAGAATTTTTAGGGTATTTCTGAATTTCGGCTGAAACTGGATTTCAAAAATTCAAAAACCCAATCGATCAGCTGATCGATTGGGTAGACTCAATTAATCAGATGATCGATTGAGAAAGGAGTTTTTCGTGAGCTGAAGCCCGCTGAATCGATCAATCGATCGATTCAACCTTGTCTGGATCGATTCAAGCACTTTCTCCGCGAACAGAAGCTCACAGAATCGATTAGGTGATCGATTGAAATGGTGTCAATCGATTGAGGTCCAACCCCAATCGATTGAGAAAGCTGATTTTGGCTGGGAAAGTCTGATTTCAGCACTTTAAGCCATATTTTATCTCATTAACCACTCATAAACCCTTGGAATATATTTATATATATTTAAGAGTAGTTTTCATAATGAAAACAAGGAGAAATGGTTAAGGACTACTAGATTGAAGTTTAGGATGAGGTTGGTTTCAATTTTGAATATTCTAAACCTCAAAACTTCAACTTTTGGGTTTCCTAAAGGTTTAGGGACCCAAGTCATTGTTGGTGCAATAACAAAAGTCTGGAGCATGTCTTTAGGGGAAGTTACTCTTTAAGGACATGAAAATTAATTTTTCAAACACCATGGAAGGAGGTTAACGTTCGTTAGAGTAAATACTTAAGGTTGAGCATTGAAAAACAATGGAGAGTGGGTATCTTCATTGTTGAGTTGTGGATGTTGTAGGATGTGATAGATCGATTTAAGCGATAGAGGGGGGGGTGAATATCGCGCGTTTAAAAACTATTCTTTTAATCTTTTGAAACCAAAGTCAAGCAGCGGAAATAAGAGAAGAGACAAGGTTTTTTACTTCGTTCGGAGCCTAGCTCAACTCCTACTCGAAGGTCCGCAGTCCTTGACCGCACCGATGGGCAAAACACTAAAGCCCTTCTTTCCAAAATCCTCAGAAAGAAGTGGATCGTACAGATACAAAGATGTTTAAGATAGTAACACTCCTACTATCTTAAATGAATTTAAGTGCAATACAAAAGTAAAAGATATCGACAATATATTTGAAAGTCGAAGCTTGGTCGGCACTATCGGAATGACTCGCAGAGTTGATGAAGCATGAACAGCTTGCAGAATAGAACTTGAGTTGATCAGAAAGTCTTATCACAGCCTCTGACTTCGAGCACTTTTTATAACTTCCTTGAGCGTTCGGTCGACCGATCCCTCTGTTCGGTCGACCGAACCCTGCTCCATTCCTTCCTCGCCGAAAACAGAAGCTGGCTCGATCTTTTGTGGTAAATGCTCATAAATGGTTCAGTTGACCGGACCTATTTTCGATCGACCGAACAGTCCATTTCCCTATTCGTCGAAATCAGCCAAGATCTTCATTAATGCCGCAATTAATTCTGATTAGATCAGTCGACCGGTCCTCCGGTTCGATCGACCGATCAGCCCTTTTTCCCTTTTCTGTTGATCGCTGCTGATGAGCTGTCCAGTGCTGAGTCTTCATGGTTCGGTCGACCGATCTTACTGTTTGGTCGACCGATCAGTCTTTGATCGGACTCTGATCTGATCTGTTCTGAGATGTTAGCTGCTTTGTATTGATCTTGTTCGGTCGACCGAACCACAGGTTCGGTCAACCGATCCAGTCGGTCCTTCAACAGAAGGTTAAGCAAAAACTATTTCCTGCAAAACAGATATTAGAACAATAGTAATATAATGCAGGATTAATAATATAAAAGACAGTATAACTGTCTTGATCTTAACTTGGAAACCTTCCCGGTTTCTTCAGTTGGATCTGCGACCTAAGGTTGTTCCCTTCAGGAACCCGACCTCATTGTCACTCCTCCAGTTGTTTACCTCAACCTACCTGCTAAACTTAGATCCTCCAGATCTAGTTTGGACTTTTCACTTAGCTTTGATCGGCTTGCCAGGACTTTTTCCTTGATCTTAGGTCCTCCAGACCTCTCGGTCATACTGCCAAGCTTCAAGTCCTCTCGACCTCCTTGGACTTGCACCTGGGTTCCACGATCTGCTAAGATTTCTCCTGCCTAGCCTCCAACTAGGTCTTTCTTGGTTGAGTAAACATCCTGCACACTCAGTCAACTTGTTAGATCATAACAAGACTTAACTTGAACCTTTAACAACATCAAAACTCAGGTTTGATTCTGGTGTGGCTTACACCAACAAGATGAGCATTATGAAGTGGATTAATGCTCAAGGGTGAGCATTGACTACAATGAAGGATATAAGACCTTCATTGTTGGAATGATGAATGCTCTTAGATGAGCAGTGTAACGTGGTTTAATGCCCAAGGATGAGCATTGGATACAGTGAAGGGTATGTGACCTTCATTGTAGTGTTATAAATACTATGTGAAGTTGTGAACAACGTTGAGTAACTCTTCACGGGGAAAGTTTTTGATGTGTGTCAATAGGAGGAGAATGTAGAGTTTAAGTTAGGCCTTCATTTCCCCTCTAGAAAAGTTTAGGGGAGAATGTAGGGTCTAAATTATGCCCTCATTATTCAAAGGGGGAGTTTACCCTCTACAAAAGGGAGAGAATGAAGGAAATCCTCATTCATGCATTGGCATGAAGAAAAAGTTGAGGCTATGGGATTAGCCTAACTTAAAGGTATTGTCAAACATCAAAAAGGAGGAGATTGTTGGTGTAATATCCCTTGGGTCAGGTTGATCAGGTTAACTAAGTTTGAGTTGGCTCAAGTTTGAGTTGGCTCAAGCTTGAGTTGGCTCAAGCTTAAGTCTTGATGTTTAGGTTTCGATGTTTGACAATATATGGAGATTGTAGGAGCAATCGTCTGATTGGAGAGATTGTTGGAGCAATTCCCCTCTGGTCGAGGTTTGACCAGTCTTATGTGAAGAATAGTCAAGTAGGTCAAAGGGTTGACCGGATACTTGACTAGAAAAGTCCTAACTGGAGGTTAGGCAAGGGTAAGTCCTGGTGAGTGAAGCCAGGCAGTTGAAAATCCTAGTGAGTGAAGCTAGGTGAAAGTCCTGGTGAGTGAAGCTAGGCAGATAAAAAGTCCTGGTGAGTGAAGCTAGGTAGATAAAAAGTCCTGGTGAGTGAAGTTAGATAGATGAAAAGTCCTAATGAGTGAAGCTAGGCAGATGAAAAGACCCAGTGAGTGAAGCCAGGCATGTGGAGATCCAGGTGGGTCAAGGTTGACCAAACACCTGGTGTTGGGAAGCCCAAGTAGGTCAAAGGATTGACCGGATACTTAGAATGAGGAAATCCAGGTGGGTCAAGGGTGATCGAACATCTGGTGGGAGTTCAAGTGGGTCATGGAGGACCGGACACTCGGCACGAGACAACAAGTTCAAGTGGGTTAAGGTTGACCAAACACTTGGCATAAGGAGAAAAGTCTAAGTGTGTTAAAGGATTGACTGGACACTTGGTGAAGAAGTCCCAGTAGGTCAAGGTTGACTGGATGCTAGGCACGAAGAGTTCCAATAGGTTACGGTTGATCGGATGTTAGATTTGGGGGCTCTTGAGCTTGAGTTAAGCAGGTCAAGGGTGGTCAATCGATCTGCCGATCGATTGGACTAAAGCCCAATCGATCCGTCGATCGATTGGGAGAATGCTGTGATAAACAGCAGCCCAATTGATCGGTCGATCTATTGGGGGTGTTTATCACACAAACAAAAGCCTCCCCAATCGATCAGCCAATTGATTGAGGGCTGAAAATCGTGGGTGATGTGAGAAAGCTGAATCGATCAAGCCTCTCTAAATCGATTGAGATACGACCGTTGTGCAGGATGCAGGTTTTGGACGGTCGAGATCGCTAGGATCTGATGTGGCAATCGATTGCGAGGAGCCCCAATCGATTGGAAGCCCTAGAAGCGCAGATATAAAGGCAACGAAGTGTTCAAACGCTGCAACCCTTCTTCTTAAGCTCACATGATCTTCTCCAACACTCATCGCTAGTTCTTGGAAGCTCTTGGGGACAAGTGTTGTTGCACTTCCAAGGTTCAAGAGGCGTTCTTCAACAACAAGGTCAAGCAAGGAGAGGTTTTTCTTTTATATACTTGTATTTCCTTCTTACGTGTGTTGTATCTTATTGTCTGAGTCTTGTACGAGGTTTCTCCACCTCCGGTAGTTACTGAGAAGGAGTATTTTTCATAGTGGAGAGTGTGTCATGTGTGGATCCTTAGATTAGTCACCTCTTCTTGAGGTGGATACCAAGTAAATTCCTTGTGTTAGCATTGTGAGAGTTGCTTGAGTGTTTTTCGCTGCAACAACATCATCAAAGCAAGCAACCGAAGCGCGACGAGCTATTCTCCCCTCCGCCCCTTCTAGCATCAATCAAGTTGGGAATTTAGAGGGTGTTGAATAAGATGTCAGAATTCAGAATTAGATAAGAAACTGAATTTCTGAATCCATCTTCCTGATTTCTTTGAATCTGATTGCATGGTCTAAAAATTCTGAATTTCTGAAACTCCTTGGAAACAAGTGTTCTTAATTCATATATGCCAATCTAAAATTGTTTACAAGCTAGTGTAGGGCTCATCTCAATATAAAGCAGAATGTTTGAACTGATATTCTAAATTGGTTTTGCTTTGCTACTATTTAGGAGTTTGACAGACAAATGCTAGATGTTTGCATGGAGTTTGCTTTGGTATTTGACCATTACAATACAAGCCATGGTAGTACTAAAAGCTCCTCATTGACTCACAATTCCTGCAACCAAAACTCATAGAAACATATTATAGAAACCAACTTCTATTTTGAATTTCTAGAAGTGGATTATATTGTCTGAAATCAGTAATCTCATGAGATGTGTGAACAATTAATTAAATGGGGGGTTTCCCATTATTAGGCAAGAGCAAAACTAGAGGAGATTAGTTCAAGAGAAAGGAGTTATGAATGTTCAAAAACTACTGAAAATTGCTAGGATTTTGAAGAATTTGTGGAAACAAATCTGAAAATATGTATCAACTTGGATTTTTGTGTGCAGGGAATGTTATAGTTTCCTAAGATTTTTGGATTCTTTTTGCTTTCCCTGTTATGTAGCATAATTAGACACATGCACTAGTATCCATCTCCTTTATGCTGCCGAATCACTTGTGAGAAATCTGTAGAAAAGAAAAGGACTGAATTTGTTGAAGCAACTACATGCCAAGTTTTATTCATAAATCTTTGAAATCTTTTGAAAACATATTCAGGAATCTGCTAGACATATTATAAATTAGTGGGAATCATGAGTTTCTACATTTTGGATTCATGGATTGCAAGGATTGATTTCATCTCAAGAATAGTTACGCAAAAAGAGTATCAAGTGTGGAGACATCGTATCAAGATTTTTGGATAACCATCAGATTGAAGGAGTGTTTGATTTGATCTTTTGTGTTGATAATGACAAATGATATTTATCTCTTTTCACATCAAATTGGTCAACTCATCAGGTTTATTCTTCCAATACTTTCATTTTTCCACTTTCTTCATTGAATTTTTTTCTTTTGTCTACTACATTCATTTCATTTGTTCTTTTTGATTTCATCTCAATTCTTGATGATAAAATCCTTTTGATTCATGTATGCTATGTTTTATAGTGGTGGAGAATTAGAAAATAAGAAAGCTTATGGTAGTAAAATGTTGTGAGTGACATTGAGTTGGGTTCCACTTATATGCATGTTTGAGAGTGAGAGTTAGAATAGGTGAATACCTTGTGAGGTTGCAACCTGCTTATTTTTTCAATTGGATTGAAACTACCATATCTACTGATTATTGTTTCGATTGTATTCAGGATTGTTGGTGATCTTTTAGATGATCTTAGTTAAATTCCTTTTACTATCTTTTAGGTATTGCTAGGAAATTTTTTATGGAGATGATTTTTAGTTTTCTTGACTTTCACGGGCGTTCAAGATTAAGTGTGGGGGATTTGATAACCATGATTTTACTGTATTATTTTGATTCACACATGCATGGTTTGATGTTATGTTCATAGATGAAACCTATATTTGCATCATATTTCGTGCATTATATGTATTCTTGGACGTAATTGTAAATTATCTTATTTTTGTGTTATTTGATGCTAATATTTGATTCTTATTTTATAGGCATTAAAGGATCTTAGATTTGGATTTATTCGAACCGAATTTGTGTTTGAATCGGAGTTTAAACGAGAAGATCAAGCTTTGGAGCATTATGGACCGTTCTTCAAGAACAAGAGAGATCTGAACCATCCATTGTAGTTCTAGTCCATCTGACCTAAGAAAGAGTAGATCTAGACCCTTGATCAAGATCAATACATTCGGATCATATTTTGAGTGACTTTCCACCGTTGATCAGGATTCAAATCACCCACAGCCGTCCATCACAGATCTGAATCTGATTTAAATCGAGAAGTTATAGTAGCTTCCTTCGTCAATCTCCACAGTGCTGTTCGCATCGCGAGCTCGGTGATTTCGACCCTGATTCTAGCTCCGATCATCTTCTCAGGCGACGTCTTCAGTGGAGAGCTTGAAGGCAGATAACTAGACCAAGATTCCGATCATCTGGAGCGGCCGACGAGCGTTCTCTCCGATGGAAAATTATTTTCTATGATTCTCTGTTCCAGCTCAGACTTGGTGGCATTCCTTCGATCTGCGACTCCTCTTCCCATCAATAACACTTGGCGGTGTTCCTCCGGTGTTACTGAGATCCATCCGACGATCATCCGCAATTCACAGCTTCATTCCAGATTCAGTGTTTCTTGGTTGTATAAATCCATATTTTCATCCATTTATAGGTTTCGGGTTGTTTCTAGCTTGTCAGAGGCATTCCGTTGGTGTTGCTGAACAATCCTAGAACTGAATTGTTACTGAGGTTCTTCACTGATGACCGAAGTTGAGCGTTCTCATCTCCGGCATCTTGTGTGACGGTAAGAGTGTGATGTTTGGTTAGATTGGTTGTGAGATTGGAATGGTTATCATTTTATTTTACTTTGTTTTTGTTTTGTAGCTAGAACAGATTTCTTTTGATGTTAGTTATATTTTTATCAAGTAATCTAGCATTTCTTTGTCTTGTTGAAGTTTAATTCATGTTTAGTAGTTATAATTTCATTGATGCAATTTAGTTTAAGTTTTGTTTGAGCATGGTTAATTGTTAAGTGGTTAAGTTTTAAATTAGGGTTTAAATTTTACTTTAGATCAAATTTAATTGTGTCTTGTATTTCATTTTTAGTTTAAGTGTGTTGATGGTTTAATCATAATGTAGGGTGACAATGCGTTGTTGATTGATTGTTGGCACCTAGGAGATTTCATGTATGCATTAGATTAGTTTCTTAATTGTTGTGCTTTTCATTTGTTAGATTTAGATTCAAAGCTAAATCCCCCATTTCTATATTAAAACCCCAAAAATAGGAATAACATACGATCCTAAGATTACCATCCTACTGTTAGTTCCTTGAGAGATTCGATCCTGGGCTCGTTATTACAACATCATTGTGTAGCTAAGGGGTTCATGGATATAAATTATTAATTTGATAAGTTCATTCGTGACACATTAATTTGTGCTTATCAAATTTTAGCGTCATTGCTGGGGAACTTTTAGCGGTGTTTGATAATCTTAGGATTGTTCTTTATTTTGAAAACTTAAAAATTTTGTTGTTTTAATTGCTTTCATGTTCATATATCCATGTGTTTGATTTTATATGTTCCTGAGTCTTCTGATTTTATTTTCTATATTTCAATGTAAGAATAGGAAATCTATTGGATTATGGATCCATATTATCAACATTTTGGAGATTGGAGGGAGAGTTATTACTATCAGCCTGAATATCAGTACTACCCACCTGTGGAGCAGCAGAATAGGTATGAGTCATTGCCTAATACCTATAATTCTAATAGGGTGGATTATTCACATTTCAGGTATGAGGATGCATAAGTACAATTTGCAGAGTCATCATGGAAATTCAATGAAATTATGCAACAAATGAGTGAGCATCAAGAGCAACAATTTGCAAGGATACAGAATATTTAGATTCAATTAAATCAAATTGCATCATCCATCAATCAGTTACAAATGCAAAACTCCAGTGGGGAGATGGATAGTAGAGATTTTGTCAGACCTGACCTTACTTCCATTACTTCACAAGATTTTTCTAGTATTATTTGTGATGATGATGTAGTTGTTCAAATTTTTTATTCTACTAATGTTGTTGCTTTAGATGTTGTGAATGATATAGATAAAGATGCAGAAGATGATTTAAGTGTAGGGGATTACTTACTGGAAGCATTACCTCAAGAATCACCAAGAATAGAGGATGTAAGTGTAGGGGCTTGTGCTATGGAGGCAAGAATCCAAGAATCACTACATGAAGTTGTACATTTACCTGAACCAGAGCTTATGCATTTACTTGATGAAGAGGAGGTAACAATCACCATTTTAGAACCTTTAGGTACCTTTCAACACGATAAGGTTAGTATTTCTTGTGATTTATCAGAAATTTTCATAGAGGTACCATTAATTAAATTTGTAGAATGTGATACCCATTTCTCTCTTAATGAAAGTGTTCGGAAGGTGTTGCCTATCTTTGCCTTTGCAGGACACAATAGATGTTTGAAGTGGGTACTAAATCTGAATCGTCTCCGACCTCCAGAAAGAATTTTCAGCAGAAAAAGGATGAATAAATAGAATTTGAGTGGAACCACAATTACTCCACTACCGGCATGGATTCCACTTCTAAATCTTTTCAACCGCCCGAAATTAAGGGGAGTTTGCTCCTTGCTTTTCTTTTTACTTTACACATTTCTTTAGTTTCATACTTTACATGTAACGCCCGAAAATTCTCAAAACTATATTAGGAATATTCTATGATTTTTCTGGAATTTTTAGATATTTTTCCGGAATTTTTAGAATAGTGGAAGTAGCAAAAATAATTTGAAAAACAAAATAGCTCAAGCGGGAATCGAACCCGGGACCTCTCGGGTCCGCTAAACCTTTAGACCGCTTAAGTAACTAGTTGCACCCAGCAGGGCCGTGCTGAAGGGAAAGAGAAACAATTATATTTATGTTAGAGTTGGGCGAATTAATTCCTTGATATAAATAAGGAATTAAGTGAGGAGTTTTATTTTTTATAACGTGACCTATCTATTCTCCTCAACCCTCACCGCCGCCCACTTCTCTTTTCCCCTCCCTCTCTCGGCGCCAGCCACAAGCCAACCCTAGGGTTCCCTCCCTAGGGCCCCAAGGTCACTTTCCGGCGACGACTTCGACACGAGGACGCTCCCCTCCGCGAGTGGAACGCATAGACGCGAGAAGATTGTCGAAGGGGTCGTCTCCACCGGAATTCTAGCGAATAGAATTGTAAGGAAATTAGCGTACGAGGTAAGAAACCCCTCACCTGTAGTATAAGTAGCTTCCGTTTGTTTTTCCATGCATTAGTTTAGTTATATGCAGATTTTTCGGACACATAGGGTGTATTTAACCCTCCTCGCAGGTTTAGGGATTTAGTGAGTACCTTTGGATGGGTCGGACACGTCTTTCCCCCTTCAGTTAGAGGTTTTAGATGTTGTCGGGTGCCTAGAGGTAGTCTCCCTAATAGAGGGGAGAGTTTAAGCACACTAGATGTTCGATTAAATGATTAGCTCAGTAAAATGCAACTTAGGTATTTTTAATAGCTCAGTAAATGCAATAGAAGCATTTAAAATAGCTTAGTTAGCCTTACTACAGCTTACATGGTACTACGGTCCAATGGGTGGGCTCCCACAGTCGCCTATAGGTTTAGATAACCTAGCTCTAGGTTCAGATAACCTAGAAACAGCAAGATAAGCAATTAGTAGTTATGTTCAGTATTTTATTTTCAGTGGCACTGTACAGGATTAGATATCCACTGGGCTGGGCTCCCATAGTCGGTCCCTAGGTTTAGATAACTTAGTAAACCTTACTAAATTCGGGATTTACAACCCCGGGTCTAGTTAAGGATGCGCGCATAGCATGCACAGTTGTCGGGCCCACTAGCGGTATGATTATGTACTTTAATCTATTACATTATTAGTTTTTCAAAACTCATAAAGATTAGTTATGTTAGTTGAGTTTGAATTCAGCTCCAGTCTAGCTCAGTTTATGTTCAGATCAGTTTAGTTTTCTGTTGATACAAATGATAGTTTATCATTAGCTTTATTGTCATGATCAGTTTACTTCTATGTGTTGTATGCCATGCCATGCTTAGCATATTCAGTATGTATTTTCAAATAGCATGTTTTAAAAGCATATTGCATCGTATGCATGTTTTAGTGAGGTAGATGGTTTCTTACTAAGCTTAAAGCTTACAGATACTATTTTCCCTTATACTGCAGATAAAGGTAAAGGGAAGATGGACTAGCAGAGGAAGCTGGAGGTCAATGCAGAGATGGTGTGTGTGGCAGGAACATGGAATAAAATATCCTTAGGGGATCTAGCAAGCTTAAACAATTGAACCTTTAGTATTTCTATTTTCACGCACTTTTAATTATTAATGCTATGAACTAGTAAACCATGCATTATATCCAGTTTAGAATGCTAGCTTTATGTCATTAGAATATATTTTATGGCTTGTATAAGTGAAATGTGAGATTTTGGCACGAACAAGTGCTGAAATCAGAGTTTCAGTGCGAAATCAGAAACTCCGATCGATCCACGGATCAGCTGACTGATCCAGTCACGAACAGAGAGTTTAAGGATCGGTCAGCCGACCGATCCAAATGCGAACAGAGGGTGCAGCAACTCACTGATCGGTCAGCCGACCGATCAGTGAGCCACTAGATCGGTCTACCGACCGATCAGTGCACTCCTGGATCGGTCGGTGGACCGATCCAGCCGCATATAGCAGCGAGATGGCTTGCTGATCGGTCAGCCGACCGATCCAGAGTCTTCTTCCGTGCCAGTGTCAAGCTGGATCGATCACTGGATTGATCCGACAGCCCAATCGATCCATGGGTCGATTGAAATGCCTGATTACAGCTAGCAGGTCATCCAAGAGGCATAGATTACCTTCCCTAGCATGTGTACAACTCCTAGGTACACCTAGAATATTAAGTTCAGATTTTACAGTAGTCAGTTTAGTCAAATTTTAATCAATCCAGATTTCCGCAATAGTAATTTAGCACAGCATTACGTAACGATCGGCCTCGCAGCCTAGTCAGTAGGAGGCGGGTCGTTACATTACATTTGCATTTTGCTTCTATACTTTACATTTTGTTTAGTATATAGCATGTCATTTTTAATAAAAGTCTCCATGGAATTGTTCTAGTAATATTTTTAAGATGGTAAAAGTTTCTTAAATTTGATCATCAATTTTAAGTCATTTGACATGATTGGATGCTTTACTTACATGATATTGGTTAATGTGGTGGTGGATTCCACTTTGATTAATTGAGTTTATAGCATGAAAATTACCTAGAGAGGACCACTTTAAGCCTATACATTATTTTCTTTTGTGTGACATGTACTCACTGTTAGAGTGTATACTAAAAGCCTAGCTTTTGTAAACATTTGTTTTGAAATAAAGAATCACATTTGTCAAAATGTCTACATTTATGCTAAGTGTAGTTGTTCAATTAATTTATATTGTAGATAACATGGTGTGTGGTGTCACACATAGAAGATCATGTTATCGGTTCTTTATAAATTATAAACAGTAGCTCGCAACTAAGATGGAAAGGAACAAACCATTGGAAATGTTGTAGTGTAATTAGGTATTAGTTTATCTTGGCTAATAAATTACACTAGTACACTCTAAGTGTATAAAGCAGGATCATTTAAGGTAAGTTCTTTTTATACTGACTTAATAAAAGAACAAGACCTTAGTTATTATGGAAGTATGTGCTCTTAATCCTAATATAATAACAAGCACATATATTTAGTATTTATTTCTTTAACTCATCAAAGGGTGAGATTTAGCTCGATAAATCAATAGGCCCGATAAGTTGGGAAATGATATTACTTATAGTGTGTGTTGTTGATTATAGAAAGAAACTGTGTCCTAGTAATCTAGGTTGATAATGTCCCCAAGAGGAGCTCATAAGAATTGTCATGTTAAACCCTGTAGGTGGACTTAGTCCGACATAACGATAAGGTTGAGTGGTACTACTCCTGAACTAAGATATTAATTAAAGAGAGTTGCCAGTAACTCATTTAATTAGTGGACATTTCAACATCTTAAACACAGGGAGACTAACACACTCATAATAAGAAGGAGCCCAAAATGTAATTTGAGATTGGTGCGGTAGTTCAATAATAATTCTTTAGTGGTATGAATTATTATTGATGAAATTAAGTTGGGTGTTCAGGGCGAACACGGGAAGCTTAATTTCATCAGGATGCCAAAACCAATTCCTCCTCTCGGTCTCTATCGTAGCCTCTTGTACATAGAGATTTATACCCACCACATACCCACTTCTTACCCACCTTTACACCCATCCTAAAAGGGGCCGACCAAGCAAGCTTGGAACTCAAGCTTGGGCCGGCCAAGTAAAGAGGATGAGTTAAGTGGTGTGGCCGACCCTATCTTGAACTCAAGCTTGGTGTGGTCGGCCACATCAAATTAAAAGGATTTTAATTTTTTAAAATCTTTTCTTATGTGGATATCATGGTTTTAAAAGAGAGAGTTTAAAATTTAAATATTTCCTTTTATAGTTTTCTACAAAACATTAAGTGAAAGATTTGATATCTTTCCTTATTTGTAGTTAAAAGGAAGATTTTAATTTTTGATAGAGCTTTCCTTTTTTGTAACCATGTTCATGTTTTAAAAAGAGAGTTTTAAAATTATATATTTCCTTTTATAAGTTTCTAAAAAAGATTAAGAAAAGATTTGATATCCTTCCTTATTTGTAGATTGAGAGGAAGATTTTAATTTTAAAAGATAACTTCCCATTTGGAAATCATCCACATGTTTTAATAGAGAGATTTCAATTTATAAAATTCCTTTTATAACCAACCATGAAGGTAAAAATTATTAGAGAAATTTTTATTTTAAAATTTCTAGAAATAAATTAGGAAGTTTTAATTTTGTGTTAAAACTTTCCTTGCTTGGAGCAATGAGGTGGCCGACCATGTGGATTTAAGAAAAGGAAATTGTTTTTAATTAATTAAATTTTCCTTTTCATGACAAAGGAAATAAGGAAGGTTTTATTTAAATTTTCCTTAATTGCCAAGACCAAGGATTATAAAAGAGGGGGTAGGGGTGCCTTCATGGGTAACAACTCTATTCTATTTTCCTTCCTCTCTTCCTTGGTAGTGGCCGACCCTAGTCCTTGCTCCTCTCCTCTTCTTTTCTTCTTTGGTGGCCGACGACATCATCCCTTGGAGCTTTGTGGTGGTGGCCGGATCTTGCTTGGAGGAGAAGGAGAGAAAGGAGGTTTTGTTTCTAGCATCCCTTGGAGCTTGGTGGTGGTGGCCGAAACTCTTCATCTCAAGGAGAGGAGCTTGGCCGAAACTTGCAAGGAGGAAGAAGAAGGCTTTGTGTGGTTCTCATCTCGGTAGATTGTTACCCACATAACGTCTGGGATAAGAAGAGGAATACGGTAGAAGATCAAGAGGTCGTTGCATAGAAAGAAAGGTATAACTAGTAATTGTTTTCCGCATCATACTAGTTTTTCTTTGTATGAATTCCAAACACAAGAGGCATATAATTCTAGGTTTCGATTTTGTGATTCGAGTTTGTGTTTTCTTTGTTTTTCAAATTTGTGATTCGATTATTCCTTTTGGTTAAACCTAGGGTTATATAAGGAAATTAAATATTAGATTTCATTGAAAGGCTTTGTCTAGGAAGTGGTGGTTGCTCTCATATCCAAGAAGGCCTAGTGCCTCGCTATGTTTACCTGGAAGTCGATTTCTAAAATTAATATTTAATTGAATTTATAACATAGGTGGATTTGGATCAATAATGTTAAGCATCGTTTACGATCCAAGTCTAAACCATTAAGAACAGATAAGTTAAATTTGGAATCAATAATGTTAAGTTCCGTTTACGATTCTGAATTTAATTTCTAAAGAACACAATAGGTTATTAGGATAGGTTCGACACTTGTACAAAATTTTTGTATAGTGGAACCAGTATGATCTTCCTTGGACTAACCAACAATTGGTATCAGAGTTAGGGTTTACCTCTGTGTGTTTGGTTTTCAATTTAATTATGCACATGTCATACATAATTTAGGCAGGATAATAGTAGGATATGCTAACTTTGTGGTTGCAGGCTCCAACTATTATGACTTATGGTTATTGTGTGTGATTGGACCCTTGGACATGTCAAGGGCAGATTATTGTGTGTGAATGATTGTATTTAACTATTACAGCAGGAGCTGTATTAGCCATAGGATTTTACATTTATGTTCGATCTAGACATGATGTACATTCCCTTGTGGAATATAGGATCAATATATGTAAAATTTTTATTTTTGTCGTGGATCATATCCTTGCGAGGTGTGGTTCTATTTGAGGACCAGAGGCACAGCGGAAAAGGAAGCTCGATGGACCCGACGACATGATCCCTAGGGCAGGTAGCATGCGAAGGACAGTGATGGAAAAGGCCATAATAGTTGGAAAATTAATTTCCATATTTATTGTTTTTATTTACTTTTATGTGTGTGATGTATGTTTGCTAGGTTAAAATTCCTCACATTAAATAACTAAGTGGGAGAGGGATTAAGTATATTAATTCCACGGTCTCCATTACTGGTTTGTAAGTGATGCAACAAGCTTGTGTGTTGGCTCTGAGTGCCTCCCTCCACAACGGATGAGTTTGTTTGCGGATCATTAAATCAAACTTCTTTTAAGGATGGTTATAGAAAATTATTTAGGATGTGTGTGATCTTCTCCAACTGAAAGGGCACAATTCTATTTAATGGACTTAGTATCAAGTAATGATATACACTTAGACACATTTAATAGTATCCTCCTCAACGGAGTCACTGCTATTATTTGTGTGACTAAAGGGATATCAACTAGTAATTTTATTTGTCATAAAGTTAGGATGACAAGATAATAAAATTAATGGGTAAAACGTCTTCTTACAAATGTTGAATTTGTATACGTCCACACTAACGTGACATGCAATATTCCCGGTGTTTAGAGGTGTTGGTAAATTTAAATAGTATTGTTTGAGGAATCAATATTATTTTAAATTTAGAGTCTTGACCAAAGTTTATTTTGTGATTCTTAGGATGACTTTCAACCCACTGGCCATTATACTGAAAGAGAACAAACTTACTGGTCCAAACTACATAGATTGGAAAAGAAACCTGGATATTGTCCTAACTACTGAAAGCTATAAGTTTGTACTAACAGAGGTCTGCCCTGATGCACCTAATAGTGATTCTAGTGAAGAGGAGATTGAGTATCATAAGAAATGGGTAAAGGCAGATGAGATGGTGCGGTGTTACATTTTGGCTTCGATGTCAAATGTATTGCAACATCAGCATCAGGACTTACCAACGACTTATGATATAATGAACAATCTCAAAGAACTCTTCGAACACTAGAGTCGAACTGCTAGGCAAGAGACAATGTGAAAATTAATGACAGCCACCATGTCAGAGGGAACACCAATAAGGGATCATATCCTCAAGACGATGGCTTATCTGAACGAAATACAGATCCTTGGAGGTGAAATCGATGGGGAACCCCAGGTCGATATTATTCTCCAAATGCTACCCAGAAGTTTTGAGCAGTTCCGCCTGAACTATAACATGAACAAAAGAGAGTATACGTTGGCGGAACTTCTGACAGAACTACAGGCAGTAGAAGGTATATTTCGTCATAATTCTCAGATTCACTATGCTGAAAATGGTTCTACTTCTAAGTCGAAAGGCAATAAGAAGAGGAAACAGGCTATCTCAGCAAAGAAGATGAATAAACCTCTAGGTACAAGACCAAAAGCTGGAATGAAGAAGTCAAAGGGCAAGTGCTTCATCTGCAAGCAGTCAGGACATTGGAAGGTAGACTGTCCTTATAGGAAAGAGAACAATAAACGTATATCTTATTCTCTAGTAGTTGAAACATGTTTAGCGTGTTATCTACCAGCACCTAGTGTGTAGATACGGGAGCCACTGATCATGTCTGCAACTCTTTGCAGGGGTTCCAGGAAACCCGACGACTATTTGAAGGAGAAATAACAGTCCACATGGGCAATGCTACTAAGGTGGCGGCTGTTGCAGTGGGAGATGTCTACTTATCTTTTGATAGAAATAGAAGTTTGGTTTTAAGAAATTGTCTTTATGTACCCATTTCAGAAAGAATTTAATTTCAGTTTCTAAACTGTATTTGGATGGATATTCTATTTTTTTTAATAACAATGTGGTTATAAAGAGAAATAGAGTTATTATCTGTTCTAGTGCATTGGTTGACAATTTATATACTTTAAATCCTATTTCTCCTACAAAGCAATAAATGAAAATTAATAACACATCTTCTAATTCAAATAAGAGAAAGGAACCTTCGGAGATGAACCAAACATATCTTTGGAATCTAAGGCTTGGTCATAGTAACTTAAGTAGGATTCAAAGGCTTATAGCCGATGGACTCTTGGGTTCATTAGTGTTGGAAAATTTTCCAACATGTGAATCCTGCTTGGAAGGTCAAATGACCAAGAGACCTTTTAAGGCCAAGGGGTATAGAGCCAAAGATGTGTTAGAACTGGTTTATTCTAATTTGTGTGGTCCTATGTCTTTCCAGGCAAGAGGTGGTTATGAATATTTTGTCTCTTTCATAGATGATTATTCAAGATACGGATACATTTACTTGATGCACCGCAAGTCTGAATGCTTTGATAAGTTCAAAGAATATAGGGATGATGTGGAGAAACGTCTTGGTAAAAGTATCAAGACACTACGATCTGACCATGGTGGCGAATACCTCTTTGGAGAGTTTAGGGATTACTTATCAGAAGTCAGGATCCAATCCCAATTATCTACACCTAGTACACCCCAACAGAATAGTGTGGCAGAAAGAAGGAATAGGACTCTTATAGAAATGGTTAGATCGATGATAAGTTATTCAGAATTATTAAATTCATTTTGGGGATATGCTTTGGAAACAGCAGTGTACATTCTGAATATGGTACCTTCTAAAATAGTTCCTTCTACTCCAATGGAATTATGGAATGGGCGTAAGCCTAGTCTGAGTCATATCTAGATATGGGGTAGTCCAGCACATGTGCTGAAAGGAGATATTGACAAGTTGGAATCACGTACAGAAGTTTGTCTGTTTGTGGGATATCCTAAGGGAACGAAAGGTAGTTTGTTTTATAATCCTAAAAATCAAAAGATCATTGTTAGCACCAATGCTTGATTTTTAGAAGAAGATTATGTAATGAACCATAAGCCCATGAGTGAAATTATTCTAGAAGAAATTAGAGAGGGCACGTCTACTTTAATACCACCAGTACAAGATGAAGTACCACAAGAAACTGCAACACGTGTTACAAATGATGCACAGTTACAGACAGTGTCTCGTCGTAGTGGGAGGGTTGTGAGGCAACCTGAAAGATTCATGTTTTTAGGAGAGTCTTCGGGCTTAATCCCAGGTAAACATGAACCTGATCCCCGGACATATGACGAAGCACTCCAAGATAAAGATGCAGTATCTTGGCAAAAGACGATGAATTCTGAAATAGAATCTATGTATTCTAATGAAGTCTGGGAGCTTGTAGAACCACCAAATGGTATAAAAGCCGTTGGGTGTAAGTGGATCTACAAAAGGAAAAGAGGGACAGATGGGAAGGTAGAAACCTTCAAAGCAAGGCTTGTTGCGAAAGGGTACACTCAGAAAGAGAGAATCGATTATGAGGAAATTTTTTCACCGGTAGCCATGCTTAAGTCTATCCGAATACTCTTATCTATTGCCGCTTATATGGATTATGAGGTTTGGCAAATGGATGTCAAGACAGCTTTCCTTAACGGAAGTCTTGAAGAAAATATCCATATGAAGCAACCAGAGGGGTTCATTGAAAAAGACAAAGAGCATCTAGTGTGCAATCTCAATCGGTCCATTTATGGACTGAAGCAAGCTTCAAGATTTTGGAACATCCGATTTAATGAAGTAATCCAGTCATATGGATTTATTCAGTGTCTGGATGAGTCTTGTGTATACAAGAAGTGTAACGAAAACGTGGTGATATTTCTTGTACTATACGTAGATGACATTTTGTTAATTGGCAACAATGTCAAAGTGTTATTGGACGTAAGGGTGTGGTTGTCCAAACAATTTGATATGAAGGACTTAGGAGAATGTGCACACATTCTTGGGATCAAAGTCATAAGGGATAGCAAGAAAAGGATGTTATGTCTATCTCAAGCTTCATATACAGATACAATCCTTGCTCGTTTTAGCATGCAAAACTCCAAGAAAGGTTTCTTACCTTTTACGCATGGAGTGACTTTATCTAAAGAGATGTCTCCGAAGACATCAAAGGAGATAGAAGACATGAAGACAGTTCCTAATGCTTCGGCTGTCAGAAGCCTAATGTATGCAATGCTGTGTACGAGACCGGATATCTGTTTTACCGTAGGCATGGTTAGCAGATATCAAAGTAACCTTGGACAAGGACAATGGACTACTGTAAAGCATATATTAAAGTACCTGAGAAGGACTAGAGATTATATGCTAGTTTACCAAGTAGATGATTTGCTCCCTGTGGGTTACACGGATTCGGATTTCCAATCAGATAGGGACAATAGTAAGTCTACGTCAGGCTATGTGTTTACTTTAGGAGGTGGAGCCATTGCATGGAGGAGTGTTAATGATAAATACGTTTCAGACTCAACCATGGAAGCTGAGTATATGGCAGCCTCTGAGGCAGCCAAAGAAGCTGTATGAATTAGGAACTTCCTAATGGACTTAGATGTGATTCCTGGTTTGTCCAAAATCATCACAATTTATTGTGATAATAGCGGTGCAGTTGCAAACTCGAAGGAACCACGGACCCTTAAGGCAAGTAAACATATGGAGCGCAAGTACCACCTGATATGAGATATCGTAAAGCGAGGAGAAGTTGTCGTCGCTAAGATAGCATCAGCAGATAACCTAGCAGATCCTTTCACTAAGGCCCTTCCGGTGAAAGCTTTTGATCGGCATGTGGAGGGGATGAGAATCAGATGTATGACAGCAGATATGGCAGCTTATTCTTTTAGTATAAGTGGGAGATTGTTAGAGCGTATACTAAAAGCCTAGCTTTTGTAAACATTTGTTTTGAAATAAAGAATCACATTTGTCAAAATATCTATATTTATGCTAAGTGTAGTTGTTCAATTAATTTATATTGTAGATAACATGGTGTGTGGTGTTACACACAGAAGATCATGTTATCAGTTCTTTATAAATTATAAACAGTAGCTCGCAACTAAGATGGAAAGGAACAAATCATTGGAATAGTTGTAGTGTAATTAGGTATTAGTTTATCTTGGCTAATAAAATATAGTAGTACACTAAGTGTATTAAGTAGGACCATTTAAGGTAAGTTCTTTTTATACTGACTTAATAAAAGAACAAGACCTTAGTTATTATGGAAGTATGTGCTCTTAATCCTAATATAATAACAAGCACATATATTTAGTATTTATTTCTTTGACTCATTAAAGGGTGAGATTTAGCTTGATAAATCAATAGGCCCGATAAGTTGGGAAATGATATTACTTATAGGTTGTGTTGTTGATTATAGAAGGAAACTGTGTCCTAGTAATCTAGGTTGATAATGTCCCCAAGAGGAGATCATAAGGATTGTCATGTTAAATCCTGCAGGTGGACTTAGTCAAACATGAGATAAGGTTGAGTGGTACTACTCTTGGACTAGGATATTAATTAAAGAGAGTTGTCAGTAACTCATTTAATTAGTGGACATTTCGACATCTTAAACACAGGGAGACTAACACACTCATAATAAGAAGGAGCCCAAAATTTAATTTGGGATTGGTGCGGTAGTTCAATAATAATTCTTTAGTGGTATGAATTATTATTGATGAAATTAAGTTGGGTGTTCGGGGCGAACACGAGAAGCTTAATTTCATCAGGAGACCAAAACCAATTCCTCCTCTCCGTCACTATCGTAGCCTCTTGTACATAGAGACTTATACCCACCACATACCCACTTCTTACCCACCTTTATACCCATCCTAAAAGGGGCCGGCCAAGCAAGCTTGGAACTCAAGCTTGGGCTGGCCAAGTAAAGAGGATGAGTTAAGTGGTGTGGCCGACCCTAGCTTGAACTCAAGCTTGGTGTGGCCGGCCACATCAAATTAAAAGGATTTTAATTTTTTTAAAATCTTTTCTTATGTGGATATCATGGTTTCAAAAGAGAGAGTTTAAAATTTAAATCTTTCCGTTTATAGTTTTCTACAAAAGATTAAGTGAAAGATTTGATATCTTTCCTTATTTGTAGTTAAAAGGAAGATTTTAATTTTTGATAGAACTTTCCTTTTTTGTAACCATGTTCATGTTTTAAAAAGAGAGTTTTAAAATTATGTATTTCCTTTTATAAGTTTCTACAAAAGATTAAGAAAAGATTTGATATCTTTCCTTATTTGTAAATTGAGAGGAAGATTTTAATTTTAAAAGATAACTTCCCTTTTGGAAATCATCCACATATTTTAATAGAGAGATTTTAATTTATAAAATTCCTTTTATAACCAACCATGAAGGGAAAAATTATTAGAAAAATTTTTATTTTAAAATTTCCGGAAACAAATTAGGAAGTTTTAATTTTGTGTTAAAACTTTCCTTGCTTGGAGCAATGAGGTGGCCGACCATGTGGATTTAAGAAAAGGAAATTGGTTTTAATCAATTAAATTTTTCTTTTCATGGCAAATGAAATAAGGAAGGTTTTATTTAAATATTCCTTAATTGTCAAGACCAAGGATTATAAAAGAGGGGGTAGGGGTGCCTTCATGGGTAACAACTCTATTCTATTTTCCTCCCTCTCTTCCTTGGTGGTGGCCGACCCTAGTCCTTGCCCCTCTCCTCTTCTCTTCTTCTTTGGTGGTCAGCGGCATCATCCCTTGGAGCTTTGTGGTGGTGGCCGGATCTTGCTTGGAGGAGAAGGAGAGAAAGGAGGTCTTGTTTCTATCATCCCTTGGAGCTTGGTGGTGGTGGCCGAAACTCTTCATCTCAAGGAGAGGAGCTTGGCCGAAACTTGCAAGGAGGAAGAAGAAGGGTTTGGGTGGTTCTCATCTCGGTAGATTGTTGCCCAGACAACGTCCGGGATAAGAAGAGGAATACGGTAGAAGATCAAGAGGTCGTTGCATACAAAGAAAGATATAACTAGTAATTGTTTTCCGCATCATACTTTGCTTTTCTTTGTATGAATTCCAAACACAAGAGACATATAATTCTAGGTTTCGAATTTGTGATTTGAGTTTATGTTTTCTTTGTTTTTCGAATTTGTGATTCGATTGTTCCTTTTGGTTAAACCTAGGGTTATATAAGGAAATTAAATATTAGATTTCATTGAAAGGCTTTGTCAAGGAAGTGGTGGTTGCTCCCATATCTAAGAAGGCCTAGTATCTCGCCATGTTTAACTTGGAAGCCGATTTCTAAAATTAATATTTAATTGAATTTATAACATAGGTGGATTTGGATCAATAATGTTAAGCATCGTTTGCGATCCAAGTCTAAACCATTAAGAACAGATAAGTTAAATTTGGAATCAATAATGTTAAGTTCCGTTTGCTTCGAATTTAATTTCTAAAGAACACAATAGGTTATTAGGATAGGTTCGACACTTGTATAAAATTTTTGTACAGTGGAACCGGTATGATCTTCCTTGGACTAACCAACACTCACAACAAATGAAACTCTAGAACTTGCTTTACTTCATTTCAAAATCACAATAGCATATGTATGCATGGAAATAAAGGATATTGTCATTCTTGTTCCATAATAAATCTTAATTTCTTTCCCCGAAATTTCTTAAAACCTTCTCATCTAGCATTTTAACCCTTGATCATTTTGCTTTACCTTCATTCCATTGGGAGTGTTTGTTGAATTTTTGATGAGTTGGATCGATAAGATGGACGAAGATTAAGTGTGGGGGAGGATTGTTAATTGTTTAAGTCATGGAGGTTTCCTAATACAAGTTGATTGGAAATTTTGGAATCGTGAAATCATTTGTAGTTTGATTTTCTGAAACTGTCCAATTTCATTGCAAACAAGGAATTAGTAAATGGGCAGGAGCTGGACAAAATCAGAGATGGAATGCAAGAGTTATAGCTAATGAAAGTGTGGATTGCTGAGTGAATCAGAGAAAAACATTTGCAGGAACTGCAACTCATTTACAGTAAAGATCATCTCTGAAAACTTGGTTTATTGTGTGCTAATTTCTATGACATTACTGAAGGAATAGCAAGTTGCTTTCAGTTATAAAAAAAACCCAAGGCAGAGGATAAATGCTGCTGTTGGATTTAGATTTTGTTGCTAGAAATGAATTATAGTCAATCTGTTATAAACGAGTTCTCTTTGCAGGTTCCTAATCAGTGAGAAGCCACATGAAGTTGTTGGTCTTATTTTGTCATTTGAAGCTCTTCTCTTCCCAAATCCTAAAACTTGAATCCAAGAGTTTCCTTAAAGTCCAAAGTTTGAGACTGAAATCAGAAAATAGAATTCTAATTATAGCTTGAAGTTGTTGGAGCTATGTTGATTATAACTGAATTTTACAGGAATTGAATTCTGAATTACTGATTTCCAGAATCCATAATCCAAACTGGAATTCCTGTAATATCTGATTATGCAAAAATAGAACCTATTATCAACAAGTTCATGTTTAGTGCCAAACCTCTATGATGTTTTTGATTGCTGTAGATTTCTGATAAGGGAGAAGACAAAAAATCAGAGCTGCTTTGAGGGCTATTATTGGTATCCAGAGAATCTTTGCTAAGCTGAAATTTTCATAACGAAGCTGGAGTTACTTTAGTTCTTGAATTCTGAGACTTTAGTCTTAGATTCTGATGGAAGAAAAGAATATAGAAAATTCATTAGAAGAACTTAAATGCATCCTTGTATTGTTGGACCTTAAGTGAAGACATTTCAATTGTTGTGTGCCATGATTGTTTACAGGTGATTAACCAGAATTCATAACCAGGAAAACAAGAGAACAACAGTGACAATTGACAGAAAATGAAGGATGATGTTAAGTGTAGAAGCAGGAATGAAGTTAGACAAGAGATCAACTTTGTTTTGTGCCAACAAATCATGTTACTCTTTATTAGGAAATGAACTGAATTCAAGCTCTTATAATCTCACTATCAAATGATTCCCTTTTCCAAGTTGAATTCTGTGTTATTTTAACTGAAGTTACTTTGGAATCACATTTCTGAAACTTAAGACTAGAATTTTGGATTTCTGAAAATGTTAGCTGGTGGCTGCAGCTTTGTGAAATATGCAGTTATGATGTATCAGATGTTATAAGTTGTGTGCTAGGCTCCTTATGCAGCTTCGTGATCAATAAACAGATTAAGTCAGAAGTGAATTCCAGAGATCATGAAAGATCAAAATGCAGGAAAGAAATGGTATCAAGCTTGAAGCTGGAATCTCCACAAAGCAGGAATTACATATGTGAGTTTTGGGGGGTTGTGCCAATCTGAATTTCAATATGTTTGAGCTGGAATGAATTGAATTTAAGTTGTTGTTTATTGAATGCTTAATAAGATGCTTTATGAAGTTTAAAATTTCAATGATTTGTCAATGGATTGAAAGGAATCAGAATTTGGCACTTGGGCAGGAATTGCAGAAAATAAATCAGGATTCAGAGCCTAGTAGTGTGCCAACTTTAAATGCTGCTTATGAACAGAAATAATTCGAATTCAAACTTATACCATTGCAGTGCTAAATGTTAGTATTAGCCCTAGTATCAATTATGAGATAATTGTAAAGGGCTCATTTTGTATCATATATCATTATTAATAAAAAGTAAAGTTGGTTATTATATTTATTTCAGTTCAGTGCCAATTGAATAAGTATAATAATGTCCTTGGGTAGTATATTCTTATCTACAATATATCAATTGGTTGAATTGATAGTGAGATATTGTAGAGAACACTACTCTTAACCATTCCTAGTCGAGCATTAATATACAAGGACAATATTAATGCGTTGAGACTAGCATGTAGGTCAACGGATGACTTGATCTCACAAGTCATGGATATGAGATATTAGGTTGACACATGGGTATATATTAGATTCATATACTGAATGACCCACCATGAGAATGTTTCATGGATCGTTATATGAGTGTCATAAACATTCTCATGTGACTTTTGGTATGAATAGTCCTTAGACCTGAAGTCACTACGGTTCCCTACATAAGGAGTTGTGTACTTTGGTATCAACAAACGTCACCTGTGACAAGATGGACAATAAAGTCGATCACTGGGTATGCAATGAATTATGTGGAGGGATGTGAGTGATGTAGATGGGATTTATCCTTTTCATATGAAGGAAGCGATATCTGTGGGCCCCTTGATTAGTAGGACACAAAGAAAGCATGGTCATACTCAAATGAGTCAATATGAGATATTGAGCTCATTTGATTGAGTGTGTCTACTTAGAGATCAAGAAACACAAAGATTGATAAGAGGATGACACGGTCTATGCCTTATTGATCAATCTAGATATCAAGGATAGAGGGACCAAGTCATACAAGATAATAGCCACGGAAAGGTTAGGTCGGATCTCGACTTTCTCGTCACTTGGGTAGCAATGATGCCTTGCTATGCCACTCATTGCTTATGTATCTAAATGTTGATTTGGGTACATTATCAACGTTACGAGAACCTATTGGGTCACACACAAAGAACAAGTAGATTTGGAGATGTATTCATATGATGAATAATTGGATTAAGTCTAATCTGAATTGGACTTATTGAGTTAGACTCAATTGGATCTAATTATTGGATCAAGTCCAATTCAAACTAGACTCGAGGAAGGCAATTCAAATTAATGAAATAGTGATTCATTGAATTTGAATTGCATGAGAATTAATTGAGTAAAACTCGATTGAATTAGACTTGAGTTAGACTCGAGTGAATTAGACTTGAGTTAGACTCAAGTGAGCTAAACTTGAGTTAGACTTAAGTGAATATGAAATGAGAGAGTATTCATTGAATTTTTAAAATTCAATGAATCACAATATTCAATTTGTGAAATTGAATATGAAAGGAGGAGTTTTCAAAATGGTCCTTAATGAAGAGTGAATACTAATTAAGACTCATTAATGGGATTAATGAGCATTAAGTGTTTTTCATTAGATGAAAATTCTTAAACCATTTTCCCCTCATTTTTCCTTACTTCTTCATTCTCTTTTCTCTTCTTCTTCCTCCCTTGGCCAAAATCACTCTTGGTTGCTAGCACAACCATATGTGATTTTTCTTCTCCATATTTGAGAGTTTGTAAGACAAACGGAGGAGTACTTGTGCATGTGGATACCGAAAGAGGCACGGACGCTTTGATCGTGCTAAGATCCGAGCAGTCGGGAGATCGAGTGCACGCTACAAAGGTATACTCTATCATGCTCTTTAAATCTAACTTAGTATAAGTTTTGTTTCCCTTCGCATGGATCTTCTGGAGGAAATAGGTTTTTACACTGCGCGTTTGCGTGTTTAGCAACCTATTTCCTTACACTAAATGAGTTCTTTGTCTGAGCTAAATTCTTCATTGACTTAAGTTGGAATTATTTTGAATTCCAATTCTGAAACTTAAAGCTTTAATTCTGGAAATTTGAATTTCTGGTTCTATAATCTGAAGTTCTGAAATTTCATATTGTGGAGACAAAGAAGTAATATGGGATACAAAGAGAAAGAAAGTGACAGGAATTCTGAATAACTTCATGTTGTTTCTGATCAGAACATGAACTTTAATTGAGATATGAGTTCATGAGTTGCTGAATTGGAATTGAAGGTCTAGTAAATTCTTAAACTGGAGTTGGATAAACATCAAAATTCAGAATGTTAATGGCATATCTAAAACCTTGTCTTTGAGTTTTGAATGTTGAAATGGAATCTTAATTTGATGTCTAGACCATTGTTAGTCGTTTTAGTGCAACCTTTGCAGACATATATACATTAATGTTGCTTAACTACTTAAATCTAAACTTTTCTGCTGCAATTGTGAGAAACTTGTAACTAAAGAACACCACAGAAATAGAGGGAGAAAAAAAGAACAAAATCTGCAGAATGAAGAATGAAAAAAATGCAGAAACAGTGAACTTTTGTAGCTATTGAAATCTTTTCACAATGGACTATAATTCGAAATTCAATTGGTGGGTAACATTTCATCAACGAAGCACTTGAACATAGCATCATTTACTCTGAAGAGTTGAAGAAAATGGCAGCAATTGGTACTTTAAACAGTGAGGTGAAAAGCTGGAAACAGAATTTAGTTTAGATGTGGTATCAAGTGTGTGCAACTTTTTCATCATTAGCCTTTAAATCCTTGGGAATTAATTGAAACTTTTGTATTTTCAGAAGAAAATTATGTTCACCCACTACAACAATGTAACACCCATAGGGTCCTTAGCAAAATTCTAGAATATTTTATCATGAATAAAGAAAAAAAATATATATGCTTTAGTTAAATTTTGCTCCTAGCCGAACACTTAAACAAATAAAATAGAAATAAAAATATATAAGGTCTAGAACTCTAGATCTCTCATTAGATGCCTGAATAAGATAACCACTAGACCAAGAGAAATTATTGTTAGAAAAGAGAGGGAAACCATAATTAAATGTAAGAAGAAAAGGCTCTTCTCTTAGAAGGAGAAGTGAGAGTTGTCTTCTTCCTCTCTAATGAAGAGATGCTCTAGAATATTCTTTTCTTACTCACCAAGAAGGGATGTATCTAGACTTTTCTCTTAATTATGAAGAGAGTAAAGGAAAGGAGGAAGAAAAATATATTTTTCCTTCCTCCTCTCATGATGAATAAAAGGAGGAAATTAAAATGAGTTGGCATTTTTCCTCATTCACCTTCCTACTCCCTCCTCCTCCACCGTGACCTCTTCTTCACCATTTCCTCTTCTTGCCGAGACCAAGGAGCAAGGAAGCTTCCCCTCTCTAGGAAGGATCCACAACAAAGGTTAAATCTCTAAGGAAAACAAGCGCAAGGAAGTGAGTATCCCCTCACTGTAGTACAAGTAGCTTCGGTTTAAAATGTTTTTCGAAACTCTAAAAATTTTCTTGCAAGAATGTGGTCAAGATAAAGAATAGGTAGTCACTTAGGGTTAACAAGTGATAAGAGATGCTTCATGTTATAGAAAAAGAAAAAGAGAAATTTAGAGCCTTATTGCATGTTTCGGCCAAGGATGGAAGAGGACCTAGAACAAGTTTTCTTTGATCACATGCTTAATTTTTCTACTCTATGATATATGAATTTCACATGTTGTTAGTTAAGTCTTCATTCTTCATGTTGTGAAAAAAATAAAAAGACATACCTATCTATATGGTTCGGCCAAAATTGATTATAAGGCCTTAGGTCAAGAATTTTAGATAGAAACCATACTAGTTGTACCTCTTTGTGATGTATGAATTTTTACATGTTTATAACCAAGGTTTTTATGCTTCTTATGGAATAAAATGGTATGAAACCCTACTGATATGTTTGGCCAAATTGAAATAAATGGGTTAGGGTTAAAGTTTTGAACTCAAATATGCTTAGATCATGAAGTACAATACCTTGTATGCACTTAGATTAAATGGGCTTGTTATATGTTTAAGTTTTATGCTCCTTATGGAATAAAATGATATGAAACCCTACTGATATGTTTTGTCCAAATGAAAATAAATGGGTTAGGGTTAGAGTTTTGAACTCAAATAGGCTTATTCATGAAGTATAGTGCCTTGTAGGTACTTGTACAATGCTCTATAGGTACTTAGATTAAATGTGCATGTTACATGTTTAAGTCTTATGCTTCTTATGGAATAAAAAGACATGAAACCCTACTGATATGTTTCGGCCAAATGAAAATAAATGGGTTAGGGTTAGAGTTTTGAACTCAAATAGGCTTATTCATGAAGTATAGTGCCTTGTAGGTACTTGTACAATGCTCTATAGGTACTTAGACTAAATGTGCATGTTACATGTTTAAGTCTTATGCTTCTTATGGAATAAAATGATATAAAACCCTACTGATATGTTTCGTCCAAATTGAGATAAATGGGTTAAGGTTAGAGTTTTGAACTCAAACATGCTTATTCATGAAGTATAATGCCTTGTATGTGCTTAGATCAAGTTTACATGTTATGTGGATAAGTTCTATGCTTCATATGGAACCAAATGATATAAGAACCCTACTGATATGTTTCGGCCAAATTGAAATAAATGGGTTAGGGTTAGAGTTTTGAACTCAAATATGCTTATTCATGAAGTATAATGCCTTGTATGTGCTTAGATCAAGTTTACATGTTATGTGGATAAGTTCTATGCTTCATATGGAACCAAATGATATAAAAACCCTACTGATATGTTTCGGCCAAATTGAGATAAATTGGTTAAGGTTAGAATTTTGAACTCAAACATGCTTATTCATGAAGTATAATGCCTTGTATGTGCTTAGATCAAGTTTACATGTTATGTGGATAAGTTCTATGCTTCATATGGAATAAAATGAGGTTGAAACCTACTGATATGGTTCGGCCAAGATGGATTAATTGGGTTAGGAAAGAGTTTAAACCTAACCAAACATGCTTATGTATTTTCATGATATGTAGCCTTTGATATATAAGTAGATTAAGCTTTCATGCTTTATGATGTGATGAAAATATGCTTTACGATATGTTGCATTTCTATGTCTTATGATAAGATGTGCCATGTTTATGATATGATATGATAGACTTATGACATGATAGGCTATGGTCATGATATGATATGCTAGACTCATGATATGATATGCCATGTTCATGATATGTTATGCTAAGTTCATGAGATGATATGCCAAGGTTGATGATAAGAAAATAACATGTTATACTTTATGTTATGATAAGAACATGTTATATAATGCATGTGTGAATGGCTTATGTAAGAAGAAAAGCCTAAAGAGTTGCTTCCCTTAAGTTGGGACCAAGAGCATTCTTCATGTTATGAAAAAGAGTTGCTTCCCTTAAGTTGGGACCAAGAGCACTCTTCATGTTATGAAAAAGAGTTGCTTCCCTTAAGTTGGGATCAAGAGCACTCTTCATGCTATGGTAAAGAGATGCTTCCCTTAAGTTGGGGATCAAGAGATCTCTTCATGATATGACAAGAATTATGACATGTATGATATGATGAGATATGATATGCATGATATTTTACTTTGTATGGCTTGTACCAAGGGTGGGCTCCATAAGCGCCCCGGGGTCGACGGACTATGAACGGACCTCGTTAAGGGATGGGCTCCTCAGTACGCCCCTAGGTCGACGGACTATGAACGGACCTATATCCCTAGTAGGTTCGGGGCTAGCTACCCTGTCCTAGGGATTGCGCGCATTTATGTTTACATGTGGTACAAGCCGGGGCCCTTCTCATGATGATGATATGATATTCAAGTATGTATACTATATGTTTTGAAAGAAGCATGATGCATATGTGCATTCCATGATACATGTTTTAAAAATATACATATTGCATCTACATGCACATATTATGAAATTATGTTTATGCACCTTTATGAACAGGTATGAGTTATGATACATGTTTACATGATATGATAGGCTTCATGATATGTGCTTACAGAATGTGATATGAATCATGATATACACTCACATGCTATACTCTGATATGTTATGCTCCTTATGTTATATGATATATTATGTTCTGTTTTCCCTCATGTTATGTTATGAGATGTTATGGTTTTTACATGATAAGATATGTTCTATGTTATGATTCTCCATGCTATGTTATGCTATGCTATGGTTTCTACATGTTATGTTATGTTATGTTATGTGTTTTTCGGATTTATGGGTAGGCAAGGATCTCACTAAGCCTTTGGCTTATAGCTACACGTTTTCCTTGTACTGCAAATAAAGGCAAGGAATGGATTGTTTAAGGGGAGCAGAGCAGGAAAGGCAATGAGGATGTGTGTGGAAGTGCTGGTGGATAGATCTATTTAAGTTTTTGAATTATCTAAGTTATGCATGTGAACAATGTTGGACCTTTGCTTATGATAATGTTCAGCTAGTATGATATCCTACTCATGTTATGTTGGTACGTTTGACTTCACATGCCATGTTAAGAGAACTAGATGCATATGGTATATGTTATGATATGAAAAAAAAACAATTAATTATATATGTCTTCCGCTGCCATGAATCCATATGCATTAGTATAATTGATGTCTATGTTTTAGTGACGTCCGTCCCTCTAGGTTGCCTTAGTGTTACCTGGAAGGGCGGGCGTTACAAACAAAAACCCTCATAGACATCAGTGGAACAACAACAGTTTTAAACAAAAATCGATGACTTTGAGTATTTTACACCGGTTTTTCCAAAAATCGGTGTCTATGAGCGCAGATTTTCGCTCATAGACATCGATATTTTAGCCGATGTCTATGAGCACCTTTTTTTCGTTAATAGACACCGATTTTAACAGCGGTTTTTTAAAACCCGATGTCTATGAACCAAAATAAAATAATATAATTTTTCCACCAATACTTAGCCAAAATTTGCAACACTTCACTCTCCCCTCTAAACCTAAACCTATATTGCGTCGTCCACCGTATACCGTCGCGACGCCACCACCACTTTCCTCCTCGCCGCTGGCCGTCCGACCATCTCTCTTAGCCTCATCTCCCTCTTCCCCTTCCTAGATCGACGCCCCTTCCTCTCCCGATCAGGATCAAGACACGATGCCCTTGCTTCCCCTTCTTAGTCCATACTTTATCTTTTCCTTTCTACTTCCTCCTGTTTTTGTGTTCGGTTCTACTCCCTTCCCATGAGGCTGCTTTCCTCCCGAAGTTACCCAACCTTGCCACCATCTCCTTTGAGGAAGGCTACACCCAACTGTTCAGAGACTCCAACCTCATGCTTCACGGCGACGGCCGGACTGTTCACCTCTCCCTCGACCAGCGAATAGGTTCTGTTAAAAGATTTTTTTTTAAAAAAAAAGGACATCTTTGAACCTACCTTGTTCTAGGGCCGCAGCACTTCGACGATTGCGTCGTCGACGGCAACGTACGACCTCGGTTGGGCTCCGACGACAGCGAGGAGCTGATGTACATTTTGCATGGCATCGCCATCGCCCTCGGTTCCCGACCCCTGGAGTCTCCTGGGTCTCTCTATGTCACCACCAGGTATCAGTGTCGCACTGCTCACTTTCTTTCTTGGTGTTTCTGTCTGATGCGAATAGCTCCTTGTAGGAGAGTGATTTGGTTGAGTGACGTCGGCAGAGGGAAAGGATACGCGGTGGATTTTCTGTCGTTGTCCCTTCATGCTGTATCGAGGGACCGAGAGGCCTACCCATTTCCTTACATCTATACTCAGGTATTTGGTTTAAGATCGAGTTTCGTGATGTTCTATCTGAAGATAACAGGATTAAAGAACAAAATGTGATATATTTTTTCCCCTTATTCACTGCTTGGTAAACTTGAGTTTGTCACTTTGACTTGAATTTTTTGAGCATTAAACGACCATTTTGTCGATGGCTTCTCTAGTGATTTTCATTTTCCTGCTTATGCATGTTTGTTGGATGCTTGATAAGATTGAGACGGGTGATGAGGATGATGAAGAGGAGTCCGAAGACTAATATTCAGAAATAAATGGTGATTTGGTGTTGTCAAAAATCACTGAAATGAGACTTGTTCCTTCAGATGCTGGAAAATGTATCCTTGCTGTCATGCATGCTTTGTATTGTTTTCATTGGTTGCAACATTTTTATGTATCAAGTATGCATTACTGAATTCCTGTTGTCCGCTTTCTCTTTAATGCAATTATGTGTGTGTTTGTCAAAGTTGCAAAGAATCTAATACACTAGGCAGTTGTCTGCTATGGATTTTGTGATGGCATAAAAATGCTTTCTCATTAATATAACTATATTGTTCTAATTGTCCTGCAAGTTCATTGCATGGATCTGTGACTTATTGATTTCACTTTCTCAGACTTTGATTGTCTTCTTATCAAGTCTTCACAAAGAGATCACAGGTTCTATTTTTCATATGTTTGTTGATTTTAGATCCTCCTTGCATGCTGGTTTTTTCTTACTACTAAATAAACCTAAAAAATAGGGTGGTGCCACTTCATGTAATTGGACAAGGAAAAAGACTGATCATTACTCATTCTTGTGCATTTGGTGTGGATGTCTACATACACTGAGAAGAAAGGCATCTATAGTTGTCCTTTTACTATTATTTTGAATTTGAAAGTTCGTATGCATCACTTTCTTTGTGGCGTGGTGATGTTGCAAATGTAATATTTTTTTTGTGAAAGTTCATGAAATTTTCTTATTTTGTACACAGATTTTACATCGACGACATTCTCTCAATTGGACTCTTGCATTATCTAATATATTTACATTTGATTATGCAGGAACTGGAAGGCAATACTGTGAATTTCAAATGATAACCAATCATAACAGCTTCCAAGGCAAAAGCTTACTGCTTCAGTCAATAGCAGAATATATGTGTCCTACAAGCTATTACCTATTCCGTGTTTCAGCACCAAAAACTTAAATTGTCTAAACTAAATTTATTTCCTTTTGTTATACTAATGCTATTATCCTATGATTATTATCTTATTATGCAGGAATTTTCAAATGATAATCAATCATGAATCCATGTCAAAACCTTCCTTTGATACCACATTAGTGAATAACAGAATTTGTGCATCTCACAACTTATTATCGAGATTTACATGTTACTCACTGTCTTTAGTAACTGAAAGTAAGTTCCCTAACATAAATGCATTTCCTATTGGCACCCTCATACTATCATCTTAGTTAGTGTGTTGCTAATATAACAAGTTCTGTGTGAATACTTGGCCTAGCTAAGCTTCTGCAACTGGGAGATTTCGTAACAACTTCATAAGTTAATGAAATCTTGTGAATCTTCACAAGCTAACCAATCATGATATTAACATTTCACAAAGATAAAAAGATTTCTTTCATTAACACCCATTAATCTATATCCAAATGTGTCCTACAAGCTGTTACCTATTGTGTGTGTTACTAGATTAAAGTCGATGAAACTTCAATATATTGGTACATATAAAGAAATTTTTATTGTTAAACTTTCGACCATCTGGGAAGCATGGCTTTGGTACATATAATCAAATTTTTTTTGTCTTATGAGTATAAGTTTCACTGTGAGTTGAGCTAGATTGCTTTTGTTATTTTGGTGAAGTTTCATTGTGGTTGAGCTATATTGCTGTTACTATATTCACATCCAATGGCTTGAATTGTGATCTTGTTTGTATATCCACTTTGTTTGTGATTAAATTTCAAATGGCATGCATTGTCTACAGGAAGAGAATTGAACCATATTGGCAAAATGCTTTTGATTTATTTTTCTCTTTTAGCTCTTTTAGACTTGAACATCTTGATATCAGTGATATAGGATCTTATACATAAAAAAAAACTACTTCTGTTTATCTGATTTAGTTTGTATTGTCAAGGTACTCTAGTATGTTTGAAAAGGAGGTAAAGATTGCTTGTCTTGTTTGTCGCGACTGTTGTGATTGCAAAGCATGTTCTAGAAGTCTAGCTAAAGATGGTTATAAGGTTTACTTACTTTTAACATGCAAAGTTTTATGAACATTATTTACTCTGAGAATGTTTTGTCACGAAAGTTTCCATTTATGTGATCTTCAGGATCTTGAAATTGTTTAGGAGCATAGGAAGACTGAGTATGTCGATAGTGATGAGATTTGTCTTGTCGATGTGACAACTGTCTACCCTGTTAGTCATGGACAATTGGATTGTCCGACTTGTTCTCCTCTTGGAGCAAAAGAAGACTGGCATAAGGTTAACTTCCTAGCCAATTATTGTTAAGTTAGAGACGGTTCTGTCAACTTTCATACTAGTCTAGAACTTTTATATGCATATGCAATTTGTATCATCTTCAGGAACTGGCAAATGGTCAAAACAAGTTTAATAATAAGGAGCACACATATAGCTTGATATCTGAATTGCTTCCCTTGATAAAAACATATCTATCAGAACAAATTAAATGAGCTGGAAGTAAAGCAAGGGGATCAACGTAAGCTTCAAAACAATTTCCTAGTTTCTTCCTCTAGTTAGATATCCTCTTGATCGATCTATCATCCAGAAGGTGGATTTTCTGGTGTACTTCTTCGAGTATATGAGCCTCACAATGAGCTTGTTAACTGGTATGTCTTCACATCTGTAACACCTCTGAGAATTTCGTAATTTGCTATGTTTTTGAAATCATGGACATAATAACTGAATAATGTGTCCTGACCCTGTTTCTTAGATGGTCATTTGTAAACTTGTGCCTCTATTTTGCTTTAGAAAGTTCTAATTTTTAGGTCATATTCTGTTCTTTGTTATCGTCTCATCATGCATTAAAATGTTCACTTGATTGATATTGTTTTCTTTTCTTGTTTCTCCCTTGGAACCAGTAATTATTACAAGACTTCACTAGTGGATTTTCACAGAAGCTGCTCAAATTGCTCTTACAAACTTTTCTTAGATTGTTGCGAAAAGATAGTAAAGGGAACTGCTTCTCAGACACCTGCAATTGATTCCTCCAAGGCTGGTAGGAGACAGAGGGCAAAGAAGTATGTCATCAGAGAAATTGTTGGGAAAAGACGGAGGCATTCCACAGGCGAGCGACCAGATAACTCATCTTTATCCACCGTTGAGTCTGATAGCAAGGCTAAGAATCATGGAAGCAACATTCCTTGCCCATCCAAGGAATCTGGAGGTTGTGGAAACGGGCTTCTTAAGTTAAGTTGCAGGATACCATTTGTTTGGTCTAAAATGGACTTCTCTTCTCTCTTTCAACTATGATTTTTGGTCTTGGTTTACTAATATATTATTTATGTGTTTTTACAGTTTACAAATCTCAAGTATTCCAGAGTTGAAATTGATGAAGTGCAGTTCGAGTGGGCTGAATGCATGCTAGATTACATTTGAGTAGGAAAGGTATTTGATTTTTGAAAACTTTGGATGATCCATGCATTTGCATGGAATGTAAATTGTGGATACTACCTTGATGTGTACAATATCTATTATACCTTTTGATGTTGTAAAAAGAATATTTGTGTATCTTATGGATACTGTTGTAAGAAAAATATTTATGTAATTTGTGGATACGGACTTGATGTGTACAATATCTATTATCTTTTTATGTTGTAAGAATAATATTTATGTGTTGATTATATGGATATTGACTTGTTTATATAATATCGATTTTTCACTGTTTCGGAAATCGAATCTGTGTCGTTAAACAATACTGAAATTACATCGGTTTTCCACCGTTGCTAAAACCGATGTCATTAACTAATATTACATCAGTTTTACACCGTTGCTGAAACAGTGTCGTTAAGTGATACTACACCGATTTATAACCGATTCGAAAACCGATGTCGTTAAGTGATACTACACCGGTTATAAATCGATGTCTAAAATGGCAGACCTTTTACATCGCCTTCATAGACATCGGTCAATTTTGTAATAGACAGCGGTGGAAAACCGATGTCTATGAGGGGTTTTCTTGTAGTGACCTCCTTTCTATATCTTCACATATCTACTGGACAAAATTATGAATTGTTAGAATGGCTGAAAAGGGAAATTATGAATTGCTGAAACTGCTGTTGGGAGAAAAAAAATGTTGATGGGATTTAAGTTGAAGGCTAATTATATAAAATGAGACCACTTTTCAACTAATCAGGGAAAGAGTTGTAATGGTAAAAGAAGGGAACAAATGGTATCAGTTTTAGAAGTTATATAGAAATGCAGAGCCACAATTGAAATAGTAATGAAATGTAAGCTGAGTTACCTTTGTGCAGAATGGTTTTAGTACAAAATGTTTTTTTAATGGATGAACGAATTTGTTGGTTCCTTTACTATACTAAACATCAAGAGCTATCTTTGAGTTGAATTGGAATAATTGTTAAAGGAAAATGAAGTAATGGATTGTAAAAGCAAAAGAAGTTGTAAGCAAGTAATAGAATTCAGTTTTTGAGTTGAATCAAGTGTGTGCCAAAGTTTTATCAGCAGGCTTCAAATCATTGAGAAACTTAAGTGAAGATCTTGTATTTTCAGTGACAAATGGTGGTTCATGGGTTATTGTTGTGCTCTATTTTTAGCAAGAGAATTCTTTATGTAACATACCTAAATTACTGTTGATTATTTCTATATGTTTGAATTGCAGTGAAGAAGTCTCAAGAAATAAATTTAAGAAATACAATTCGAATCTTGGAATTGTATTGCTGAATCTGGAAATGGTTGTTAAATCTGGATACCTTAGATTGGTTTAGAATTGGATGTAAAAAGCTACTGTGGTGTCAACCTCAAATGGTTTATGCCATAGAGAAGTAAAAACTGCAAGTTCAGTAATCTAAATTCTAGAATAAGTTCATAATCGCTTATGGTCTAGTATCAGTAATTTCTGGAGGTTGCAACTTGATGTTCCTATTTTGGAAATGAGCTACAACAAGTTAGAGTTGTTAAAACCTAAAAATATTTAGAGAATGAATTGATAAGGATCTTATGGAACTAGCTGAAAGGGAATTGGAAATTTTGGAGGCTAATGATGATTAGTTGATAAAGTCCAGAAACTGTATAGAACATTCAAGCAACCTGCAGTTGTTGTGCTAATTGAGTTTTTGAGTGAGCTTATCATTGAGAAATTGAATTCCAACTATTGTTCCTATCTTGTTAAATGCTTATCTATTTTATATAGAGTTTCTAAGATTTTTGGGCTGATAATTTGGTACAAAATAGAAATACAAGTTGAATCTGAAAAATGGAAATCTATTCTACAGAATGTGTTTGGTAACTGACTTTACAGTTATGGGAAGTTTAAATTTGAGATAAATTTCTATGCCCTTTTAATAGATTGTGGGGAAGCTTTTCTGCATATTGAATACAAAAAGAAGTTATAATCTACAGGCAAAACATATTAAAGTAGATTTATGGAACTGCAGATTCTTGGTTGCCTTGGTCGGTTAACATTTTGATAGCATTTTGGCTGATCTCTTGATGAGTTTAATTGTCTGAGACGTACAATATTTTAAGTGTTGGGGAGGTATGTAGGTATGCTAAAATTGTTTCTGAAATATTCCATCCAGTAACAATGCTTTGATGATGAATCACAAATCAGAAAGGAGTTTGAATTTTGTTTTTTGCTGAGAAATAATAGACTTTCCACATTAGTTTGAAGGTTGGATCAATTGAGATATTTATCAGGAATTTAGAGGGTGTTGAGTAGGATGTCATAATTCAGAATTAGATAAGAATCTAAATTTTTGAATCCATCTTCCTGATTGCTTTGAATCTGATTGCCTGGTCTAAAAATTTTGAATTTCTGAAACTCTTTGGAAACAAGTGTTCTTAATTCATATATGCCAATCTGGAATTGTTTACTGTTGGTTGCTACTCGGAATATCATACCAGCTCCCCTGTATAAAAATTTTGCACAAGTCCTGAACCTTTCCTAACAACCTATTGTGTTCTTTAGAAATTAAATTTGGAATCGCAAACAGAACTTAACATTATTGATTCCAAATTCAATTTATCTGTTCTTAAAGGTTTAGACTTGGATCACAAACGATGCTTAACATTCTTAATCCAAATCCACCTATGTTACAAATTTGATTAAATATTTATTTCAGAGATCGACTTCCAGGTTAAACATGGCGAGGCACTAGGCCTTCTTGGTTATGGGAGCATCCACCACTTCCTAGACAAAGCCTTTCAACGAAATTCAATATTTAATCTCCTTATAGTAACCCTAGGTTTAACCATTAAGAACAATCAAATCACAAGATCGAAAAAAATAAAAGAAACACAAATTTGAATCATAAATCCGAAACCTAGAAATGTTAGCCTCTTGTGTTTGGTATTTCAAAATCCGTACAAAGAACACTAGTATGATGCGGAACAAGACAACTAGTTATACCTTTCTTTGTAGCTAATAAACCTCACGATCTTCTATCGTATTCCTCTTCTTATCTCAGACGTCGTGTGGGCGACGATCTACCGAGATGAGAATCCACCCAAGCTTCCTTCTTCTCCAAGCATGTTTCGGCCACAAACAATCTTCAAGAGATGAAGAACTTTTGGCCACCAACCAAGCTCCAAGGGATGCTAAGAAACAAAGCCTCCTATCTCTCCTTCTTCCTTTAACAAGATCCGGCCACCACCAAGTTCCTTGAGATGAAGATGTCGCCGACCACACAAGGAAGAGAATAGGAGAGGAAGAGGAAGAGAGGGTCGGCCACCCAACAAGGAAGAGAGGAATAATAGTAGATATATTGTTATATGGTGAGACACCTCTACCCTCTCTTTTATATTTCTTGGTCTTGACAAATAAGGAAAGTTTTAATTAAAACTTCCTTAATTTCCTTGCCAATGAAAGGAAAATTTAATTAAAAATTCCTTTTCTTGTTTCTATTGGCCGACCACCTCAAATCTTCCAAACAAGGAAAGTTTTAAACACAAAATTAAAACTTCCTAATTTGTTTCCGGAAATTTTTAAAATAAAAATTTCTCTTTAAAAATTCCCTTCATGGTTGGTTATAAAAGGAAACTTTTATAAATTAAAATCTCTCTATTAAAACATGTGGATGATTACAATAAGGAAAGTTTTCTCCAAAATTAAAATCTTCCTTTCAATCTACAAATAAGAAAATATATCAAACCTTTCTCTTAATCTTTTGTAGAAACTATAAAAGGAAAGATTTAATTTTAAAACTCTCTTTTAAATCATGACTTCCACATAAGGAAAGATTTCAAAAAATAAAATCCTTTTAATTTTATTATGGCCGGCCACCTAAGCTTGGGGTCAAGCTAGGCCGGCCACACTCCAACCCATCCAAGCCTTATCTTGGCCGACCCTTGCTTGGGCTCCAAGCTTGCCTTGGCCGACCACTTTGGGATGGGTAAGAAGGTGGGTTTAGGTGAGTATAAAACTTTATAACTAAGAGGCTACGACAGGGACCGAGAGGAGGAATTGGTTTTGGTCTCCCGATGAACTTGAGCTTCCCGTGTTCGCCCCGAACACCCAACTCGAGTTCATCAATAATAACTCATACCACTAAAGAGTTATTATTGAACTACCGCACCAATCTCATATTACTATATGGGCTCCTTCTTATCATGAGTGTGTTAATCTTCTTGAGTTTAAGATATAGAATGTCCACTAATTAAATGAGTTACTGACAACTCACTTAATTAATATTTAGCTCCAAGAGTAGTACCACTCAACTTCATCGTTATGTTGGACTAAGTCCACTTGTAGGGTTTACATGACAATCCTTATGAGCTCCTCTTGGGGACATTATCAACCTAGATTACTAGGACAATTTCATTCTATAATCAACAACACACCATATAAATAATATCATTTCCCAACTTATCGAGCCTATTGATTTATCAAACTAAATCACACCCTTTGATAAATTAAAGAATGAATATTGAGTATATGTGCTTGTTATTATATCATAATTAAGAGCACACACTTCCATAATAACAAAAGTCTTGTTCTTTTATGTAATCAGTATAAAAAGAACTTACCTTAAATGGTCCTGCTCAATACACTCAGAGTGTACTAGTGTAATTTTATAGTCAAGATAAACTAATACCAAATTACACTATGACTATTTCATTAGTTTGTTCCTATCCATCTTAGTCATTAGCAACTGTTTATAATTTATAAGGAACTGATAATGTAACGACCCGACCCTTTTGGCCTCATGGGCAGCCCTTGTGGTAGCCCAACTGGCGGCCCTTATGTCGTCGGCCCATTTGGCGACCTTTCATGTCGTCGACCGATGACCCTTTGGTCGTGCTGTTACTCACTAGGACTTTCCACCCCTGGCCAATGGATTTTTGCCTCCCCCAAGATTCGAACTCTAGACCTCCAGGCTTAAGTACTAGAGTTTATGAATCCTGGTAACCAAGTGAGATCATCTCACTTGGTTACCAGGATTCATAAACTCTAGTACATAAGCCTGGAGGTCTAGAGTTCGAATCTTGGGGGAGGCAAAAATCCACTGGCCAGGGGTGGAAAGTCCTAGTGAGTAACGGCACGACCAAAGGGTCGTCGGTCGACGACATAAAGGTCGACGGTCGACGACATGAGAGGGCGCCAAATGGGCCAAGAGGGTCGGGTGGTTACAATAAAAAGGCACCTTTTATTGTAACGACTCGGCCCTTTGGCCTCTTGGTCGGCCCTTGTGGCGGCCCTTATGTCGTCGGCCCATTTGGCAACCTCTCATGTCGTCGACCGACGACCCCTGGCAGTGGATTTTTGCCTCCCCAGGATTCGAACTCTAAACCTCCAGGCTTAAGTATTAGAGTTTATGAATCCTGGTAACCATGATCTCACTTGGTTACCAGGATTCATAAACTCTAATACTTAAGCCTGGAGGTTTAGAGTTCGAATCCTGGGGGAGGCAAAAATCCACTGCCAGGGGTGGAAAGTCCTAGTGAGTAACGGCACGACCAAAGGGTCATCGGTCGATGACATGAGAGGTCGCCAAATGGGCCGACGACATAAGGGCCGCCAGTTGGGCCGCCACAAGGGTCGCCTTGGTTACCAGGATTCATAAACTCTAATACTTAAGCCTGGAGGTTTAGAGTTCGAATCCTGGGGGAGGCAAAAATCCACTGCCAAGGGTGGAAAGTCCTAGTGAGTAACGACACGGCCAGAAAGTCGTCGGTCGACGATATAGAGGTCGCCAAATGGGCCGACGACATAAGGGGCCGCAAGTGGGCCGCCGCAAGGGCCGCCCAAGAGGCCAAAGGGCCGGGTCGTTACAATAAAAAGGCGCCTTTTATTGTAACGACCCGGCCCTTTGAGGATTCAAACTCTAAACCTCCAGGCTTAAGTATTAGAGTTTATGAATCCTGATAACCAAGTGAAATCATCTCACTTGGTTATCAGGATTCATAAACTCTAATACTTAAGCCTGGAGGTTTAGAGTTCGAATCCTGGGGGAGGCAAAAATCCACTGCCAGGGGTGGAAAGTCCTAGTGAGTAACGGCACGGCCAAAGGGTCGTCGGTCGACGACATGAGAGGTCGCCAAATGGGTCGACGACATAAGGGCCACCAGGTGGGCCGCTACAAGGGCCGCCCAAGAGGCCAAAGGGCCGGGTCGTTACAACAATATTTTGGTTATTATATTTATTTCATATTTATGCTTGCTGAATAAATATAATAATACTTTAGAATAGTAGGTTCTAGTTGTAACAACCCAATTTTCCCTATTTCAAGTTCTAAAAGTCCATAAAAATATTTGGAAATGCTTTTAAAATATTCTAGAGATTTTTAGAAATTTTTAGAGTATTTTTATGCAATTTTTGGAGGTCGTTTAGTATGTTTACAAAAAGAAAGAAATTCTGACAAAAACCGTTGAAGGCAAGGCTCGAACCCGTGACCTCGGGTCGAACTCGATCTAACTGGACGCAGTCGACCAGCTGAGCTACGCGGGTTTTGTTAACCCAATATGGAGAGAAATAGATTTAAGTTATAGAAAAGGGCAGAAATAAACCTAGGTTTTAAAGGGTTAATTTTCTTCCCAAGCCCTAATTTCTATTCCTTCTCCTCTTCGAGTGCGTCGGCGTCGCTGGTCTCGGGCGAAACGCAGCAACTTTGGAGCTTCTCTCCGGCGGCCGACGAAGGCTTCTTCCGGTGAACCTTGCGGATCCGAGTTCCTCCCGTCAAAGAGAGCCCGCAAACACAGAAGAAGCGCCGAGATTTGAGCTCATCCGAACCCTAGACCCCCTTCCTCTTCTCGGTTGTAAGTCCTAGCAATCAAGGGTAAGTACTACTCACCTGCGGTAGGAGTTGCTCCGAACTTTGGATTTCGTTCCTTGCTTCTGGATCTTGCTGTGCCGAGTAGAAGAGCATGTTAGGGCAATAGATTTTCGGATTTTTATGATAGGCTTTCCTTTTCAATCAACTAGGGTTGTTGTGTTGAAATTTCCTATGCGAGTTTCCTTGTAGAAGTTACTGTGCCGAATTTACCATGCTAAGTGCTGTGCCGAGGGTTTCTTGCTTGAGTTGCTGTTGAACAAGACTATAAGCTAGGGTTTTCCCTTTTATTCCTTACCTTCTGTAGCATAACTATTGAGCATGATAGGTTATGGTTCGAGTTTAATTGTATAGAGGAAGTTTAGCTCTTGATTGTAGTATCCGTGTATGTCCAACTGCTGCCATAAATTCCAGCAAGTTCATTTTCTTGTTTTGGCCGAGCAAATGGGCATAAACAGCCCTTAGTTAATAGTAGGTAGTTCTGAGTTTTGTTTGCTACCTCCATGAACATGAACAGCCCTGCACGGTTAGTTTCCCTTGCCACTAAATGAGCATGCACAACTTAGTATACTAGTAAGTTTGGATAGATTATTTGTTACTGTTTTAAGGGCAAGAATAACCTTGTTATAACAGTTCAAAGTTAGTTCATTTTGCCCTATTTTACAGCATGGTTAGTAAGCTTAAAGTTGCTTTCTTAGCTCTATTTTATAGCATGATTAGTAAGCTTAAAGTTGCTTTCTTAGCTCTATTCTATAGCATGATTAGTAAGCTTAAAGTTGCTTTCTTTGCTCTATTTTATAGCATGGTTAGTAAGCTTAAAGTTGCTTTCTTTGCTCTATTTTATAGCATGATTAGTAAGCTTAAAGTTGCTTTCTTAGCTCTATTTTATAGGATGATTAGTAAGATTAGATTAGCTTTCTTTGCTCTTATCACAGCATGTTTTAAAAGTTCAAACTAGCTCTCTTTTGCTCTATTCTATAGCATGATTAGTAAGATCAAATTAGTCTTCCTTTGTAAGATTAGATTAGCTTTCTTTGCTCTTATCATAGCATGTTTTAAAAGTTCAAACTAGCTCTCTTTTGCTCTATTCTATAGCATGATTAGTAAGTTCAGATGTGCATTCTTTTCCTTTGTTTTACAGCATGTTTAGAAAGATCAGATTTGCTTTTCTTTTGCTTTGTTTTATAACATGCTTAGAGAGAGTTTAGATTTGTTTCCCTTGTATTGTTTTTATAGCATGCTTAGTTAATTGTAATCCTACATTTGTTAGGTATATCTAAAGGATTCCAATAAACTCTAATAAAGGATTATGAGAAAACTGAGTAAAAAGAAAAAGACCAAGGTCTAGTTAAAAGAGATAACAAGTAAATTAAAGTAAGAGGCTAGTACCCGACTTCCAAGGTTGTCGTTAAATAAATCCAGGTGACCAATTCCAAGGTCTTGGCCCTGGTAAGACCAAGGTCTTTACCTCATAGGACTAGAGGCTCGCTACCTCAGTCACTATTAGAGAGCGCGCAAAATAAAGATGGTACTAAGCCTGGGCCCAAAGAAGAAAAGAAAAGAAAAGAAGAACAAGAAGAAGAAAGTGAAAGAGAAATTAAAAGATTAATTTCTAGTATAAGTAAAGCAAGAAGAAAAGAAGAAGAAGGTAAAAGAGAAATTAAAAGATTAATTTCTGGTATAAAGATATAAGAAAATGAAACAAGTTTTATGCTTAGAATCAATAAAAGTTTAGTTCTTTAATTCTAAGCTTACAGTAGTTGTTTCATTACTTTCCTGTCAGTTAGTGAGCATATTTAGTATTCAGTTTTATTTCTGTATACCATGAGTACATGCAGCTTTGCTTTTAGCATTTCAGTTTTAGTATTGTTGCATTCTTTTTATGCACTTCGATGTTTTTGTGAGATAGATTAGTACTTACTAAGCGTTTTCGCTTATAGATCTTTTGTTTTTTTTTCCTCCTACCGCAGATAAAGGAAAAGCTAAAATATGAAAGGAAGGCGACAGGATGGTGGTGGTGATGAAGGTGTGTGATGTCTGGACTGTGGAGAGATCCAGAAGTAGCTGGCAAAATCGTCTAGACTTTCTTTTAGTCCTCTGTTAATGTTGTATTACATTTGGGATTGTAGTTGAGTTTATTTCCGCATGTCTAGCTAGTCTCTTTTATTATTTGTGGAGTGTTGTAGTCATTGCTATTGCTAGAGTAGTTTCTTTGTTTTTATTGTGATTTTTATTACTGTGTGGTTGTGGAAAATATGTTCCAGCCGTCTGTGGCTGCGTATACTATGTTTGTATTATAGATTTGGTCACCGGTACAGGGGAGACTCTGCCAAAATTTTTCGGTAGGGTTTCCATGTGATATTTAATCATACCGGTTAAGTAGAGTTAGTAGTTAAGTAACGGTCATCTTTAGAGAGTAGTAGTAGTAAGAAGGGTGGTCTGTTACAGTTGGTATCAGAGCAGTGTTCCATTCTCCAGCATCACACACACATCAACATCATCCTCGCCGTCTCCAAGTAAGAAAGTATTTAAATCCTTTCTTTATTCTGCTTTCCTTATTATTAACTGCAGTATAGAGTACTTGTTTTTTTTTAGTACTAAAGTAAGATAGAAGATTTAGTTTCCCTTTCTTTATTCATATTTATGTATGTTTAGAAAGGATAGAGAAATGTTTAGAAGTACCTACTCATAGGTGTTGAAAGTTAAGAATCATGTATAAGTAAGATATATCTAGAAAGTATAGTGATAATTTTAAGTTTTCTTTTCCTCTGCCTGACTTGATGTCAAGAAGAGGGCGTCCTCGTACCGCTGGTACTGAGAACCAAGATCAGGAGAACGAAGAGCTTAGATCAACTGAGCCCAATCTCTCTGAAGTTGTTGCCTAACTCAAGAGACAAGTAGCGAGCAGCAGCAAGTGATTGCCAATCTAATGGCCAATCAGAAGCCAGCTCCTCCCCACTCCCCTAACCATTAATGTGGAGACCCCAGTGGTGACTGAAGTCCCATCAGTTGCCCTGGAAGTCGCCACGACACCTAGAAGACAAGAAGCATATCTCATCCAGTGGCTGAAGCTGAAACCAGAAAGCTTCTCAGGCACGACTGAGCCCTGGGATGCCCAGGCTTGGTTTAAAACACTAGAGAGCACTATGGAGCTTCTTGACTGGCCAGAAGTCGAGAAGGTCAAGTGCGCCTCTTTCTGCCTGTCTGGAGATGCTCGTATGTGGTGGGAGAGGATAAAGACCAAGAGAGTAGCCGATCAGATGAGCTGGGCAGATTTTCAGTTAGAGTTCTATGAAGAGTTCTATCACCAACAAGCACTATGAGGAGTTTATAGAGTTCAAGTCAGCCAAGATAGAAGACAAGACAATAGGGAGCCCGGAGCCCCAGGCAAGTAAGTGCAGAAGAACAGAAAGAAGGTAAGAAAGAGGGGGTTTGGGTGGTCTGTGAATATCCCGAGGTATTCCCAACAGATCTACCTGGACTACCTCCCAATAAATGGGTAGATTTGAGATTGAATTGGTTCCTAGAACCGGTCCAATTTCAAAATCTCCTTATCGCATGTCTCCAGCAGAGCTGAAGGAGTTACAAGAACAACTACAGCGGTTACTTGACAAAGGCTTCATTCGCCCCAGTCACTTACCTTGGGGAGTTCCTGTGTTGTTCGTTAAGAAGAAAGACGGATCTGTGCTAATGTGCATAGATTTCAGAACGCTGAGCAAAGTAGCAGTTAAGGACAAGTACCCCCTTCCCAGGATCGATGACTTATTTGATCAGTAAAGAGGAGCAACAGTGTTCTCAAAGATAGACCTACGCTCTGGGTACCATCAGCTGAAGGTGAAAGAAAGAGATATACCCAGAACGGCGTTCAGGACCAGATACGAGCACTACGAGTTTGTAGTCATGCCTTTTGGAGTGATTAATGCACCTGCGGTCTTCATGGACTTAATGAACAGGGTGTTCAGAGAATATCTTGACAAATTTGTCATCGTATTCATCGACGACATTCTGGTCCATTCAAGGACCCCAGAGGAGCATGACACGCACTTGAGGATAGTACTACAGACCCTTCAGCAAAAGTAGCTTTATGCTAAATTCTCAAAGTGCGAGTTCTGGTTAGATCAAGTGACATTTCTAGGTCACATAATTTCTAAAAAAGGTATTCAAGTGGACCCAACCAAAATAGAGGCGGTCAACAACTGGCATAGACCCAAGAACGCCAGGGAGATCAGAAGCTTCCTTGGTTTAGCTGGGTACTACAGGAAGTTCATGGAGGACTTTTCCCCGATAGCCTCTCCACTAACAGCCCTCACCAGAAAGAACAAGAGATTCGAATGGTCAGATAAATGTGAGCAGAGTTTCCAAGAGCTAAAGAAGAGATTGATCAGTGCTCCCATTCTGACTGTTCCACAGAGCGACAAGAGTTTTGACATCTACAGTGATGCTTCCAAGATGGGCTTAGGAGCTGTCCTCATGCAAGAAGGAAAAGTCATAGTTTATGCTTCCAGACAACTCAAAGATTATGAGAAGAACTACCCTACTCATGATCTTGAGCTGGCAATTGTGGTTTTTGCACTTAAACTCTGGCGACATTATTTGTATGGAGTTCAGTGTAGAATCTTCACAGATCATTAGAGTTTTAAGTACTTCTTCACTCAGAAGGACTTAAACATAAGACAGCGCAGGTGGCTGGAGTTGGTCAAAGATTACGACTGTGAAATCCTCTACCACCCAGGTAAAGCTAACAAAGTGGCTGATGCACTAAGCAGAAAATCCAGTGCATCCCTGATGTCTTTGTCATCATTAGCACTGCCACTGCAGAAGGAGTTGTCAGAATTTGGACTTGAAATTATTGAACGGCAACTCTCTGCATTAACCTTAGAGTCTTCATTGCTTGTGGAGATACAGTGAAAGCAAAGCGAAGATCCGGACATCCAGAAGATCAAGCAGGGGATACAGAAAGAAGACAACTCAGAGTTTAGAGTAACAAATAGCGGAATTCTTTATCAGGGGAGTCGCATTTGCGTGCCCAATGATGAAGAACTAAGGAAGAAGATCTTAGAGGAAGCTCACAGTACACCATATTCCGTGCATCTTGGTTCTTCCAAGATGTACCAAGATGTGAAACACAGGTTTTGGTGGTCAGGACTCAAAAGAGATGTAGCTAAGTATGTCAGTACCTGCTTGACATGCCAGAGAGTCAAAGCAGAACACCGGAGACCAGGAGGAGTTCTTCAGCCTCTTCCAATACCAGAGTGGAAGTGGGAAGACATATCCATGGACTTCATAATAGGTCTTCCAAGAACTACAAACGGATATGACGCAATATGGATAGTAGTGGACAGATTGACTAAGTCAGCCCATTTCCTAGCCATCAAGGTGTACCACTCTATAGAGCAGTTGGCCTAGCTATATGTTAAAGAGGTAGTCAGACTTCATGGAGTTCCTAAATCTATCATTTTTGATAGAGATGAGCGCTTCACTTCACACTTTTGGAAGTGCGTTCAGAATGCACTAGGCACCTAACTCAAGTTCAGCACAACTTTCCATCCACAGACTGATGGACAGACAGAGCGAGTGAATCAGATTTTAGAAGATATGCTCAGAGCTTGTGCGCTAGATTTCAAAGGAAGTTGGTGCAAGTATTTGTGCTTAGCTGAATTCGCTTACAATAATAGCTATCAGGCCACCATCAAGATGACACCTTATGAAGCACTATATGGAAGGAAATGTCGATCACCCATATGCTGACAAGAAGCAGGAGAGAGAAAAGAGATGGAAGCAGAGTTGGGCATTCAGACAGAGTTGATAGATGAGACTACTCAGGCGATCCAGAAAATCAGACAGAGAATTGAGACTGCCCAGAGCAGACAGAAGAGTTATGCTGACACACGTCGTGGGCCACTGAAATTCCAAGTAGGAGATTCAGTTTTCCTCAAGGTCGCTCCTATGAAGGGAGTGATGAGATTTGGCAAGAAGGGCAAATTAAGTCCTCGCTATGTAGGACCTTACCTGATCATAGAGAGGATTGGGAAAGTAGCTTACAAGTTGGACATGCCACAAGACATGTCAGCAATATACAAAGTATTTCATGTGTCCATGCTAAAGAAGTGTCTCTATGACCCGAGCCAAGTGATTCAGCCTCAGTCAGTGCAGATCCAAGAGGATCTTAGTTATGAGAGCAGACCTACACAGATAGTGGACAGAGCAGTTAAGAGATTAAGAAATAAAGAAGTACCACTAGTGAAGGTCATCTGACAGAACCAGAAGCACGAGGAAGTCACTTGGGAGCGGGAGGACAGTATGAGACAGAAGTATCCAGAGCTATTCTAAGTTCGAGGACGAACTTTTTATAAGGTATGAGGGATTGTAACGACCCAATTTTCCCTATTTCAAGTTCTAAAAACCATAAAAATATTTGGAAATGCTTTTAAAATATTCTAGAGATTTTTAGAAATTTTTAGAGTATTTTTATGCAATTTTTGGAGGTCGTTTAGTATGTTTAAAAAAAGAAAGAAATTCTGACAAAAACCGTTGAAGGCAAGGCTCGAACCCGTGACCTCGGGTCGAACTCGATCTAACTGGACGCAGTCGACCAGCTGAGCTACGCGGGTTTTGTTAACCCAATATGGAGAGAAATAGATTTAAGTTATAGAAAAGGGCAGAAATAAACCTAGGTTTTAAAGGGTTAATTTTCTTCCCAAGCCCTAATTTCTATTCCTTCTCCTCTTCGGGTGCGTCGGCGTCGCTGGTCTCGGGCGAAACGCAGCAACTTTGGAGCTTCTCTCCGGCGGCCGACGAAGGCTTCTTCCGGTGAACCTTGCGGATCTGAGTTCCTCCCGTCGAAGAGAGCCCGCAAACACAGAAGAAGCGCCGAGATTTGAGCTCATCCGAACCCTAGACCCCCTTCCTCTTCTCGGTTGTAAGTCCTAGCAATCAAGGGTAAGTACTACTCACCTGCGGTAGGAGTTGCTCCGAACTTTGGATTTCGTTCCTTGCTTCTGGATCTTGCTGTGCCGAGTAGAAGAGCATGTTAGGGCAATAGATTTTCGGATTTTTATGCTAGGCTTTCCTTTTCAATCAACTAGGGTTGTTGTGTTGAAATTTCCTATGCGAGTTTCCTTGTAGAAGTTACTGTGCCGAATTTACCATGCTAAGTGCTGTGCCGAGGGTTTCTTGCTTGAGTTGCTGTTGAACAAGACTATAAGCTAGGGTTTTCCCTTTTATTCCTTACCTTCTGTAGCATAACTATTGAGCATGATAGGTTATGGTTCGAGTTTAATTGTATAGAGGAAGTTTAGCTCTTGATTGTAGTATCCGTGTATGTCCACCTGCTGCCATAAATTCCAGCAAGTTCATTTTCTTGTTTTGGCCGAGCAAATGGGCATAAACAACCCTTAGTTAATAGTAGGTAGTTCTGAGTTTTGTTTGCTACCTCCATGAACATGAACAGCCCTGCACGGTTATTTTCCCTTGCCACTAAATGAGCATGCACAACTTAGTATACTAGTAAGTTTGGATAGATTATTTGTTACTGTTTTAAGGGCAAGAATAACCTTGTTATAACAGTTCAAAGTTAGTTCATTTTGCCCTATTTTACAGCATGGTTAGTAAGCTTAAAGTTGCTTTCTTAGCTCTATTTTATAGCATGATTAGTAAGCTTAAAGTTGCTTTCTTAGCTCTATTCTATAGCATGATTAGTAAGCTTAAAGTTGCTTTCTTTGCTCTATTTTATAGCATGGTTAGTAAGCTTAAAGTTGCTTTCTTTGCTCTATTTTATAGCATGATTAGTAAGCTTAAAGTTGCTTTCTTAGCTCTATTTTATAGGATGATTAGTAAGATTAGATTAGCTTTCTTTGCTCTTATCACAGCATGTTTTAAAAGTTCAAACTAGCTCTCTTTTGCTCTATTCTATAGCATGATTAGTAAGATCAAATTAGTCTTCCTTTGTAAGATTAGATTAGCTTTCTTTGCTCTTATCATAGCATGTTTTAAAAGTTCAAACTAGCTCTCTTTTGCTCTATTCTATAGCATGATTAGTAAGTTCAGATGTGCATTCTTTTCCTTTGTTTTACAGCATGTTTAGAAAGATCAGATTTTGCTTTTCTGTTGCTTTGTTTTATAACATGCTTAGAGAGAGTTTAGATTTGTTTCCCTTGTATTGTTTTTATAGCATGCTTAGTTAATTGTAATCCTACATTTGTTAGGTATATCTAAAGGATTCCAATAAACTCTAATAAAGGATTATGAGAAAACTGAGTAAAAAGAAAAAGACCAAGGTCTAGTTAAAAGAGATAACAAGTAAATTAAAGTAAGAGGCTAGTACCCGAATTCCAAGGTTATCGTTAAATAAATCCAGGTGACCAATTCCAAGGTCTTGGCCCTGGTAAGACCAAGGTCTTTACCTCATAGGACTAGAGGCTCGCTACCTCAGTCACTATTAGAGAGCGCGCAAAATAAAGATGGTACTAAGCCTGGGCCCAAAGAAGAAAAGAAAAGAAAAGAAGAACAAGAAGAAGAAAGTGAAAGAGAAATTAAAAGATTAATTTCTAGTATAAGTAAAGCAAGAAGAAAAGAAGAAGAAGGTAAAAGAGAAATTAAAAGATTAATTTCTGGTATAAAGATATAAGAAAATGAAACAAGTTTTATGCTTAGAATCAATAAAAGTTTAGTTCTTTAATTCTAAGCTTACAGTAGTTGTTTCATTACTTTCCTGTCAGTTAGTGAGCATGTTTAGTATTCAGTTTTATTTCTGTATACCATGAGTACATGCAGCTTTGCTTTTAGCATTTCAGTTTTAGTATTGTTGCATTCTTTTTATGCACTTCGATGTTTTTGTGAGATAGATTAGTACTTACTAAGCGTTTTCACTTATAGATCTTTTGTTTTTTTTTCCTCCTACCGCAGATAAAGGAAAAGCTAAAATATGAAAGGAAGGCGACAGGATGGTGGTGGTGATGAAGGTGTGTGATGTCTGGACTGTGGAGAGATCCAGAAGTAGCTGGCAAAATCGTCTAGACTTTCTTTTAGTCCTCTGTTAATGTTGTATTACATTTGGGATTGTAGTTGAGTTTATTTCCGCATGTCTAGCTAGTCTCTTTTATTATTTGTGGAGTGTTGTAGTCATTGCTATTGCTAGAGTAGTTTCTTTGTTTTTATTGTGATTTTTATTACTGTGTGGTTGTGGAAAATATGTTCCAGCCGTCTGTGGCTGCGTATACTATGTTTGTATTATAGATTTGGTCACCGGTACAGGGGAGACTCTGCCAAAATTTTTCGGTAGGGTTTCCATGTGATATTTAATCATACCGGTTAAGTAGAGTTAGTAGTTAAGTAACGGTCATCTTTAGAGAGTAGTAGTAAGAAGGGTGGTCGTTACAGTTGGTATCAGAGCAGTGTTCCATTCTCCAGCATCACACACACATCAACATCATCCTCGCCGTCTCCAAGTAAGAAAGTATTTAAATCCTTTCTTTATTCTGCTTTCCTTATTATTAACTGCAGTATAGAGTACTTGTTTTTTTTTAGTACTAAAGTAAGATAGAAGATTTAGTTTCCCTTTCTTTATTCATATTTATGTATGTTTAGAAAGGATAGAGAAATGTTTAGAAGTACCTACTCATAGGTGTTGAAAGTCAAGAATCATGTATAAGTAAGATATATCTAGAAAGTATAGTGATAATTTTAAGTTTTCTTTTCCTCTGCCTGACTTGATGTCAAGAAGAGGACGTCCTCGTACCACTGGTACTGAGAACCAAGATCAGGAGAACGAAGAGCTCAGATCAACTGAGCCCAATCTCTCTGAAGTTGTTGCCTAACTCCAGAGACAAGTAGCAGAGCAGCAGCAAGTGATTGCCAATCTAATGGCCAATCGAAGCCAGCTCCTCCCACTCCCCTAACCATTAATGTGGAGACCCCAGTGGTGGTGAAGTCCCATCAGTTGCCTGGAAGTCGCCACGACACCTAGAAGACAAGAAGCATATCTCATCCAGTGGCTGAAGCTGAAACCAGAGAGCTTCTCAGGCACGACTGAGCCTTGGGATGCCCAGGCTTGGTTTAAAACACTAGAGAGCACTATGGAGCTTCTTGACTGGCCAGAAGTCGAGAAGGTCAAGTGCGCCTCTTTCTGCCTGTCTGGAGATGCTCGTATGTGGTGGGAGAGGATAAAGACCAAGAGAGCAGCCGATCAGATGAGCTGGGCAGATTTTCAGTTAGAGTTCTATGAAGAGTTCTATCACCAACAAGCACTATGAGGAGTTTATAGAGTTCAAGTCAGCCAAGATAGAAGACAAGACAGTAGGGAGCCCGGAGCCCCAGGCAAGTAAGTGCAGAAGAACAGAAAGAAGGTAAGAAAGAGGGGGTTTGGGTGGTCTGTGAATATCCCGAGGTATTCCCAACAGATCTACCTAGACTACCTCCCAATAAATGGGTAGATTTGAGATTGAATTGGTTCCTAGAACCGGTCCAATTTCAAAAGCTCCTTATTGCATGTCTCCAGCAGAGCTGAAGGAGTTACAAGAACAACTACAGCGGTTACTTGACAAAGGCTTCATTCGCCCCAGTCACTTACCTTGGGGAGTTCCTGTGTTGTTCGTTAAGAAGAAAGACGGATCTGTGCTAATGTGCATAGATTTCAGAACGCTGAGCAAAGTAGTAGTTAAGGATAAGTATCCCCTTCCCAGGATCGATGACTTATTTGATCAGTAAAGAGGAGCAACAGTGTTCTCAAAGATAGATCTACGCTCTGGGTACCATCAGCTGAAGGTGAAAGAAAGAGATATACCCAGAACGGCGTTCAGGACCAGATACGAGCACTACGAGTTTGTAGTCATGGCTTTTGGAGTGACTAATGCACCTGCGGTCTTCATGGACTTAATGAACAGGGTGTTCAGAGAATATCTTGACAAATTTGTCATCGGATTCATCGACGACATTCTGGTCCATTCAAGGACCCCAGAGGAGCATGACACGCACTTGAGGATAGTACTACAGACCCTTCAGCAAAAGTAGCTTTATGCTAAATTCTCAAAGTGCGAGTTCTGGTTAGATCAAGTGACATTTCTAGGTCACATAATTTCTAAAAAAGGTATTCAAGTGGACCCAACCAAAATAGAGGCGGTCAACAACTGGCATAGACCCAAGAACGCCAGGGAGATCAGAAGCTTCCTTGGTTTAGCTGGGTACTACAGGAAGTTCGTGGAGGACTTTTCCCCGATAGCCTCTCCACTAACAGCCCTCACCAGAAAGAACAAGAGATTCGAATGGTCAGATAAATGTGAGCAGAGTTTCCAAGAGCTAAAGAAGAGATTGATCAGTGCTCCCATTCTGACTGTTCCATAGAGCGACAAGAGTTTCGACATCTACAGTGATGCTTCCAAGATGGGCTTAGGAGCTGTCCTCATGCAAGAAGGAAAAGTCATAGTTTATGCTTCCAGATAACTCAAAGATTATGAGAAGAACTACCCTACTCATGATCTTGAGTGTCAATTGTGGTTTTGCACTTAAACTCTGGCGACATTATTTGTATGGAGTTCAGTGTAGAATCTTCACAGATCATTAGAGTTTTAAGTACTTCTTCACTCAGAAGGACTTAAACATAAGACAGCGCAGGTGGCTGGAGTTGGTCAAAGATTACGACTGTGAAATCCTCTACCACCCAGGTAAAGCTAACAAAGTGGCTGATGCACTAAGCAGAAAATCCAGTGCATCCCTGATGTCTTTGTCATCATTAGCACTGCCACTGCAGAAGGAGTTGTCAGAATTTGGACTTGAAATTATTGAACGGCAACTCTCTGCATTAACCTTAGAGTCTACATTGCTTGTGGAGATACAGTGAAAGCAAAGCGAAGATCCGGACATCCAGAAGATCAAGCAGGGGATACAGAAAGAAGACAACTCAGAGTTTAGAGTAACAAATAGCGGAATTCTTTATCAGGGGAGTCGCATTTGCGTGCCCAATGATGAAGAACTAAGGAAGAAGATCTTAGAGGAAGCTCACAGTACACCATATTCCGTGCATCTTGGTTCTTCCAAGATGTACCAAGATGTGAAACACAGGTTTTGGTGGTCAGGACTCAAAAGAGATGTAGCTAAGTATGTCAGTACTTGCTTGACATGCCAGAGAGTCAAAGCAGAACACCGGAGACCAGGAGGAGTTCTTCAGCCTCTTCCAATACCAGAGTGGAAGTGGGAAGACATATCCATGGACTTCATAATAGGTCTTCCAAGAACTACAAACGGATATGACGCAATATGGATAGTAGTGGACAGATTGACTAAGTCAGCCCATTTCCTAGCCATCAAGGTGTACCACTCTATAGAACAGTTGGCCTAGCTATATGTTAAAGAGGTAGTCAGACTTCATGGAGTTCCTAAATCTATCATTTTTGATAGAGATGAGCGCTTCACTTCACACTTTTGGAAGTGCGTTCAGAATGCACTAGGCACCTAACTCAAGTTCAGCACAACTTTCCATCCACAGACTGATGGACAGACAGAGCGAGTGAATCAGATTTTAGAAGATATGCTCAGAGCTTGTGCGCTAGATTTCAAAGGAAGTTGGTGCAAGTATTTGTGCTTAGCTGAATTCGCTTACAATAATAGCTATCAGGCCACCATCAAGATGACACCTTATGAAGCACTATATGGCAGGAAATGTCGATCACCCATATGCTGACAAGAAGCAGGAGAGAGAAAAGAGATGGAAGCAGAGTTGGGCATTCAGACAGAGTTGATAGATGAGACCACTCAGGCGATCCAGAAAATCAGACAGAGAATTGAGACTGCCCAGAGCAGACAGAAGAGTTATGTTGACACACGTCGTAGGCCATTGGAATTCTAAGTAGGAGATTCAGTTTTCCTCAAGGTCGCTCCTATGAAGGGAGTGATGAGATTTGGCAAGAAGGGCAAATTAAGTCCTCGCTATGTAGGACCTTACCTGATCATAGAGAGGATTGGGAAAGTAGCTTACAAGTTGGACATGCCACAAGACATGTCAGCAATATACAAAGTATTTCATGTCTCCATGCTAAAGAAGTGTCTCTATGACCCGAGCCAAGTGATTCAGTGCAGATCCAAGAGGATCTTAGTTATGAGAGCAGACCTACACAGATAGTGGACAGAGCGGTTAAGAGATTAAGAAATAAAGAAGTACCACTAGTGAAGGTCATCTGGCAGAACCAGAAGCACGAGGAAGTCACTTGGGAGCGGGAGGACAGTATGAGACAGAAGTATCCAGAGCTATTCTAAGTTCGAGGACGAACTTTTTATAAGGTATGAGGGATTGTAACGACCCAATTTTCCCTATTTCAAGTTCTAAAAGTCCATAAAAATATTTGGAAATGTTTTTAAAATATTCTAGAGATTTTTAGAAAATTTTAGAGTATTTTTACGCAATTTTTGGAGGTCGTTTAGTATGTTTACAAAAAGAAAGAAATTCTGACAAAAACCGTTGAAGGCAAGGCTCGAACCCGTGACCTTGGGTCGAACTCGATCTAACTGGACGCAGTCGACCAGCTGAGCTACGCGGGTTTTGTTAACCCAATATGGAGAGAAATAGATTTAAGTTATAGAAAAGGGCAGAAATAAACCTAGGTTTTAAAGGGTTAATTTTCTTCCCAAGCCCTAATTTCTATTCCTTCTCCTCTTCAGGTGCGTCGGCGTCGCTGGTCTCGGGCGGAAACGCAGCAACTTTGGAGCTTCTCTCCGGCGGCCGGCGAAGGCTTCTTCCGGTGAACCTTGCGGATCCGAGTTCCTCCCGTCGAAGAGAGCCCGCAAACACAGAAGAAGCGCCGAGATTTGAGCTCATCCGAACCCTAGACCCCCTTCCTCTTCTCGGTTGTAAGTCCTAGCAATCAAGGGTAAGTACTACTCACCTGCGGTAGGAGTTGCTCCGAACTTTTGATTTCGTTCCTTGCTTCTGGATCTTGCTGTGCCGAGTAGAAGAGCATGTTAGGGCAATAGATTTTCGGATTTTTATGCTAGGCTTTCCTTTTCAATCAACTAGGGTTGTTGTGTTGAAATTTCCTATGCGAGTTTCCTTGTAGAAGTTACTGTGCCGAATTTACCATGCTAAGTGCTGTGCCGAGGGTTTCTTGCTTGAGTTGTTGTTGAACAAGACTATAAGCTAGGGTTTTCCCTTTTATTCCTTACCTTCTGTAGCATAACTATTGAGCATGATAGGTTATGGTTCGAGTTTAATTGTATAGAGGAAGTTTAGCTCTTGATTGTAGTATCCGTGTATGTCCACCTGCTGCCATAAATTCCAGCAAGTTCATTTTCTTGTTTTGGCCGAGCAAATGGGCATAAACAGCCCTTAGTTAATAGTAGGTAGTTCTGAGTTTTGTTTGCTACCTCCATGAACATGAACAGCCCTGCACGGTTAGTTTCCCTTGCCACTAAATGAGCATGCACAACTTAGTATACTAGTAAGTTTGGATAGATTATTTGTTACTGTTTTAAGGGCAAGAATAACCTTGTTATAACAGTTCAAAGTTAGTTCATTTTGCCCTATTTTACAGCATGGTTAGTAAGCTTAAAGTTGCTTTCTTAGCTCTATTTTATAGCATGATTAGTAAGCTTAAAGTTGCTTTCTTAGCTCTATTCTATAGCATGATTAGTAAGCTTAAAGTTGCTTTCTTTGCTCTATTTTATAGCATGGTTAGTAAGCTTAAAGTTGCTTTCTTTGCTCTATTTTATAGCATGATTAGTAAGCTTAAAGTTGCTTTCTTAGCTCTATTTTATAGGATGATTAGTAAGATTAGATTAGCTTTCTTTGCTCTTATCACAGCATGTTTTAAAAGTTCAAACTAGCTCTCTTTTGCTCTATTCTATAGCATGATTAGTAAGATCAAATTAGTCTTCCTTTGTAAGATTAGATTAGCTTTCTTTGCTCTTATCATAGCATGTTTTAAAAGTTCAAACTAGCTCTCTTTTGCTCTATTCTATAGCATGATTAGTAAGTTCAGATGTGCTTTCTTTTCCTTTGTTTTACAGCATGTTTAGAAAGATCAGATTTTGCTTTTCTGTTGCTTTGTTTTATAACATGCTTAGAGAGAGTTTAGATTTGTTTCCCTTGTATTGTTTTTATAGCATGCTTAGTTAATTGTAATCCTACATTTGTTAGGTATATCTAAAGGATTCCAATAAACTCTAATAAAGGATTATGAGAAAACTGAGTAAAAAGAAAAAGACCAAGGTCTAGTTAAAAGAGATAACAAGTAAATTAAAGTAAGAGGCCAGTACCCGACTTCCAAGGTTGTCGTTAAATAAATCCAGGTGACCAATGCCAAGGTCTTGGCCCTGGTAAGACCAAGGTCTTTACCTCATAGGACTAGAGGCTCGCTACCTCAGTCACTATTAGAGAGCGCGCAAAACAAAGATGGTACTAAGCCTGGGCCCAAAGAAGAAAAGAAAAGAAAAGAAGAACAAGAAGAAGAAAGTGAAAGAGAAATTAAAGATTAATTTCTAGTATAAGTAAAGCAAGAAGAACAAGAAGAAGAAGGTGAAAGAGAAATTAAAAGATTAATTTCTGGTATAAAGATATAAGAAAATGAAACAAGTTTTATGCTTAGAATCAATAAAAGTTTAGTTCTTTAATTCTAAGCTTACAGTAGTTGTTTCATTACTTTCCTGTCAGTTAGTGAGCATGTTTAGTATTCAATTTTATTTCTGTATACCATGAGTACATGCAGCTTTGCTTTTAGCATTTCAGTTTTAGTATTGTTGCATTCTTTTTATGCACTTCGATGTTTTTGTGAGATAGATTAGTACTTACTAAGCGTTTTCGCTTATAGATCTTTTGTTTTTTTTTCCTCCTACCGCAGATAAAGGAAAAGCTAAAATATGAAAGGAAGGCGACAGGATGGTGGTGGTGATGAAGGTGTGTGATGTCTGGACTGTGGAGAGATCCAGAAGTAGCTGGCAAAATCGTCTAGACTTTCTTTTAGTCCTCTGTTAATGTTGTATTACATTTGGGATTGTAGTTGAATTTATTTCCGCATGTCTAGCTAGTCTCTTTTATTATTTGTGGAGTGCTGTAGTCATTGCTATTGCTAGAGTAGTTTCTTTGTTTTTATTGTGATTTTTATTACTGTGTGGTTGTGGAAAATATGTTCCAGCCGTCTGTGGCTGCGTATACTATGTTTGTATTATAGATTTGGTCACCGGTACAGAGGAGACTCTGCCAAAATTTTTCGGTAGGGTTTCCATGTGATATTTAATCATACCGGTTAAGTAGAGTTAGTAGTTAAGTAACGGTCATCTTTAGAGAGTAGTAGTAGTAAGAAGGGTGGTCTGTTACAGTTGGTATCAGAGCAGTGCTCCATTCTCCAGCATCACACACACATCAACATCATCCTCGCCGTCTCCAAGTAAGAAAGTATTTAAATCCTTTCTTTATTCTGCTTTCCTTATTATTAACTGCAGTATAGAGTACTTGTTTTTTTTTAGTACTAAAGTAAGATAGAAGATTTAGTTTCCCTTTCTTTATTCATATTTATGTATGTTTAGAAAGGATAGAGAAATGTTTAGAAGTACCTACTCATAGGTGTTGAAAGTCAAGAATCATGTATAAGTAAGATATATCTAGAAAGTATAGTGATAATTTTAAGTTTTCTTTTCCTCTGCCTGACTTGATGTCAAGAAGAGGACGTCCTCGTACCGCTGGTACTAAGAACCAAGATCAGGAGAACGAAGAGCTTAGATCAACTGAGCCCAATCTCTCTGAAGTTGTTGCCTAACTCAAGAGACAAGTAGCGAGCAGCAGCAAGTGATTGCCAATCTATTGGCCAATCAGAAGCCAGCTCCTCCCCACTCCCCTAACCATTAATGTGGAGACCCCAGTGGTGACTGAAGTCCCATCAGTTGCCCTGGAAGTCGCCACGACACCTAGAAGACAAGAAGCATATCTCATCCAGTGGCTGAAGCTGAAACCAGAAAGCTTCTCAGGCACGACTGAGCCCTGGGATGCCCAGGCTTGGTTTAAAACACTAGAGAGCACTATGGAGCTTCTTGACTGGCCAGAAGTCGAGAAGGTCAAGTGCGCCTCTTTCTGCCTGTCAGGAGATGCTCGTATGTGGTGGGAGAGGATAAAGACCAAGAGAGTAGCCGATCAGATGAGCTGGGCAGATTTTCAGTTAGAGTTCTATGAAGAGTTCTATCACCAACAAGCACTATGAGGAGTTTATAGAGTTCAAGTCAGCCAAGATAGAAGACAAGACAATAGGGAGCCCGGAGCCCCAGGCAAGTAAGTGCAGAAGAACAGAAAGAAGGTAAGAAAGAGGGGGTTTGGGTGGTCTGTGAATATCCCGAGGTATTCCCAACAGATCTACCTGGACTACCTCCCAATAAATGGGTAGATTTGAGATTGAATTGGTTCCTAGAACCGGTCCAATTTCAAAAGCTCCTTATCGCATGTCTCCAGCAGAGCTGAAGGAGTTACAAGAACAACTACAGCGGTTACTTGACAAAGGCTTCATTCGCCCCAGTCACTTACCTTGGGGAGTTCCTGTGTTGTTCGTTAAGAAGAAAGACGGATCTGTGCTAATGTGCATAGATTTCAGAACGCTGAGCAAAGTAGCAGTTAAGGACAAGTACCCCCTTCCCAGGATCGATGACTTATTTGATCAGTTAAGAGGAGCAACAGTGTTCTCAAAGATAGACCTGCGCTCTGGGTACCATCAGCTGAAGGTGAAAGAAAGAGATATACCCAGAACGGCGTTCAGGACCAGATACGAGCACTACGAGTTTGTAGTCATGTCTTTTGGAGTGACTAATGCACCTGCGGTCTTCATGGACTTAATGAACAGGGTGTTCAGAGAATATCTTGACAAATTTGTCATCGTATTCATCGACGACATTCTGGTCCATTCAAGGACCCCAGAGGAGCATGACACGCACTTGAGGATAGTACTACAGACCCTTCAGCAAAAGTAGCTTTATGCTAAATTCTCAAAGTGCGAGTTCTGGTTAGATCAAGTGACATTTCTAGGTCACATAATTTCTAAAAAAGGTATTCAAGTGGACCCAACCAAAATAGAGGCGGTCAACAACTGGCATAGACCCAAGAACGCCAGGGAGATCAGAAGCTTCCTTGGTTTAGCTGGGTACTACAGGAAGTTCGTGGAGGACTTTTCCCCGATAGCCTCTCCACTAACAGCCCTCACCAGAAAGAACAAGAGATTCGAATGGTCAGATAAATGTGAGCAGAGTTTCCAAGAGCTAAAGAAGAGATTGATCAGTGCTCCCATTCTGACTGTTCCACAGAGCGACAAGAGTTTCGACATCTACAGTGATGCTTCCAAGATGGGCTTAGGAGCTGTCCTCATGCAAGAAGGAAAAGTCATAGTTTATGCTTCCAGATAACTCAAAGATTATGAGAAGAACTACCCTACTCATGATCTTGAGCTGGCAATTGTGGTTTTTGCACTTAAACTCTGGCGACATTATTTGTATGGAGTTCAGTGTAGAATCTTCACAGATCATTAGAGTTTTAAGTACTTCTTCACTCAGAAGGACTTAAACATAAGACAGCGCAGGTGGCTGGAGTTGGTCAAAGATTACGACTGTGAAATCCTCTACCACCCAGGTAAAGCTAACAAAGTGGCTGATGCACTAAGCAGAAAATCCAGTGCATCCCTGATGTCTTTGTCATCATTAGCACTGCCACTGCAGAAGGAGTTGTCAGAATTTGGACTTGAAATTATTGAACGGCAACTCTCTGCATTAACCTTAGAGTCTACATTGCTTGTGGAGATACAGTGAAAGCAAAGCGAAGATCCGGACATCCAGAAGATCAAGCAGGGGATACAGAAAGAAGACAACTCAGAGTTTAGAGTAACAAATAGCGGAATTCTTTATCAGGGGAGTCGCATTTGCGTGCCCAATGATGAAGAACTAAGGAAGAAGATCTTAGAGGAAGCTCACAGTACACCATATTCCGTGCATCTTGGTTCTTCCAAGATGTACCAAGATGTGAAACACAGGTTTTGGTGGTCAGGACTCAAAAGAGATGTAGCTAAGTATGTCAGTACCTGCTTGACATGCCAGAGAGTCAAAGCAGAACACCGGAGACCAGGAGGAGTTCTTCAGCCTCTTCCAATACCAGAGTGGAAGTGGGAAGACATATCCATGGACTTCATAATAGGTCTTCCAAGAACTACAAACGGATATGACGCAATATGGATAGTAGTGGACAGATTGACTAAGTCAGCCCATTTCCTAGCCATCAAGGTGTACCACTCTATAGAGCAGTTGGCCTAGCTATATGTTAAAGAGGTAGTCAGACTTCATGGAGTTCCTAAATCTATCATTTTTGATAGAGATGAGCGCTTCACTTCACACTTTTGGAAGTGCGTTCAGAATGCACTAGGCACCTAACTCAAGTTCAGCACAACTTTCCATCCACAGACTGATGGACAGACAGAGCGAGTGAATCAGATTTTAGAAGATATGCTCAGAGCTTGTGCGCTAGATTTCAAAGGAAGTTGGTGCAAGTATTTGTGCTTAACTGAATTCGCCTACAACAATAGCTATCAGGCCACCATCAAGATGGCACCTTATGAAGCACTATATGGCAGGAAATGTCGATCACCCATATGCCGACAAGAAGCGGGAGAGAGAAAAGAGATGGAAGCAGAGTTGGGCATTCAGACAGAGTTGATAGATGAGACTACTCAGGCGATCCAGAAAATCGACAGAGAATTGAGACGCCCAGAGTAGCAGAAGAGTTATGCCGACACACGTCGTAGGCCACCGAAATTCCAAGTAGGAGATTCAGTTTTCCTCAAGGTCGCTCCTATGAAGGGAGTGATGAGATTTGGCAAGAAGGGCAAATTAAGTCCTCGCTATGTAGGACCTTACCAGATCATAGAGAGGATTGGGAAAGTAGCTTACAAGTTGGACATGCCACAAGACATGTCAGCAATATACAAAGTATTTCATGTGTCCATGCTAAAGAAGTGTCTCTATGACCCGAGCCAAGTGATTCACCTCGGTCAGTGCAGATCCAAGAGGATCTTAGTTATGAGCAGACCTACACAGATAGTGGACAGAGCGGTTAAGAGATTAAGAAATAAAGAAGTACCACTAGTGAAGGTCATCCGGCGGAACCAGAAGCACGAGGAAGTCACTTGGGAGCGGGAGGACAGTATGAGACAGAAGTATCCAGAGCTATTCTAAGTTCGAGTCACCTTTTTAATTAAGTTATGAGGATTGTAACGACCCAATTTTCCCTATTTCAAGTTCTAAAGTCCATAAAAATATTTGGAAATGCTTTTAAAATATTCTAGAGATTTTAGAAATTTTTAGAGTATTTTATGCAATTTTGGAGGTCGTTTAGTATGTTTACAAAAGAAAGAAATTCGACAAAAACCGTTGAAGGCAAGGCTCGAACCCGTGACCTCGGGTCGAACTCGATCTAACTGGACGCAATCGACCAGCTGAGCTACGCGGGTTTTGTTAACCCAATATGGAGAGAAATAGATTTAAGTTATAGAAAAGGGCAGAAATAAACCTAGGTTTTAAAGGGTTAATTTTCTTCCCAAGCCCTAATTTCTATTCCTTCTCCTCTTCGGGTGCGTCGGCGTCGCTGGTCTCGGGCGAAACGCAGCAACTTTGGAGCTTCTCTCCGGCGGCCGACGAAGGCTTCTTCCGGTGAACCTTGCGGATCCGAGTTCCTCCCGTCGAAGAGAGCCCGCAAACACAGAAGAAGCGCCGAGATTTGAGCTCATCCGAACCCTAGACCCCCTTCCTCTTCTCGGTTGTAAGTCCTAGCAATCAAGGGTAAGTACTACTCACCTGCGGTAGGAGTTGCTCCGAACTTTTGATTTCGTTCCTTGCTTCTGGATCTTGCTGTGCCGAGTAGAAGAGCATGTTAGGGCAATAGATTTTCGGATTTTTATGCTAGGCTTTCCTTTTCAATCAACTAGGGTTGTTGTGTTGAAATTTCCTATGCGAGTTTCCTTGTAGAAGTTACTGTGCCGAATTTACCATGCTAAGTGCTGTGCCGAGGGTTTCTTGCTTGAGTTGCTGTTGAACAAGACTATAAGCTAGGGTTTTCCCTTTTATTCCTTACCTTCTGTAGCATAACTATTGAGCATGATAGGTTATGGTTCGAGTTTAATTGTATAGAGGAAGTTTAGCTCTTGATTGTAGTATCCGTGTATGTCCACCTGCTGCCATAAATTCCAGCAAGTTCATTTTCTTGTTTTGGCCGAGCAAATGGGCATAAACAGCCCTTAGTTAATAGTAGGTAGTTCTGAGTTTTGTTTGCTACCTCCATGAACATGAACAGCCCTGCACGGTTAGTTTCCCTTGCCACTAAATGAGCATGCACAACTTAGTATACTAGTAAGTTTGGATAGATTATTTGTTACTGTTTTAAGGGCAAGAATAACCTTGTTATAACAGTTCAAAGTTAGTTCATTTTGCCCTATTTTACAGCATGGTTAGTAAGCTTAAAGTTGCTTTCTTAGCTCTATTTTATAGCATGATTAGTAAGCTTAAAGTTGCTTTCTTAGCTCTATTCTATAGCATGATTAGTAAGCTTAAAGTTGCTTTCTTTGCTCTATTTTATAGCATGGTTAGTAAGCTTAAAGTTGCTTTCTTTGCTCTATTTTATAGCATGATTAGTAAGCTTAAAGTTGCTTTCTTAGCTCTATTTTATAGGATGATTAGTAAGATTAGATTAGCTTTCTTTGCTCTTATCACAGCATGTTTTAAAAGTTCAAACTAGCTCTCTTTTGCTCTATTCTATAGCATGATTAGTAAGATCAAATTAGTCTTCCTTTGTAAGATTAGATTAGCTTTCTTTGCTCTTATCATAGCATGTTTTAAAAGTTCAAACTAGCTCTCTTTTGCTCTATTCTATAGCATGATTAGTAAGTTCAGATGTGCATTCTTTTCCTTTGTTTTACAGCATGTTTAGAAAGATCAGATTTTGCTTTTCTGTTGCTTTGTTTTATAACATGCTTAGAGAGAGTTTAGATTTGTTTCCCTTGTATTGTTTTTATAGCATGCTTAGTTAATTGTAATCCTACATTTGTTAGGTATATCTAAAGGATTCCAATAAACTCTAATAAAGGATTATGAGAAAACTGAGTAAAAAGAAAAAGACCAAGGTCTAGTTAAAAGAGATAACAAGTAAATTAAAGTAAGAGGCCAGTACCCGACTTCCAAGGTTGTCGTTAAATAAATCCAGGTGACCAATGCCAAGGTCTTGGCCCTGGTAAGACCAAGGTCTTTACCTCATAGGACTAGAGGCTCGCTACCTCAGTCACTATTAGAGAGCGCGCAAAACAAAGATGGTACTAAGCCTGGGCCCAAAGAAGAAAAGAAAAGAAAAGAAGAACAAGAAGAAGAAAGTGAAAGAGAAATTAAAAGATTAATTTCTAGTATAAGTAAAGCAAGAAGAAAAGAAGAAGAAGGTAAAAGAGAAATTAAAAGATTAATTTCTGGTATAAAGATATAAGAAAATGAAACAAGTTTTATGCTTAGAATCAATAAAAGTTTAGTTCTTTAATTCTAAGCTTACAGTAGTTGTTTCATTACTTTCCTGTCAGTTAGTGAGCATGTTTAGTATTCAGTTTTATTTCTGTATACCATGAGTACATGCAGCTTTGCTTTTAGCATTTCAGTTTTAGTATTGTTGCATTCTTTTTATGCACTTCGATGTTTTTGTGAGATAGATTAGTACTTACTAAGCGTTTTCGCTTATAGATCTTTTTTTTTTTTTCCTCCTACCGCAGATAAAGAAAAAGCTAAAATATGAAAGGAAGGCGACAGGATGGTGGTGGTGATGAAGGTGTGTGATGTCTGGACTGTGGAGAGATCCAGAAGTAGCTGGCAAAATTGTCTAGACTTTCTTTTAGTCCTCTGTTAATGTTGTATTACATTTGGGATTGTAGTTGAGTTTATTTCCGCATGTCTAGCTAGTCTCTTTTATTATTTGTGGAGTGCTGTAGTCATTGCTATTGCTAGAGTAGTTTCTTTGTTTTTATTGTGATTTTTATTACTGTGTGGTTGTGGAAAATATGTTCCAGCCGTCTGTGGCTGCGTATACTATGTTTGTATTATAGATTTGGTCACCGGTACAGGGGAGACTCTGCCGAAATTTTTCGGTAGGGTTTCCATGTGATATTTAATCATACCGGTTAAGTAGAGTTAGTAGTTAAGTAACGGTCATCTTTAGAGAGTAGTAGTAGTAAGAAGGGTGGTCGTTACAGTTGGTATCAGAGCAGTTTTCATTCTCCAGCATCACACACACATCAGCATCATCCTTGCCGTCTCCAAGTAAGAAAGTATTTAAATCCTTTCTTTATTCTGCTTTCCTTATTATTAACTGCAGTATAGAGTACTTGTTTTTTTTTAGTACTAAAGTAAGATAGAAGATTTAGTTTCCCTTTCTTTATTCATATTTATGTATGTTTAGAAAGGATAGAGAAATGTTTAGAAGTACCTACTCATAGGTGTTGAAAGTCAAGAATCATGTATAAGTAAGATATATCTAGAAAGTATAGTGATAATTTTAAGTTTTCTTTTCCTCTGCCTGACTTGATGTCAAGAAGAGGACGTCCTCGTACCGCTGGTACTGAGAACCAAGATCAGGAGAACGAAGAGCTTAGATCAACTGAGCCCAATCTCTCTGAAGTTGTTGCCTAACTCAAGAGACAAGTAGCGAGCAGCAGCAAGTGATTGCCAATCTAATGGCCAATCAGAAGCCAGCTCCTCCCCACTCCCCTAACCATTAATGTGGAGACCCCAGTGGTGACTGAAGTCCCATCAGTTGCCCTGGAAGTCGCCACGACACCTAGAAGACAAGAAGCATATCTCATCCAGTGGCTGAAGCTGAAACCAGAAAGCTTGGGATGCCCAGGCTTGGTTTAAAACACTAGAGAGCACTATGGAGCTTCTTGACTGGCCAGAAGTCGAGAAGGTCAAGTGCGCCTCTTTCTGCCTGTCTGGAGATGCTCGTATGTGGTGGGAGAGGATAAAGACCAAGAGAGCAGCCGATCAGATGAGCTGGGCAGATTTTCAGTTAGAGTTCTATGAAGAGTTCTATCACCAACAAGCACTATGAGGAGTTTATAGAGTTCAAGTCAGCCAAGATAGAAGACAAGACAATAGGGAGCCCGGAGCCCCAGGCAAGTAAGTGCAGAAGAACAGAAAGAAGGTAAGAAAGAGGGGGTTTGGGTGGTCTGTGAATATCCCGAGGTATTCCCAACAGATCTACCTGGACTACCTCCCAATAAATGGGTAGATTTGAGATTGAATTGGTTCCTAGAACCGGTCCAATTTCAAAAGCTCCTTATCGCATGTCTCCAGCAGAGCTGAAGGAGTTACAAGAACAACTACAGCGGTTACTTGACAAAGGCTTCATTCGCCCCAGTCACTTACCTTGGGGAGTTCCTGTGTTGTTCGTTAAGAAGAAAGACGGATCTGTGCTAATGTGCATAGATTTCAGAACGCTGAGCAAAGTAGCAGTTAAGACAAGTACCCCCTTCCCAGGATCGATGACTTATTTGATCAGTAAAGAGGAGCAACAGTGTTCTCAAAGATAGACCTACGCTCTGGGTACCATCAGCTGAAGGTGAAAGAAAGAGATATACCCAGAACGGCGTTCAGGACCAGATACGAGCACTACGAGTTTGTAGTCATGCCTTTTGGAGTGATTAATGCACCTGCGGTCTTCATGGACTTAATGAACAGGGTGTTCAGAGAATATCTTGACAAATTTGTCATCGTATTCATCGACGACATTCTGGTCCATTCAAGGACCCCAGAGGAGCATGACACGCACTTGAGGATAGTACTACAGACCCTTCAGCAAAAGTAGCTTTATGCTAAATTCTCAAAGTGCGAGTTCTGGTTAGATCAAGTGACATTTCTAGGTCACATAATTTCTAAAAAAGGTATTCAAGTGGACCCAACCAAAATAGAGGCGGTCAACAACTGGCATAGACCCAAGAACGCCAGGGAGATCAGAAGCTTCCTTGGTTTAGCTGGGTACTACAGGAAGTTCGTGGAGGACTTTTCCCCGATAGCCTCTCCACTAACAGCCCTCACCAGAAAGAACAAGAGATTCGAATGGTCAGATAAATGTGAGCAGAGTTTCCAAGAGCTAAAGAAGAGATTGATCAGTGCTCCCATTCTGACTGTTCCACAGAGCGACAAGAGTTTCGACATCTACAGTGATGCTTCCAAGATGGGCTTAGGAGTTGTCCTCATGCAAGAAGGAAAAGTCATAGCTTATGCTTCCAGACAACTCAAAGAATTATGAGAAGAACTACCCTACTCATGATCTTGAGCTGGCAGCTGTGGTTTTTGCACTTAAACTCTGGCGACATTATTTGTATGGAGTTCAGTGTAGAATCTTCACAGATCATCAGAGTCTTAAGTACTTCTTCACTCAGAAGGACTTAAACATGAGACAGCGCAGGTGGCTGGAGTTGGTCAAAGATTACGACTGTGAAATCCTCTACCACCCAGGTAAAGCTAACAAAGTGGCTGATGCACTAAGCAGAAAATCCAGTGCATCCCTGATGTCTTTGTCATCATTAGCACTGCCACTGCAGAAGGAGTTGTCAGAATTTGGACTTGAAATTATTGAAGGGCAACTCTCTGCATTAACCTTAGAGTCTACATTGCTTGTGGAGATACAGTGAAAGCAAAGCGAAGATCCGGACATCCAGAAGATCAAGCAGGGGATACAGAAAGAAGACAACTCAGAGTTTAGAGTAACAAATAGCGGAATTCTTTATCAGGGGAGTCGCATTTGCGTGCCCAATGATGAAGAACTAAGGAAGAAGATCTTAGAGGAAGCTCACAGTACACCATATTCCGTGCATCTTGGTTCTTCCAAGATGTACCAAGATGTGAAACACAGGTTTTGGTGGTCAGGACTCAAAAGAGATGTAGCTAAGTATGTCAGTACCTGCTTGACATGCCAGAGAGTCAAAGCAGAACACCGGAGACCAGGAGGAGTTCTTCAGCCTCTTCCAATACCAGAGTGGAAGTGGGAAGACATATCCATGGACTTCATAATAGGTCTTCCAAGAACTACAAACGGATATGACGCAATATGGATAGTAGTGGACAGATTGACTAAGTCAGCCCATTTCCTAGCCATCAAGGTGTACCACTCTATAGAGCAGTTGGCCTAGCTATATGTTAAAGAGGTAGTCAGACTTCATGGAGTTCCTAAATCTATCATTTTTGATAGAGATGAGCGCTTCACTTCACACTTTTGGAAGTGCGTTCAGAATGCACTAGGCACCTAACTCAAGTTCAGCACAACTTTCCATCCACAGACTGATGGACAGACAGAGCGAGTGAATCAGATTTTAGAAGATATGCTCAGAGCTTGTGCGCTAGATTTCAAAGGAAGTTGGTGCAAGTATTTGTGCTTAGCTGAATTCGCTTACAATAATAGCTATCAGGCCACCATCAAGATGACACCTTATGAAGCACTATATGGCAGGAAATGTCGATCACCCATATGCTGACAAGAAGCAGGAGAGAGAAAAGAGATGGAAGCAGAGTTGGGCATTCAGACAGAGTTGATAGATGAGACTACTCAGGCGATCCAGAAAATCAGACAGAGAATTGAGACTGCCCAGAGCAGACAGAAGAGTTATGCTGACACACGTCGTAGGCCACTGAAATTCCAAGTAGGAGATTCAGTTTTCCTCAAGGTCGCTCCTATGAAGGGAGTGATGAGATTTGGCAAGAAGGGCAAATTAAGTCCTCGCTATGTAGGACCTTACCTGATCATAGAGAGGATTGGGAAAGTAGCTTACAAGTTGGACATGCCACAAGACATGTCAGCAATATACAAAGTATTTCATGTCTCCATGCTAAAGAAGTGTCTCTATGACCCGAGCCAAGTGATTCAGCCTCAGTCAGTGCAGATCCAAGAGGATCTTAGTTATGAGAGCAGACCTACACAGATAGTGGACAGAGCAGTTAAGAGATTAAGAAATAAAGAAGTACCACTAGTGAAGGTCATCTGGCAGAACCAGAAGCACGAGGAAGTCACTTGGGAGCGGGAGGACAGTATGAGACAGAAGTATCCAGAGCTATTCTAAGTTCGAGGACGAACTTTTTATAAGGTATGAGGGATTGTAACGACCCAATTTTCCCTTTTTCAAGTTCTAAAAGTCCATAAAAATATTTGGAAATGCTTTTAAAATATTCTAGAGATTTTTAGAAATTTTTAGAGTATTTTTATGCAATTTTTGGAGGTCGTTTAGTATGTTTACAAAAAGAAAGAAATTCTGACAAAAACCGTTGAAGGCAAGGCTCGAACCCGTGACCTCGGGTCGAACTCGATCTAACTGGACGCAGTCGACCAGCTGAGCTACGCGGGTTTTGTTAACCCAATATGGAGAGAAATAGATTTAAGTTATAGAAAAGGGCAGAAATAAACCTAGGTTTTAAAGGGTTAATTTTCTTCCCAAGCCCTAATTTCTATTCCTTCTCCTCTTCGGGTGCGTCGGCGTCGCTGGTCTCGGGCGAAACGCAGCAACTTTGGAGCTTCTCTCCGGCGGCCGACGAAGGCTTCTTCCGGTGAACCTTGCGGATCCGAGTTCCTCCCGTCGAAGAGAGCCCGCAAACACAGAAGAAGCGCCGAGATTTGAGCTCATCCGAACCCTAGACCCCCTTCCTCTTCTCGGTTGTAAGTCCTAGCAATCAAGGGTAAGTACTACTCACCTGCGGTAGGAGTTGCTCCGAACTTTGGATTTCGTTCCTTGCTTCTGGATCTTGCTGTGCCGAGTAGAAGAGCATGTTAGGGCAATAGATTTTCGGATTTTTATGCTAGGCTTTCCTTTTCAATCAACTAGGGTTGTTGTGTTGAAATTTCCTATGCGAGTTTCCTTGTAGAAGTTACTGTGCCGAATTTACCATGCTAAGTGCTGTGCCGAGGGTTTCTTGCTTGAGTTGCTGTTGAACAAGACTATAAGCTAGGGTTTTCCCTTTTATTCCTTACCTTCTGTAGCATAACTATTGAGCATGATAGGTTATGGTTCGAGTTTAATTGTATAGAGGAAGTTTAGCTCTTGATTGTAGTATCCGTGTATGTCCACCTGCTGCCATAAATTCCAGCAAGTTCATTTTCTTGTTTTGGCCGAGCAAATGGGCATAAATAGCCCTTAGTTAATAGTAGGTAGTTCTGAGTTTTGTTTGCTACCTCCATGAACATGAACAGCCCTGCACGGTTAGTTTCCCTTGCCACTAAATGAGCATGCACAACTTAGTATACTAGTAAGTTTGGATAGATTATTTGTTACTGTTTTAAGGGCAAGAATAACCTTGTTATAACAGTTCAAAGTTAGTTCATTTTGCCCTATTTTACAGCATGGTTAGTAAGCTTAAAGTTGCTTTCTTAGCTCTATTTTATAGCATGATTAGTAAGCTTAAAGTTGCTTTCTTAGCTCTATTCTATAGCATGATTAGTAAGCTTAAAGTTGCTTTCTTTGCTCTATTTTATAGCATGGTTAGTAAGCTTAAAGTTGCTTTCTTTGCTCTATTTTATAGCATGATTAGTAAGATTAAAGTTGCTTTCTTAGCTCTATTTTATAGGATGATTAGTAAGATTAGATTAGCTTTCTTTGCTCTTATCACAGCATGTTTTAAAAGTTCAAACTAGCTCTCTTTTGCTCTATTCTATAGCATGATTAGTAAGATCAAATTAGTCTTCCTTTGTAAGATTAGATTAGCTTTCTTTGCTCTTATCATAGCATGTTTTAAAAGTTCAAACTAGCTCTCTTTTGCTCTATTCTATAGCATGATTAGTAAGTTCAGATGTGCTTTCTTTTCCTTTGTTTTATAGCATGTTTAGAAAGATCAGATTTTGCTTTTCTGTTGCTTTGTTTTATAACATGCTTAGAGAGAGTTTAGATTTGTTTCCCTTGTATTGTTTTTATAGCATGCTTAGTTAATTGTAATCCTACATTTGTTAGGTATATCTAAAGGATTCCAATAAACTCTAATAAAGGATTATGAGAAAACTGAGTAAAAAGAAAAAGACCAAGGTCTAGTTAAAAGAGATAACAAGTAAATTAAAGTAAGAGGCTAGTACCCGACTTCCAAGGTTGTCGTTAAATAAATCCAGGTGACCAATTCCAAGGTCTTGGCCCTGGTAAGACCAAGGTCTTTACCTCATAGGACTAGAGGCTCGCTACCTCAGTCACTATTAGATAGCGCGCAAAACAAAGATGGTACTAAGCCTGGGCCCAAAGAAGAAAAGAAAAGAAAAGAAGAACAAGAAGAAGAAAGTGAAAGAGAAATTAAAAGATTAATTTCTAGTATAAGTAAAGCAAGAAGAAAAGAAGAAGAAGGTAAAAGAGAAATTAAAAGATTAATTTCTGGTATAAAGATATAAGAAAATGAAACAAGTTTTATGCTTAGAATCAATAAAAGTTTAGTTCTTTAATTCTAAGCTTACAGTAGTTGTTTCATTACTTTCCTGTCAGTTAGTGAGCATGTTTAGTATTCAGTTTTATTTCTGTATACCATGAGTACATGCAGCTTTGCTTTAGCATTTCAGTTTTAGTATTGTTGCATTCTTTTTCTGCACTTCGAGTTTTTGTGAGATAGATTAGTACTTACTAAGCGTTTTCGCTTATAGATCTTTTTTTTCCTTTCATCCTACTGCAGATAAAGGAAAAGCTAAGATATGAAAGGGAGGCGACAGGATGGTGGTGGTGATGAAGGTGTGTGATGTCTGGACTGTGGAGAGATCCAGAAGTAGCTGGCAAAATTGTCTAGACTTTCTTTTAGTCCTCTGTTAATGTTGTATTACATTTGGGATTGTAGTTGAGTTTATTTCCGCATGTCTAGCTAGTCTCTTTTATTATTTGTGGAGTGCTGTAGTCATTGCTATTGCTAGAGTAGTTTCTTTGTTTTTATTGTGATTTTTATTACTGTGTGGTTGTGGAAAATATGTTCCAGCCGTCTGTGGCTACGTATACTATGTTTGTATTATAGATTTGGTCACCGGTACAGGGGAGACTCTGCCGAAATTTTTCGGTAGGGTTTCCATGTGATATTTAATCATACCGGTTAAGTAGAGTTAGTAGTTAAGTAACGGTCATCTTTAGAGAGTAGTAGTAGTAAGAAGGGTGGTCTGTTACACTAGTTTATAGCATATCAATTATTGAATTAATTATAGGAGGTTGTCGACATATATAGAGAGCATTATTCTTAATTATTCCTAGTTAAGTATTAATATATAAGGCCAATATTAATATGCTAAGACTAACATATAGGTCAATTGATGACTTATTCTCACAAGATATGGATATAAGATATCAAGTTGACACATGGGTATATATTAGAAATCTATACTGAATTGACTCATTGTGAGAAGTTTCATGGATCGTTATATGAGTGTCATAAATATTCTCATAGTGACTATTAGTATAGATAGTCCTTATATCTAAAGTTACTATGGTTCCCTACATATGGAGTTGTGTACTTTTATATCGACAAACATTACCTATAAAAAGGTGGACTATAAAGTTGTTCACTGGTATACAATAAGCTATGCATAGGGATGTGAGTAATGTAGATGAGATTTGTCCTTTCCATATAACGAAAGACATATCTGTGGGCCTCTTGATTGAGTAGGACTACTAAAATGCATAACCATACTCAAATAAGTCAATATTAGATATTAAACTTATTTGGTTAAGTGAGTCTATTTAAAGATCAAAAAACACATAAATTGATTAGAGGATGACACAGTTTATGTCTCGTAGATCAATCTAGATATCAAGGATAAAAAGATTGAGCAATCAAGATCATGGTCAAGGATAGGTTAGGTTATATCTCAACATTTTCATCACTTGGGTAGCATTGATGCATTGTTAGATGTCTCTCATTGCTTGTGTATCTAAAATAGTTTTAGAAGCACTACCAATGTTATGAGAAACTAATAGGTCACACACAAAGAGCTTGTTGATTTGGAGATTGATTTTTTTTTGGCTTTGAACCTTAAGCATATTGGATTAATAAGTTAATCTAATTGGGTTTTGGACATATTGGATTAATTAGTTAATCCTTTTAAGAACCCAACTATAGAGCACGCTAAGAGTTCTTGTTGAAGATGAAGAGTTCTTGTTGAAGATGAAGAGTTAGCAAGAAGGTGAAGGGTTAGCTTCTTCTTCCTTACCACATTAAATACCCATCACTAGCAAGAACCCATTAGAAAAAAGAAAAGAGTTCTTTTTCTTCTTCACCTTTTGCCACCTTAAATAGCCATCTCTAGCAAGAAGGTGTGGTGGTGTGAGACTCTCTTATTCTGGAATTCGTGAGACGAAGGAAGGGATATGTTCATGTGGATACCGTAGAGGTGTGGACATTCTAATCGTGCTAAGATCAACCGAACTAGAAGTCTTCTGAGGGTTGTTCATGCATCAAAGGTAACAATTCTATTTGCTAGTGTATTTGCAAGAATAATTTTGCAATCACATAGATCCCCGGAGGGATCAATCTTCGCTGTGTTTTTAATTTATTTATTGCTATAAATCTCTATAATGGTATCAGAGTCATTTGTGAATACATTCTACATCTTCTTTTATATTTGATATAAACGAATGGACATGTGTTTATTATGATTTGCTCAAAATGATTTATAGGTGGTTCTGACGGGTGTTGTTTTTTATTTATCTGGAATGAAATAGTTTGTGTTAATCAATAGTGATTGTGGCATCTTCAAGTTAAATATGAAGGCGTGCTATAATCCGATTTCATTTGGTGAATCATAAATCCTATGACCCCGTATGGTTTCACCATATAAATCGTTAATCAGAATCATAATAAAATGGTGTTATAGATTTGTTACATGTGATATTTGCTATGGTTCATGGTTATGGCCTATTATCCAATTTTATTAGATTATGTGTATTATTGTAAATTCATAATATAGCCTATGTGCATGCCTTTTAACTTCACACTTTAAGTTGTAAAAGGATTTCTCTTCTCAACAAACTCTCCTCGAATGTAACTCAAGGCTTTATTTTGCAATGTATAAATTAGAATAATTCTAATATAATACTAAACGACAATTGAAAAGAAGGAGGCCAACAACATATCACAATCAAAGAAGCACTTAGAGAAGATGCAATCTCCTAGGTTGGCTTATCGATCCTCTCATTGGCTTGAGAATATCATAGTAGATGGGTCATAACCATGTCACATTTTTTGCTTATTTTGCATATATGTTGATGTATGTCATGCTTGAATATGATGCATATATAATTAGCAGTTTTACCATAGTTAGGTCAATTTAATATACCTACGAAAGTTTGATACTCACTACTACCTTGATCAATTATAGACATGTTTGCCAAAATAAAATGACTTAATTTATCTTGGTAGAGTGTAACAGGATAATTATGATGTCTAACTATTAAACTTTGGGTGTGACTTAAGAGGCATATGGTCATTCGATGAGCAACAGAACAAATAATCTTATTTACCTAACTATCCAAGAGTTGCATACGATGTAATTGGTAAATGTTACCTATCTAATATATCTAAGTCTTGAGTGATTAATCAAAACTAACTCAAGATGAGGTACAATATGGATCTTGTCCCACTTGAATGTTATTGTTATTGGGGGTTGGAGCTAGTAGTGTGGGTAGACTACGGTTGCTCACATCTACGACTTGCTCCTACTAAGCTTTATATTTTAGTGGGAGAATCATTTAATTAAATGCCTAATTAAGTGATTTAAATATGATACTTATTTCTGTATTTTTTTTAGATCACTATGTCAACACACACATCTAATACCCTCTCACTGTGATCTATCCTTGATAAGGACAGGCTCAATAGAGCTAATTTTTTGGACTGGTATAGAAACTTAAGAATTATTCTCAAGCAAGAGAGAAAACTATACATCATAGAGCAACCTATTCCTAAACTACCCGCCTCTAATACTACTCGTGCTAATGAGGATGCTCATAAGAAGCATAAGGATGATACTTTGGATGTGTCATGCCTTATGCTTACTACCATGAACTCTAAGCTCTAGAAGTAACATGAGAATATGAATGCTTATGATATGATTGAACATCTTAGACAACTATATCAGTGGCAGGCAAGACACTAGAGATTTGAGATATTTAAGGCTTTATTTCAATGAAAGATACACGGAGGTCTTGTAGGAACTCAACTACTAAAAATGATTAGGTACGTTAAGAACCTTGAGAGATTGGGATTTCCATTGAGCAAAGAATTGACCATTGACCTTATTCAGCAATCATTGCTAGAAAGCTATAGTCAATTTGTCGTGAACTATAACATGAATGAAATTGATAAACTGTTACTTGAGATGTTAAGCATGTTGAGAATTGTTAAACTAAATCTTAAGAAGATAAAGCCTAGTACCATTTTGATTGTGCAAAAGGGTAAAAGCAAATGGAAGCTCAAAGTTAAGGGTAATCCCCAAGCCAAAGGCAAGACCAAGTCTCATGCATTGAAATCTAAAGGTAGAGTGGCTAAGGAAGGAACCTGCTATTGACATTCAATCAAAGTCACACATTGAAAAGATTTAGGAAAGATCATAGGGTTAAAAGGATGTAGGATATCTTCATTGGCATGAGGTCTTTTGGGAAGAGCCCAAGATCAAATCCATAAGGGTCTAGGCTCAAAGTGAACAATATCATGACATTGTGGAGATATGTGAGCATTCTTCGATCCCAACAAATGGTATCAGAGACATGGTCTAGACCAGATGCAATGTGGGGTGACCTTGAATGAAGTTGAGGGTAGACCCGGAGTAGGTCAAGATGACTGATGCTTGCGGGAAGGCCTAGAGTAGGTCAGGGTGATCGGATACTCGCAAGGAGGGCTGAAGTAGATTAAGGTGACTGAATGCTCATGGGGAGGCTCAGAGTAGGTCAAGGTGACCGGGTACGGATGCTTGCGGAGAACCCTAGAGCAGGTCAAGGTGACCAGATGCTCGCGAGGAGCCCCAGATCATGAGACTAATTTTGGTCATTCGTTTAAGAGGGGGATTGTTGGGGTTCAATCAAAATCCCCATATTGGAAAGATTTGGGAAGATCATGGGGTTAAAAGGATGCAGGATATCTCCATTGGCATGAGACCTTTTGGGAAGAGCCCAAGAGCAAAGTCATGAGGGCCTAGGCTCAAAGTGGACAATATCATGTCATTGTGGAGATATGTGAACATCCTTCTGTCCCAACACCTACTTCCACTATAGTGAGACCAGACATTGGAAGAGGAACTGTAAGTTGTACTTGGAGGAAGTAAAAAAGAAAAGGAGTGAGACTTCTGTCTCAGCTATATATCTTATAGAAGTCAATCTATCCACTTTTTTCTTCATGGGGATTAGATATCGGTTATGCATCTCGCATTTGAACTAATTGTTGGGTTTTTCGGGCCGCGAAAACCGCTTTTTGGCGTCGCGGAAACCCCGAAACTCCCTAGCCAACGGATCCGTGCGAAGAGTATAGAACAAAAATTTTACATGTACGAGTTTCTTACTTAGATCTACTCTTAGATCTATATGTTTAGAAAATTACCCTTGATGGGTGCCCTTTTCGAATCCCGCTCGTCCAAGGAAGTTCTGGATCTCAAGATTATCAACGTAGACAATCCTCTAGAAGTATCTACACGAACAAGAAGTGTTCTCTAACACACAAGGATGGAGAAGAGAACACCACAAGTGTGCTAGCACTTCTTGATGCTCTCGGATGGGATTGGAAGAAGAAGAAAAGAAAAGAAGAGAACACACTCCTCTAAAAAATCTCTATGTGACTTTCACTAACCTTTCTTCTTGGATTAGACTCATTCTCCTTTCTTCTCCCTTGCTTGAAACCCATGACCAAGAGAAGAGAAGGAGCAAAAAAAAGAGAGATTGAGGAAGAAGATGATGTGAATGTGAGTGAATGAAAAATTCATTCTCATTCAAAACCAAAAAGGTAACCCCCATTCTGATTAAATGTGGCCATTAAAGAGAATAGATATGTAACCCCCATGAGGTGGCACACTTTGATGATGTGGCACATCATCATTAGTCCTCCTAATGCCAAATCACTAATGATGTGGCAAATAGTCAAGTCAAACTTGACTCTTCCTCTTCCTCTCAAGTCAAGTCAAACTTGACTTAATCTCTCTCATGGTTGATCTAATCCAACCATTTAATTCAAGCCAATTTAATATAATGAATCTAATTCATTTAATTAAATTGATTCAATGAGTCATAATCTAAATTAGACTCATTGAACACATGAATCAACTTGAGTCCAACTCAATTAGCCCAATTAGGATTACTCTTAATCCAATTTGATTCATCACATGAATCTAATCCTCTTGGTTCATCATATGAACCTAATCTCCATCCACTTGTTCTTTGTGTGTGACCCAATAGGTTCTTGTAACATTGGCAATGCCCCTAAATCCATTTAGGACCATAAGTAATGAGCGGTATCTAGCAATACATCATTACTACCCAAGTTTCAAGAATGTTGAGATCCAACATCATCTTGTGACTACTAATTGTGACTCCTCACAATATATGACAAGTGTCATTCTAGCCTAGACATCTAGATTGATTAATGTGAGGCATAGACCGTGTCATCCTCTAATCAATCTAAATCTTGAACTCCAAGTAGACTCAATAAATCAAATGAGCTCAATATCTCATATTGACTCATTTGGGCATGGCCATGCACTTCGTGGTCTCACTCTATCAAGAATACCGATGTCTCTCCCGTCATATAGGATGGATAGATCCCATCTACATCACTCACATTCCTTCGCATAATTTGTTACATACCGAGTAATCGCCTTTATAGTCCACCCAGTTACGGGTGACGTTTGACGAAACTAAAGTACATAACTCCTTATGTAGGGAACCATGGTGACTTTAGGTCTAAGGACTAGAAGTCATACTAATAGCCACATGAGAAAGTATATGACACTCATATAACGATTCATGATACTTTCTCATGGCGGGTCATTCAGTATACATTCTCTAATGTATACCCATGTGTCAACTTGATATCTCTATATCCATGACTTGTGAGATCAAGTCATCGAGTTGACCTACATGCTAGTCTTATTGCATTAACATTGTCCCTGAATGTTAATACTCGACTATGAATGATTAAGAGTAGTGTTCCCTATATCATCTCACTATCGATTCAACCAATCGATTGATATAGGTAAGAACCTTCTACTCAAGGATGCTATTATACTTAGTTTATTTGGCACCAATATAAGTAAGTATAATAACCAAAACAAATGCCTTTATTTATTTAAGAATATGATACAACAAGTCCATAAAACAATCATCAAATGATTGGCTCTAGGGCTCTAACTAACAATCTCCCACTAGCACTAGTGTCAATCAGTGTAGGCTCTAAGCCCCAATGACCTAGTGTGACCATCATGCTTCCTCTGTGCCAAAGCCTTGGTCAAGGGATCTGCGATGTTAGCCTCTATGGGTACTCTGCAAATCTTCACATCTCCTCTCTCGATAATCTCTCGAATGAGATGGAAGCGCCGTAGTATGTGTTTGGTTCGCTGGTGTGAGCGAGGTTCCTTCGCCTGTGCTATAACTCCATTGTTGTCACAATAGAGCTTAATAGGGTCAGCAATGCTAGGAACCACCCCAAGTTCAGTGACGAACTTGCGAATCCAAACTGTCTCCTTTGCTGCCTCTGATGCAGCAATATAATCGGCCTCTGTCGTAGAATCAGCTACTGTGTCCTGCTTCGAACTCTTCCAGCTCACAGCACCACCATTTATGCAAAACACGAACCCTGACTGCGATCGATAATCATCCTGGTCGGTTTGGAAGCTAGCATCACTGTAACCCTTTACAGCTAGCTCATCATTGCCTCCATATATCAAGAAATATTCTTTAGTCCTTCTTAAGTACTTAAGAATATTATTGACCGCTATCCAGTGACTTTCACCTGGATCTGACTGGTATCTGCTCGTCATGCTCAAAGCATACGAGACATCAGGTCGTGTACATAGTATGGCGTACATGATAGATCCTATGGCTGAGGCATAAGGGATCTGATCCATGCGGTCTCTCTCCTCTCTAGAAGAGGGACCTTGAGTCTTCGAAAGACTCACGCCATGTGACATCGGCAGAAACCCCTTCTTGGAGTTCTGCATGGCAAACCGAAGGAGTACCTTGTCAATGTATGTACTCTGACTTAGGCCAAGCAATCTCTTAGATCTATCTCTATAGATCTGTATCCCTAGAATACGGGATGCCTCACCTAAGTCCTTCATTGAGAAACATGTCCCTAACCAAGTCTTGACAGACTGTAGCAAAGGGATGTCTTTCCCAATGAGTAGTATGTCATCCACATACAATATGAGGAAGATAACTATGTCCCCTACAACCTTCTTGTAGACACAAGGTTCATCTTCGTTCTTGATGAAATCAAACTGTTTGATTGCATCATCGAATTGAAGATTCCAGCTCCGAGAAGCTTGCTTTAGTCCATAAATGGACTTATGCAGCTTGCATACTCTGCTAGTATGTTGTGGATCTACAAAACCCTCAGGTTGTGTCATGTACACATCCTCAAGTAGGTTTCCATTCAGAAACGCAGTTTTGACATCCATCTGTCATATCTCATAGTCATGGTAAGCTGCAATAGCAAGCATGATCCGAATGGACTTAAACATCGCTACTGGAGAAAAGGTTTCATCATAGTCAATACCATGAATCTGCTTGAAACCTTTAGCTACCAAGCGACCCTTATAGATAAGTCCATCCATGTCAGTCTTTCTCTTAAAGACCCACTTACACCCAATGGGTTTTACCCCTTCAGGTGGATCAACTAAAGTCCATACTTGGTTGGTGTACATGGATTCCATTTCAGATCTCATGGCCTCTAGCCATTTCTCGGAATCTGGTCTCATCACAGCTTCCTGATAGGTGGTAGGCTCATCCTCTACGAGCTCAACGTCATCATGGTCAGACAAGAGAAATAAGTATCTCTCAGGCTGACGAGGTACCCTATCAGACCTGCGAAGAGGTATGTCTACTTGAACTGGTTGTTGTTCCTCAACTCCTTGTGGAACAACATCATCCACAACACTTTGTGGTTCCAGTTCAACTTCCATCGAGGCTTCAGTGCTATTGTTCGCATCTTGAACTTCTTCAAGATCGAATGTGCTCCCACTAGTCTTTCTAGAAACAAAGTCCCTTTCTAGAAAGACCCCAGTCTTTGACACAACTACCTTGTCTGAATGTAGAAGTAATATCCCTTAGTTTCCTTGGGATATCCAATGAAATAGCACTTGTCGGATTTGGGTCCTAACTTGTCTGAGACTTGACGTCGAACGTAAGCCTCACAACCCCAAATCCTCATGAAAGACACTTGGGCATCTCTCCCAGTCCATATCCTATATGGTGTCTTTATCACGGCCTTGGATGGAACTCGGTTGAGTATAAAAGCTGCCGTGTCTAGAGCATAGCCCCAAAGGAATGTCGGAAGATCTGTATGACTCATCATAGACCGTACCATATCTAATAAGGTATGATTCCTCCTTTCGGATACACTATTCCACTGTGGTGTTCCAGGAGGAGTGAGTTGGGATAGGATCCCACACTCAGCTAGATAGTCACGAAACTCATAGCTAAGGTATTCTCCACCTCGATCTGATCGAAGTATCTTAATACTCTTGCCAAGCTGTTTCTGTACTTCATTCTTGAATTCTTTGAACTTTTCAAAGGATTCAGACTTATGTGTCATCAAGTACACATAACCATATCTACTGAAGTCATCAGTAAATGTGATGAAGTACCTATAACCGCCTCTAGCAGCGACATTTAAAGGGCCACATACATCACTATGTATAAGTCCTAACAAATCAGTCGCTCTTTCGCTGTGCCCACTAAAAGGTGTCTTGGTCATCTTGCCTAGTAGGCATGACTCGCACGTCTCATAAGATTCAAAATCAAATGAGTCCAGCAAACCATCCTTATGGAGCTAGGATAAACGTTTGTCATTTATATGACCTAAGTGACAGTGCCAGAGATAGGTTTGATTCATGTCATTTGACTTGAACCTCTTGGTATTTATGTTATAGATAGGGCTCTCAAGGTCTAGAATATAGAGTCTGTTCATCAGAGGTGCACTACAATAGAACATATCGTTTAAATAGACGGAACAACATTTGGTCTTTATTGTAAACGAAAATCCTTTCTTGTCCAAACAAGAAACTGAAATTATGTTCTTAGTCAAGGCAGGTACATAACAACAATCATCTAATTATAGTACAAGCCTAGAGGGTAGAGATAGATAGTAAGTTCCTACAGCAATAGCAGCAACTCGTGCTCCATTGCCTACTCGTAGGTCTACCTCACCCTTCGTCAATGTCCTGCTATTTCTCAGCGCTTGTACATTAGTACAAATGTGCGAAGCACATCCGGTATCTAATACCCACGATGAAGAAATAGAGAGGTTGACTTCTATAACATGTATACCTGAAGTAGAAATCTTATTTCTCTTCTTCTTAAGATCTTCCAGGTATTCTTTGGAGTTCCTCTTCCAGTGCCTTGCTTGTCCTTGATATAGGTGACAAAGATGTTTAACCATATCATAAGCGCCCATCAACTCATGTTGCTTCTGAAGCTCAGCGTTCATGGTCGCGAGCATAAGACAGGACACATCTAATGCGTCATCTTGATGCTTCTTGTAAGCATCTCGATCTGCTCGTGTGGCAGTGGCAGGAGGAGCCTCCGGAATGGGCTGCTCCAGAACGTACAGTTTACGTTCTTGGGTGAGAACTATTCTCAGGTTCCTGTACCAGTCCAGGAAATTTTCTTCGTTGAGCTTGTCCTTCTTAAGGACAGAACGCAGAGAGAAGTTGTTCGTGTTTGACGTCATGGAAATTCTACAACAGAAATAAATGCAGAAATAGATATCATATTCTTAATCATTTAATTAGGCCTTCAACTAAATGATGCTCCCACTGAATTCTATAATTCATGTGGGACAAGATCCACATCATACTAACCCTTGAGTTAGCTTTGGCTAATACGCCCAAGACTTAGTATGATCGGTAGGTAACGATTATCAATTACATCTCTACGCAACTCTTGTTTATAGGATCAAGATCCGCATTGATATTAAAACTTGAGTTAGCTTTGGCTAATACGCCCAAGAATTAATATAAACATGATTTTGTCCTACCTTTCCAACCGTTAGAAGAATGTCTATAGTTGTATTCGATCCAACCAAGTAAACTAGGAATACTCAATCTAATTGAGTTTGTACTCGCCCATGCGTTGATTAGAGGGACCAAGATTGTCCCTCCGTACCCTACCAAGATAATATGTGTTGCTCTGCTTTGGCAGATTCAACAACACATGTGATCGAGGTAGTGATAGGTATCACGGCACGGTAGGCATTAGAGTTGACATGATTTAGATCTAATCTAAACGTCGATGTTGTATCATATACTCGATATAGATCTAATCTAATCGATAGGGTGCATCTTGTACATGATGTAGATCTAATCTAATCGTAAGGGTGCATCTTGTGCATGATTTAGATCTAATCTTAATCGTTAGATACTAATTAATTACTTAATTAAACATGAATCACATACACAAGTAATTAACTAAATTTTGTGATTATGTCATGGCCCTACTACGATCTTCTCAAGCCAATGAGAAGATCGGATGGTCAACCTAAGGTCAATAGCTTCTCAAGCTCCTTCCTTTGACCACCTCGTGTTGCTCGCGCCCTCCTCGTAACTTCGTCTCGAGTGGACCTTCCACCGCTTCAAAATTTACATTACAATTTTGAAACTCGAGTTACATTCGAGTTTAAATCTAATTTACAACCAGAATATAAATAGGGAGGCACGATGCGCAGGTCGCGTATCAAATACAGCACACACTAACACATAACGGCACGCAGGCCGTATTATAAATTACAACACAAATCCAATCATATTGGGTCTTTTTGGGCCATGACTATCACAAAAATAATATATAATTCAAAATTATATATTTTCATAATTTTCTGTAATTTTTCATAATTTTTACAATTTTATGAGTAAATTTTTCCCGGCTGTCCCAATTAGCAATTTCGAGCGCAATCGCGGAGCAAATCCCCTTGCGGGGTTAGGGGCAGTACCCCTACCCACGATCTAACCATCGTGAGTTGCTCCTAAGTGATCCTACAGTGCCTTATCCCACTGTCCCAAAAGGTTTTTGGGTCGAAACATTGCCGTTACGGAAAAATCTTCTCGGTAGTCGAAGCCTACAAGTGTCTAAACACTTGTGCTTCGCTTCTACGAGAAAAATACCCTTTAAAACTATAAAAATCATGAAATAACAGAAATTCACAGAATGTTTATTTTTCATAAAAACCAAAATAAACTCGTACACGTCTTCGCACGTGGCTCTGATACCACTGTTGGGTTTTTCGGGCCGCGAAAATCGCTTTTTCGCGTCGCGGAAACCCCGAAACTCCCTAGCCAACGGATCCGTGCGAAGAGTATAGAACAAAAATTTTACATGTACGAGTTTCTTACCTAGATCTACTCTTAGATCTATATGTTTAGAAAATTACTCTTGATGCGTGCCCTTTTCGAATCCCGCTCGTCCAAGGAAGTGCCGGATCTCAAGATTATTAACGTAGACAATCCTCTAGAAGTATCCACATGAACAAGATGTGTTCTCTAACACACAAGGATGGAGAAGAGAACACCACAAGTGTGCTAGCACTTCTTGATGCTCTCGGATGGGATTGGAAGAAGAAGAAAAGAAAATAAGAGAACACACTCTTCTAAAAAATCTCTATGTGACTTTCACTAACCTTTCTTCTTGGATTAGACTCACTCTCCTTTCTTCTCCCTTGCTTGAAACCCACGACCAAGAGAAGAGAAGGAGCAAAAAAAAGAGAGATTGAGGAAGAAGATGATGTGAATGTGAGTGAATGAAAAATTCATTCTCATTCAAAACAAAAAAGGTAACCCCCATTCTCATTAAATGTGACCATTAAAGAGAATAGATTTGTAACCCCCATGAGGTGGCACACTTTGATGATGTGGCACATCATCATTAGTTCTCCTAATGCCAAATCACTAATGATGTGGCAAATAGTCAAGTCAAACTTGACTCTTCCTCTTCCTCTCAAGTCAAGTCAAACTTGACTTAATCTCTCTCATGGTTGATCTAATCCAACCATTTAATTCAAGCCAATTTAATATAATGAATCTAATTCATTTAATTAAATTGATTCAATGAGTCATAATCTAAATTAGACTCATTGAACACATGAATCAACTTGAGTCCAACTCAATTAGCCCAATTATGATTACTCTTAATCCAATTTGATTCATCACATGAATCTAATCCTCTTGGTTCATCATATGAACCTAATCTCCATCCACTTGTTCTTTGTGTGTGACCCAATAGGTTCTTGTAACATTGGTAATGCCCCTAAACCCATTTAGGACCATAAGTAATGAGCGGTATCTAGCAATACATCATTACTACCCAAGTTACAAGAATGTTGAGATCCAACATCACCTTGTGACTACTAATTGTGACTCCTCACAATATATGACAAGTGTCCTTCTATCCTAGACATCTAGATTGATTAATGTGAGACATAGACCATATCATCCTCTAATCAATCTAAATCTTGAACTCCAAGTAGACTCAATAAATCAAATGAGCTCAATATCTCATATTGACTCATTTGGGCATGGCCATGCACTTCGTGGTCTCACTCTATCAAGAATACCGATGTCTCTCCCGTCATATAGGATGGATAGATCCCATCTACATCACTCACATTCCTTCGCATAATTTGTTACATACCGAGTAATCGCCTTTATAGTCCACCCAGTTACGGGTGACGTTTGACGAAACCAAAGTACATAACTCCTTATGTAGGGAACCATGGTGACTTCAGGTCTAAGGACTAGTAGTCATACTAATAGCCACATGAGAAAGTATATGACACTCATATAATGATTCATGATACTTTCTCATGACGGGTCATTCAGTATACATTCTCTAATGCATACCCATGTGTCAACTTGATATCTCTATATCTATGACTTGTGAGATCAAGTCATCAAGTTGACCTACATGCTAGTTTTATTGCATTAACATTGTCCCTGAATGTTAATACTCGACTAGGAATTATTAAGAGTAGTGTTCCCTATATCATCTCACTATCGATTCAACCAATCGATTGATATAGGTAAGAACCTTCTACTCAAGGATACTATTATACTTAGTTTATTTGGCACCAATACAAGTAAGTATAATAACCAAAATAAATGTCTTTATTTATTTAAGAATATGATACAACAAGTCCATAATACAATCATCAAATGATTGGCTCTAGGACTCTAACTAACACTAATGTGTATGAGCTAAGAAAAAGTAGATCATTGACAAAGGGTGAAGTGGACTTACGAGTAAACAATAATGCAAGAGTTGCTGCTATAGCTGTAGAAATATATTTCTTATCTTTGCCACTAGGCTTGTCTTAGAACTTAAGGAGTGATATTAGATGTCTTCTTTGACTAAGAACATAATTTCTATTTCTTATTTGGACATAAAAGAATTTTCATTTATAATAAAGAATAAAGATTATTCCATTTATTTAAATGATATGTTCTATTGTAGTGCATAACTAATAAATGGACTCTATGTTCTAGATCTTGAAAACTCAATCTATAACATAAATACAAAATAGTTAAAATCTAATGATTTAAAATAAACATATCTCTGGCATTGTCTCTTGGGACACATAAATGAGAAACGTATATTAAAACTCCATAAGGATGGACTTTTAGACTCATTTGATTTTAAATTATATGAGGTATGCGAATCTTGTCTATTAGGCAAGATAACAAAAACTCCTTTTAGTGGACACAAAGAATGAGCTAATGATTTATTAGGATTAATACATAGTGATATATGTGACCCTTTCAATATAGTAGCTAGAAGAGGGCTATCAATAATTCATTATTTTTATTGATAATTTCAGTAGATATAGCTATGTGTATCTAATGATGTAAGATACAGCAAATTAAATAATAAGTATGATTGAAGAAATAACCTTAGAGAATTTTTTGAAAATTTTTAGAAATTTTTTAATGATTTAAACGGAGTTCATATGACACGTTTAAAGGAATGAATTGATTAGGCTTAGAGAAAACCTATTTAGAATATCACTTAAGTGAGAGTTGATTAACTTGATTAACCTAAGTTGATTAACTTAAACCTAAGTATATAAAGTAAACCTAAGTTTACTTAATTCCCTCATTTCTCTCCTTTCCATCTCTCTGGATCCAATCTATGTCGACTCCTCCCTCTTTCTCCTCTTTGCTTCCTCGCACCACTACCTAACACCGCGGCTTGGCATTAGTTGGCCGTCTGCCACCAGCCGCCCAAGCTTCCCCTATTTTCCCTGATTTCTCTCCTCTCACGTGATATGCATAGAAGAAAGCATCCACTGCTTGGCGTCGCCAACATCGTCGCTGGGAGGGTGGAGTTGATGAAGGGGTTGAGGGCAAACTCTTCCCCTTGCTTGCGGATCCCAGCAAAGCAACATCGATGAGGTCTATTGCCTCCTCTTCATCGGATTTGTAGTATCTTTACCTCGTCGGCATAGATCTGCTACTGACTCTTCCAATTTCCTTCGACCACGAGTTTTGCCCTAGTTCTAATCAAGTCACCTACCTTCTCACCCGCCAGACGCAACCACTTCTGTAAACCATCATCGTTGTGTGTTGCCACAGTGAGGTCTGTCGTTAGTACCTCTTCTCCACGCCATTGCCATTGTCATTGCCTTCCTTCTGGTGAGCAATGGGTTGCTCCTCATGCAAAGATCGGGAAGAAGCAGTGAACCTCCGACAAAAAGAAGGAAGGTAACGAATGGAGGAGTTTGGAATTTGGGGTACTGTTTTGATTGTAGTTGATGTAGATTGAGGTTTGTGATAGTTTTGGACTGATTAAGATTATGTGAATTGGTTTGAAATGTTTGTAGTTGTTGGATCAACCATTGTAGCTCCAACCCTTCTTTTGGCAACAGCTTCATAGTAGCTTCAATCATGAATTTCCAGTAGCAAGCTTCTCCAGCTGTGAATCCTATAGCGAAGCATCCGATTTAGGTGAGTTTTAAAGTTGATTTTATTTCTATATTGGATGTGAATATTGTATTATAGATTGGATTGATTGTGGGTTGAAATAATTGAGATGGATTAATTATGTAGCATTGATCCATGATGTTTAGTAGATGATACAATGGTTTGAATGAGGGGTTAATGGATTATAGAAATTGATTAAGTTGTATTAGATTAATTAATGGATTGTAGGTTATGATTGAAGCAATTAAAGGATTTATGGATGAAAGTAATTGAAGTTAATCATTAATTAGGATAATTAATCATCATTCGATTAGGGTTTTCCCTAATTAATTTGGGTTTGTGTTTAGCTAGTTGTTTCTTATGTGATTAGCTAAACTATACATCATGTGACTTGTAGAATTTTGATTCGAGATGAACGTTTCAAACGTGGGATTGCTTAGCACGATTGACACATAAGGCAGGTACTTCTTGCTTTGTCTCTTTAGTATTTTGACCTTAGTGCATGAGCTATATATTCAGATAGTTGTTGTATTTACCTTGACTCCACTCGTATTTTTCCTGTGCTTGATACTTATTCACTTGATCTTTGAGATACTCATTTCTATATCTATACATCTCACATTGCTATCCATGATATTTAGCAGATAATAGATACTATATACTAGATATTAGATATCATGCTTACTTGCTTTGAATACTATTTATTTACATACCTTATTGAGCATGCTGGCTTCCTATAGCATACCTGATTTCTATTTATATGTATATATGATGACTATTGCATCTTACACATCATGTCATTGCATGCATGTCGGCGACCATGTCACCCTTATGGTTGAGAGGGTCGTTGGCCAGAGCAGCACGCTCGGCCACTCATGGATAGTGGTAGCTGGAGCAGATATCGCTTGTCCTGTCATGCCACACTCGACCACTCATGGGTAGCTGTAGTTGGAGTTATGTGCAGCAGGGACCCCCTTCGCCTGACGCTAGATAGCTACTCAACACCTGTCCACTCGATCACTCGAGAGTAGTGGCAGCCTTTGAGTGAGTACAATTGTCATCGATCCAGCCTCTCGACCATACAGGGGTCGTGGTGCAGAGGGGTGGGGGGTGGTCATCCGTGTATATGCTATTATTATTATACCTGCAGATGTTGTTGATTGCTTACTTATGCGGTTGTTTTATTATATCCATGTGATATGCTTACATATGTTGAGTTATATACCTGTTGTATAGGCTTAGACACTAGCTTACTTGTTAGTAGTATGTATATATCTCACAAGTTATCCTTGTAGTTATGAGCAGTATTGTAGCAGATCTTTACTACTCCTGACATTCTATTACTAGCCTAAGATATGGTTTCAGGTATGAACATTTATTATGATATCACTGTAGTATTTGTTAATATTCATTATAAGGTTGTATACCTTGTATCTCTAGTTCTTTATTACGTTCATGCACTATCTATCTATTAACCACTGAGTCCCAGCACTCACCATCCCATAAACTAGTTTTCTTTCGCTAGGTAGTAGGTAAAGGATTTATGGAGTCACCTAAAGATCTTGTCCGCCAGTCTCATGTCACATTGAGCGACTTCTTTTATTATTGCTTTCATTTGCATTATTAGCTTTCGATTTGTTTCGTGAATATGTATCCTTTGTATGAAGTTTAGTTTTGTGACTTCCTGTAATTATTTTGATGTGGTTGTGTCAAGACGGGTCAGCTCACATTTAGTTGTATTATGATTTTACATTCATTATTTTATGACTTCCGCTGTGTTTTCCTACAACCGTGTGGGTTGTTTACTATACAACTACGTGGTTATGTTCCTTTTGTTCCAGCCATGTGGGTTGTGTATATAACTACGTGGTTGTGTTTTTATATCCAGCCATGTGGGTTGTTGTTGGCTTATGAGTAGCCTTGGGGCAATGTATACATGTTTCATTTGTCACTTCTACATGGGAGGTGCTATCCGATTTTCGTCGGACAACCATACCCGCGAGGCGTGACAAATGAAACGCAAGTCAAAATCCTTTGTAAAATTAAAAAAAATTCAAGAATGAAGTACAAAACCAACTTGGCAAAAAATATTAAAATACTTCGATCAAATCGAGCTGGTGAATACCTAAGCCAAGAGTTTCGTAATCATCTAGTTGAGTTAGGAATCCTATCCCAACTCACTCCACCTAACACACCACAATGGAATAACGTATCAAAATGGAAAAAGCGTACTTTATTAGATATGGTACAATAAATGATAAGTCGGACGGATCTTTCTTCTTCCTTTTGGGGGCATGCTCTAAAGACAGCTGCATTCACACTTAACTGTGTTTCGTCTAAGGCAGTCACAAAGACATCATATATGATATAGACCGGGCAAAGTTCTAAGATGTCTTTCATAAAGATTTAGGGTTATGAAACTTATGTTTGACAACAAGTCTTAGAGAAACTAGGACCCAAATCCGACAAGTGCTATTTTGTAGGATATCCCAAGGAAACAAAGAGATATTACTTTTATAATCTAACATAAGGTAAAGTGTTTGTCGCAAAAAGTGGTATTTTCTAGAAAGAGAATTTATTTCTAGAAGAACTAGTGGGAGAGAAGTAGATCTTGAAGAAATTCTAATTAGCACTGAGACCTTAATGAAAATTGAACATAAACCATAAAGTATTGTGAATCATGACTCTATTACACCACAAGAAGTTATGGAGCAATAACCTGTTTAAGTAGAACGAGCTTTATGCAAATCTGATAGGGTTTGTCGTCAACCTGAGAGATATTCATTTCTCCTGTCTAACGAAAATGATATAATGCTTGTTGATTTGAACAAGCTATATCCTATCAGGAAGCTGTGATAAGCTTAAATTTTGAGATAAGCTCAGATTCTGAGAAATGGCTAGATGTCATAAGGTTTGAAATGCAATCCATGTATTCCAACCAAGTATGTGTTGGATCGAGTCACACATGAGAAGGGGGTGAATCACATGGTTTTGAAAAACTTATTTTCTCATTTTTAAAATCGTGAGTGCGCAACGGAAAACTACGAGAAAAGACAGAAATAGAAAAGCAAGTAAAAGAACATGTGTTTGGTTTTTCTTAGTTGGAAGCCTTTGACGACTCCTACTCCAAGATCCAGGTCCCGTGGACCTTTCGATGGGTAATCCACTAAATTACCTTTTCCGGTACCTCTAGAAAAGGGAATCAAGTATACAGAAAGAAGCAACAAGTACAACACCCTGCACTTGTCCTATTGCAAATAATTAAGTACACAAATTATAGTTTGTTACCCAACACCTTTGAAGATTATCAGCTTAGGCTTGGTGTCGGTTGGTTCCTCGGCAGTAGTTAAGCATAACAGTGTCGTAGCAGAGTCACAGCAGTAGGCCAGAGCAATTGGAACCTCAATCAAATGCGTAGAAGCTTGTATATGTGTTGTATTGAAGCATTCTCGAGACTGCCTTATATAAAGCATGGAAGGCACCTTCCATAGGCGTAGAAGGCGCCTCCAATGAGAAAATCTAGCCCAAACTTCGCTGGAGCTTATCGTCGAATAGGTCAAATTTTACCCTTGGGAAGGCACCTTCCGTAGCCATGGAAGACGCCTTCTATGAATAGTACGAAGATGCCTTTACTGCTTGAAGGCGTCTTCGGACACTATTCATTCAAAGGCAAATATGCTCCTTTTATCCTGCAAAACAACATTAGTCCAAATAACTTGTAAAACAAATATTAAAATAATAATAATTAATAATAAAGGGTAGTAATTAATTCCTTTCCTCCCAGAACCAGGAACTAGTCAAGGTCTCAGTTTAGGAATTCTAAATGGACCTAAACTAGACCGACACCTACTGTACCTCAACCAGGATGCGTCCTCACAGAGTTACTCTCTTCTAGTGACTTACCTTAACTTACCAACTTGCCAAACATCCGGTCAGCCCGTCAATCTGTCTAGACTTCATACCAGCTATTCGGTCGGCCAGTCGACCTAGCTAGATTTCTTGCCAGATATCCGATCAATTCATCGACCTATCTGGACTTCTCCTGCACACTTAATTAAGTGGTTAGATCACAACAATACCTAACTTAACTTACTTTGTTATTCATCAAAATCTTAGTAAGATTGTTAGTGTAAACTGCACCAACAGTATGAACTCTGGTTGACTCAACTAAAGATCTCAAACCTATTAAGTATAATTATATTTTTTCAAGAAGAAAATTAACATGGATGGCCAAGTGCGTACATATAAAAGGTGATTAGTAGTTAAAAGATTCAAACAAATTCATGGTATAAACTATGATGAAACATTTTCAATAGTTGCAATACTTAAGTCTATTCAGATCTTGCTTGATATTGCAGCTTATTAGGATTATGAGATCTGATAGATGGATATCAAAATTGTATTCCTTAATGAAAATTTACTCGCGGCTGTGTATATGATGCAACTTGAGGGTTTTGTGGATCCAAAGGATATTGGAGAGGTATGTAAATTGTAAATGTTCATTTATGGATTAAAGCAAGTTTCTAGAAGCCGAAATCTTCTATTCAATGATGCAATCAAAGAGTTTGATTTCATTAAGAATGAAGATGAACTTTGCGTGTACAAAAAGGTTAGTGGGAGCATCGTTATATTTCTGATCTTATATGTAGATGATATACTTCTCATTGGAAATGATATCTTTGTCCTACAATCTGTGAAAACTTGACTTAGAAATTATTTCTCAATAAAAAACTTAGGTGAAGTTGCTTATATTTTAGGTATCAAGATCTATATAGATATATCTAAAAGATTATTTGGCCTAAGTCAGAGTATATATATTGATAAAGTGTGTAATCGTTTCCAATGTCACTTGGTGTGAGCCTTTCCAAGGCTCAATGTCCCTCTACTAAGGAGGAAAGAGATAACATGGATAAGATTCCTTATGCATTTGTTATTAGATCTTCATGAATGTCATGTTATGTACTCGTCCTGATGTTTTGTATGCATTAAGCATGACAAGCAGATACCAGTCAGATTTAGGTGAAAGTCATTGGATAGTGGTCAAGAATATACTTAAGTACTTGAGAAGAACTAAAAATTATTTCTTGATATTTGGAGGAGATGTGAGATGTGTATGACACTAATAGATGCTAACATAGTGGATCCACTGACTAAGACTTTAGCACAGAAGAAGCATGATAGTCACACTAGGTCACTCAATATTCGATACTTTAGTGATGGACTCTGGTGTTAATGAGAGATTGTTAGTGTAAGCCCTAAGAATTAATCATGAGTTGATTGACTTAGGATATATTGTATCATATTTTTCGCATAAAAGGTAATATTTTAGTTATTATATTTATTTCATACTTGTGCTAGCTGAATATATATAATAATGCCTTAGAATAGTAGGTTATAGTCTACAACATATCAATTGTTGAATTGATTATGAGAGACTGTCGACATATATAGAGACCACTATTCTTAATTATTCCTAGTCAAGTATTAATATATAATGACAATATTAATACGATGAGACTAACATATAGGTCAATTGATAACTTTCACAAAACATGAATATAAGATATCAAATTGACACATGATTATATATTAGAGAATTTATACTGAATTGACTCGTTATGAAAAGTTTTATGGACCATTATATGAGTGTCATAAATATTCTCATAGTGATTATTAGTATAAATAATCTTTAGACCTGAAATCACTACGGTTGCCTACATAAGCAGTTGTGTACTTTGATATCAACAAACATCACTTGTAATAAGGTGAACTATAAAGTCATTCACTAGGTATGTAATAAACTATGCAAAGGGATGTGAGTGATATAGAAGAAATTTGTCGCTTCCATATAACATAAGAGATATCTATGAGCCCATTGATTGAGTAGGACCATTGAAATACATGATTATGTTCAAATAAGTCAATATAGGATATTAACCTTATTTGGTTAAGTGAGTTTATTTAGAGATCAAGAAACACATAGATTTATTAGAAGATAACATGGTCTATGCCTCGTAGATCAATATAGATATTAAGGACATAAAGGTTAAGCTATACAAGATAATGGTCATGGACATGTTAGGTCGGATCTTGATATTCTCGTCACTTGAGTATCATTGATACATTACTAGATGTCATTTATTGCTTGTGTATCTAAAATAATTTTAGAAACACTGCCAACATTATGAGAATCTAATGAGTTACACACACAGAGCATGTAGATTTGAAGATTAATTTATTTTATGATTTCAAACCTTAAGCATATTGGATTAATAAATTAATCTAATTGAGTTTTAGCCTTATTGGATTAATTAGTTACTCCATTTAAGGCTCAATTCAACTATAGAGCCTGCTAAGAGTTCTTCTTGAAGATGAATAATTTTTCTTGAAGATGAATAGTTCTTCAAGAAGGTGAAGGATTAATAAGAAGGTGAAGAGTTAACAAAAAAAGTGAAGGATTAACAAGAAGATGAAGAGTCAACAAGAAGATAAAGAGTTAACTTTTTCTTCTTTACCACCTTAATACCCATCACTAGCAAGACCCCCTTCTGTAAAAAGAAAAGAGTTCTTCTTCACCTTTTATCACCTTAAATAGCCATCTCTAGTAAGAAGGCATGGTGGTGTGAGATTCCGATTCTGGAATTCATGAGACGAATGAAGGGACATGCTCGTGTGGATGTCGTAGAGGTATGGACATTCTAATCGCGCTTAGATCAGCCGGACTAGAAGTCTTCTAAGTGTTGTTTATGCATCAAATGTAATAATCCTATTCACTAGTGTAGTTGTAAGAGTAGTTTTATAATCGCATGAATCTTTGGAGGGATCAATTTTCACTACGTTTTAATTTGTTTATCGCTATAGATCTCTACAATCGCTTGGTTCGTGATTTATCTCACTATAGAGCTAGCAATGAGGAGTGCTTGAGATGAGTGAAATTATCTTTTTGCTGCACTGATTACTGCTTGAAGAGCCTAACTAGTGTCGTAGCCCGAGCAACAGTAATATTCGAACACTCTCAAATATGTTACTAAATGATTATCACACACTATAGTAAAAAGATGATTGCACTCACCCTAAGTATTTCTCATAGTCCGCCCCCAGATATATGAAGGGAGGTAAATCATGATGTCAACTTATAACCAACCTCTAAGTGGTTAAAAAGTACAAAATATTTTTTTATAAGAATATATGTATATCAAAAATTGATCTCTTATCTATGATAGTAAAATTGTACTAAGTGATTATCAGGACAGAGAGATTATCACACACACGATCCAATTAGAGGAATGAATTGATACGATCCAATTAGTGAATGAATTATTCAGGGCAGTTCACTTTGGAAAAAGGGGTTATTTGGGAATTTAATGATTGGGAGTTTTTTTTTTTTTGGGCATTTCCCTCCGGCAGTGTGGCTCTATTTTTCTGTATCCTCCTCCGCAATCGAGCCGGCTGCGACCGCTGCACCCTCCGGCTGTGTGCCGTTTTTCGTCTCTGAGATTTGGACGTATTCCTTCCTCAATTCGCAGCAAGCAAGCACTGAGGCCTGTCGCCAAAGCAGAGTTCCCTACCCCCGACCGGTTTATCTCCCTGTCAATATCCGGATCGAGATCTAGTTTCGAATTTATTTTGGCTTCTTTTACCTTTTCTACCTTACCTTTGCTCCTTGCGATCTTAGGTAGATTGAACCTAGTGAGTGTAACTGATGAACGAACTGCTCTAGGTTTGCAAGGACATTTTCACGATGGCGGAAGATCTTGTCCTTGACAGGGCCATAAGGGATTGGGTCTTGATCCCTCTCTCCATTGTGATGGTTTTGATCGGCGTCCTCCGCTACTTTGTCTCCAAGCTTATGCGATCCTACCAGACCCCAGATCGTAAAGTTGTGAAGGAAGGGTTCGTCTCTCTTTCATTTCACATTCTCCTTCTCACTCTTCCTTAACCTCTAATTAATTCTGTCCTAATTCTCCTGTTTTATTGTATTTGATTTAACGTCCTTTTATCGCTTTTAGGCAAGTGGTTCTTAGAGCGAGGAATTTGAGGGCTGCAGCTGGATTTATTCCCACTAAGTCTTTCTGGTCCCGAAGGGTGTATTTCACCAATGAGGTAGGCATCTCGGTTTGGGTGAAGTGCTTAAAAGAAATTGCTTTATTAATACTTTTTGTAAGGAACAATAGTGCTAAACACATCGAAAAGCGCAACGGAAAAATAAGTTCTTATCCAGAAGATCCATACAGGAAACCATATACTAAGTTTTGTTAAAAGATATATATATTTACTGCGTGTCCTTCGCAATCCCGACAGTAACGTTTCTTGAAGATGTAGATCTCAGCGCGATCAACACGTCCGCGCCTCTATGGTATCCACACGAACATGTTCTCCGTCCATCTCACGAACTCACGAAATGGAAAAAGAAACAACCAAAGGTTGTGCTAGCAACCTCTTGTGAAAGTTTTTGGCCTAGAGTGGAAGAAGGAAGAAGAGCAAAAACCAAGAAGAGCATAATCACCTAAAAGGTCACTTCATCTATATAAGGTAACTTCACAAAAGGGTTACTTTACCAAATAGGTTACTTCACCAAAAAAGTTACTTTACCAAAAAGGTTATTTCACTTAAAGGTTACTTTTACGAATGGTTTTTGTATTCATCCAATGAATACAAAATATTTTTGTCTCTTGATCTTCCTTTTGATTAATGATATATGAATCTCTATTAATATTCATTAATCTTAATGGGTTGGATTTAGAATATAGGATTAACCATTAACCCAATAAGCCATTAACCCAATAAACCAATGAGTCTAACCCATTACTTAATAAGTCTAATCTGAATTCATTCGAGTCTAACTCAATGTGTATAATTCGGATTAAACTTAACCCCATAATCCATCTACAAATCAACATGTTCTTTATGTGTGATCTAATAGGCTCTCGTAACGTTGGCAATGTATCTAAAACCATTTTAGAAACATAAGCAATGAGTGACATCTAGCAATGCATTATTGCTACCCAAGTGACGAGAATGTCGAGATCCGACCTAACTTTTCCGTGTCTATTATCTTGTATGACTCAATCCTTCTATCCTTGATATCTAGATTGATCAATGAGGCATAGAATGTGTCATCCTCTTATCAATCTTTGTGTTTCTTGATCTCTAAGTAGACACACTCAATCAAATAAGCTCAATATCTCATATTGACTCATTTAAGCATGGCCATGCATTCTTGTGTCTTACTAATCAAACGGCTCACAGATATCACTTCCGTCATATGGAAGGGATAGACCCCATCTACATCACTCACATCCCTCCGCATAATTCATTGCATACCCAGTGATCGACTTTATTGTCTACCTTGTTACAGGTGACGTTTACCGATACCAAAGTACACAACTCCTTGAGAACCGTAGTGACTTTAGGTCTAAGGACTATTCATACCAATAGTCACATGAGAATGTTTATGACACTCATATAACGATCCATGAAACATTCTCATGGTGGGTCATTCAGTATATATTCTCTAATATATGTCCATGTGTCAACCTGATATCTCATATCCATGACTTATGAGATTAAGTCATCCGTTGACCTACATGCTAGTCTCAACACATTAATATTGTCCTTGCATATTAATGCTTAACTAGGAATAGTTAAGAGTAGTGTTCTATGCATATCTACAATATCTCACTATCAATTCAACCAATTGATATGTTATAGATTAGAACCTCCTACTCTAGGACATTATTATACTTATCAATCGGCACTGAACTGAAATAAATATAATAACCAACTTTGCCTTTTATTAATAATGATATATGATACAAAATGAGCCCTTTACAATCATCTCATAATTGGTACTAGGGCTAATACTAATACTTTTATCTCCCTGTTTTCCCTAAATCTTAATTTTCCTGAAGGAGATGCGGAGTGACAATATGATGTATTTTCATATGTGCATTAGATTTCATAAAATCATGGTAGAACCTCAATGGGTTATGGTAACATCATTGTTGTTGCAAAATAGCTGGAAAGAGGAAATATGTTCTCTTTTATCTCATAACTACTCAAAAGGTTTTCTTCAATAGATTTGTGCATCTCTACTTATCAAATACATTTTGCAGAACATTGTCTATTTGATTGGCATAGAAGTTGTGTTGAGAAGAAAAATGTAATGGAAACAGTATTAGCCAATCCAATCTTCTTGGATAGTGATAACACTTAGTGCTGCAGGAGAATGGCTTGCTGCATGTTCCAAAAGGGCAGGCTCAGAACCCACAAGCACAGATGTTTTCAGACCCAAACATGGCTATGGATATGATGAAAAAGAACATTTCAATGATTGTTCCACAGGTTAAAAACTTTCAGCTCTTTTTTGAATGGCTTTATCTCCACTTTCATTTTTTGATGGAAAATAATATTACATCTTTCAGACACTTACCTTTACATGGGTGAACTTTTTCTTCTCTGGTTTTGTGGCAGGTAAATATGTCTTCCATTGTCTGTTGTCAGTTTCTTGTTTACTTTATCTAACAATTGGTTGAGTTGATAGGTCTCTTGCAGTAAAGGATACTACTGTCTTTCTTTCCTAATCCATTAATCATGGAATCATGTCATTATTATCAACCTCTACATTTTTAGACATCATGGTTCAATTTATTTTGGTTTGAGATGAATAGGAAACTGAAGTAGCAATTTTTTTTTTCAAATATACAGTTGATGTAAATGCAGAGTAGCATATTTAACATGTTCGAGAAAATCATTTTCTGTCCAAGCCTTTATTCTCTAAGTGTTCGTCCTGGCGAACTCATACCATCTCTTAATCTTGGTGGTACACCTGCTGCATAAACTAATGAGCAAAATGAAGGAATCTCTGGAACGGAAGAGGATCTTACCCCCTGTAGACACTCTTAGCTCATAAAGCTTATGATTCCTCATTAGAATTTGGACATGATACATGCCCCCAAATTCTGTATAATACCTTTGAAGAATAATACCATTGAACCTGGTAAAATCATGGAAGTAAATAGTTCAAATATCAGGATTCTCCTTCACTGTAACTTCTAAATTGGATATGAATTCATATTATTTTGGAACTCCTTTCCCCAAAATTAGGATTGGATTGGATGTTTTCCTCAAAAAAATATGCATAGGCAAAGTTGATATCTTGCATTAATTAATTTGCTTGATGATGGATAGTAAAATCAAATTTCTCATAGTGAACTTGCAACTAAGGATTGCCACTGTTCTTCTATCCTTGGAAGTGATGTTAGAGATACAAAAACTACTATGCTCTTTTAGGAGGGAACACCTTTCTCGTACTCAAAAGGAATTGGGGATAGGTTTAGGTTTAGCTGCTAGGATATTTTTAGCATCCAGATTCATGCATAGGAAAAGTGAAGGGCAATATTTGCAAGTGCTTTGGGGAATACAAAAGTCACTGAAGTTTTATATTTAAAGAAATAAATCAACAAGGTAATACAGTTCTGGATTTTCATTTTATTATGTATCTTATGATTATTGATGATTATGTTATAAAAGAAAGATGAGCATTTGAATACTTTCAAAGGTTGTAATGATAATAGTCTAATAGATTTTTTTCCTTTTCATTTGAAGGCATACAAAAAATATGCAAAAACATAATATGGTCATTTCTAGAGAAGGGTTAAGTAATCATCATGTTGTGGTTGTCAAATTTTGCTGAACTTGTTACCAATTGGCCGATTTGGATAGGAATTAGCAAGTGTTGAATGCTGATCACATTTTGGCTTAGATCAAAATCAAGAAGTGTTATTTGATTTAGTCAAGAAATCAAGCACACTTATGAGGAGAAATACAATATGTGAGATTATTGAAGAAAATAGGCAGAAACCAATTTATCACATATGATTTTTATTGACTTGAAAAAGTCATATGACAAAGCCAGGCCCCTCCATTAGTATTGTTTTAGGTTATAGAGAAGAAAGGAATTTCTAATAATTATATTGGAGCAATAAATGATATCAATCATAATATAGTTACTAGTATTGGAGTTATAGGTAATGTGTCAAAAAATTTTCCTATGATTTTAGGTTTCTATCAAAAGGCTCAATTTCAACTTTTTATCTTTTTAATCTAATACTAGATGACTTCACCAATTATAGATGATCTTGTCAGAAAGTGAAGAAGATGGTAGGCTAGGAACGTGGGTGGACCTGGTGAAGACTCCTCATTGTCCTGCAAAACCAGGAGTGTTAGTGGTCTACTCGGGAAGGGGTTCCCGTCGTTGGTCCTCCGACGCTAAGTCAGTCTTCGATCTAGTGGAGAAGAGAAAACTATAGCTAGAACGTGTAGAATAACAAGATATTGCATACCTCTGCTTGTGGATGGGAACCCCCTTTATAGTGTCACTGTAGCACTGTGCACGCATCTCAAAGCGTATGCATGTTTTCCAAAGTATCCTAAGAAAAGACATGTCAAAAAGTGTCCCTGTTACCTTTCCTTAAGCGAGCACACAAATCTTTGATGTGAGGAAGCTTCTAAAGTACGATTTATGCTTTGTTGTCAATGGCACAAACCTCCAAAAGAGTATGAGAAGATATGTAGGGGTCCCCTTGGCCGATCGGAAGCCACTCGGCGGGGACAGAGGCCGCTCGGCAGGGACGTCCTAGCTCAGTTGCATTGAACATAACTGTTTTCTTTCACTCGTCTTTCATGTAGTAGGAGGGCTGCCTTTCATCCTACCGGCCATGGGTTCGGTTGGCCGGGACAGAGGTCTGGGGGATCCATTGTTTCTCTTAACCCTAAGCGCAGGTTTTTCGTGGATGGTCGTTCGGATGACCATGCCCGACATTGGACTCTGTTCGGCCAACTATGCCTGATCGATGAACCTAGGCTTCTGACTGTCTTTGCTTTGACTTCCACGCCGACCGTTATTCCCTGCTTTGACCCATCTTTGGTGGGACCTCTCTTCATCACCGTATCATAAGCCTTCTCCTCAAGCCTAGTCGAAGGAGGTTTACAAGTCCAATTGACTGAACAATTAGTATGTTCTGAAACTTTTTTTCCTGACCGGGTGTTCTAGGGTTTAGAGCCACCGCTCGGTTATGACATTCCGAGGTTGATGCCGCTCGGAGCCGTCACTGACGACACTTAGCCAATTTTTTAACTTCTTTCTGATCATTCTCCCGATTGGCTACTCAAACTCCGAGGTTGATGCCGCTTTGATCTAACACGGACAATACTTAGCCGTTTTGTAGCTTCTTTCTGATTTCTTCTCCGAGCGACCACCTTCACTTACTACCTTTTAATTGTCGCTAATGTCACCATAATTTCTTGGAAACCATTTAAATCCTCTACTATTAATGTAAAGCACGCCGACCATGCCTTTTAATCATGTGCTTCTATTCCTCATTAATGTCACCTGCTATGTTGTTAGAGGCGCGAAGTGGCTACTAGAGCCCGAGGCGCGCCCCTCTTGAACACGAGGTTGATGACTACTAAACTATTGACACACTCATATAATATATCAAATATGATAACTATTAATATTCCACACACATCAATATCAAATATGACAAGCAAAGCAACACCATAATAAAATTAATAAAAGTTTCAAACTTTCAAGTTTCAACTTTCTAATTTAAACTAACAAAGTTCATCAAAACAAGTGTAATAAGTCAAATTAATCATCAAACTCAAGATCATCCTCATTGTATTCTTCTTCTTCTTTATCTTCATCTTCTTCAAATTCAATTTCTTCTTCTTCTTCTTCTTCTTCTTCATCTCTAAGTCTTAGAGATGAGTATCTCATAGAGGAAGATGTATTTCTCTTCTTAACTTGTTTAGGCCTAGCATGTGAACTAGAGGTCATGGATGCAATATTTTTTCCTCTAGTACAATATTCAGGCTCTTCAACTTCGCTAGCCCTAGCAACGACATCCCATGTTAAGTCATCATCTTCAAAAACCAACTCATCTTCTTCATTATCACTTTCTCCATCCATTCTACCCATCAACCATTCATTACTATCATCAATATCTGTGAAAGAGATGAGGTTAATCTTATCACGTGCATCATACCGAAGTTTTAAGGCACGATTATATTTCACAAATACCAAATCATTTAAGCACTGCTAAGCTAGCCTATTCCTTTTTTTGCCGTGAATCTACAAAATGTCAAAAATCACAATAAGTATAATAAAATAGCAAAGAATATTTTCTATTTATAAAAGTAACATACTAATAGTATTAAACATTTATATTTATTATTACATACCTGCTCAAATACACTTCAATTGCGCTCGCAACTAGAAACACTACAAGTGAGGCTAAGCACTTTAATAGCAAACTTTTGCAATTCTGGGGTATTTGCTCCATAACATTCCCACCATTCTGTTGGAGATAATGCTCTTCTATGTCTAATTGCCACATTCTTCCCAAATAACCCTTCTGTCTTTCGATATATAGAGAGCTGGGTAGTGATTTTATCTTGCTCAGCAGCGCTTGAAACCAATCTCTCCATACTTTCAAACAAACCATTCACCACTTCTCCACAGATATTTGAATCTGTGTATGAATAAAAATATTCTGGATTCAAATGATGTCCTGCAGCATGCAGAGGCCGATGAAGTTGACATTCCCATCTCGCATCAATGATCTCAAACACTTCTTTGTATTTCTCTTCTTTCTCCTTAAAGGCCTTCATAATTATTTCTTTTGCCCTATCCATAGGCTCATAAATATAGCCCATTGCAGGTTTTCTTTCGCCATCAATCAGTTTCAGAACACGGACTAAAGGGCCATATATCTTTAAAATATGCACAATACTGCTCCAGTTTCAGAACACTGACTAAATATAGCCCATTGCAGGTTTTTTGTCGCCGCCACTTCTTTTGCCCATTTACTCTCTGTCCAATCCTTTGAAATGAACATTTTTCTTAAATTTTGCTTCGGTAGGTGCATCCTTTCAAGCGTGAGAAAAGTAGTAGCAAATCTTGTGACACTCGCCCGACAAAGCTCTTTTTGTCTTGTGAATTGCCTCAACATATTTACCATGCCGGGACAAACATAAATGTAAGCATTCACACTCATTGCCTTCTTCAATGTTGCTTTAAAATCAGACAATTTTCCAATATCTTCTAAGATCAAGTCGACGCAGTGAGCAACACAAGGAGTCCAATACAAGTGTGACCTTTTTGCTTCTAATAATTTTCCTACAAAAGAAGTTAGAAAAATAGATAGGTTTAACATATATAAGAAAAAACATATTAATAAGAAAGAATTAAATAGATTCTTACTAGCAAACACATTGTTACTTGCACTATCCGTAACAAACAACATTTACTTATCCTACATGCTCCACAAATCGATCAAGCAACTGAAATATTTTCTCTCCAGTCTTTGCATAATCAGAAACATAAACCGATTCACTGAAAACTGAACCTTTAGGAGAATTAACTAAAAAATTAATCAATATTCTCTGCCTTTTGTTTGTCCACCCATCTGCCATTAAACTACAACTATACTTGGCCCATTCTGTTTCACATGATTTAATGTAATCATTTGTCACACTATCAACAACTTTTTTTAGAAAAGAAACCCGCACCTTATGATAACTAGGTCATTTTAGACCTATACCATATTGGCCAACCAAGTCCAACATTCTTTTGAAGCTTGAATAGTTAACGACATTAAAAGGAATTGCCGCATCATACATCCACTCAGTTATGGCCATATAAGCTTTTTCCCTCAATTCTTTCTTGTATGCCTCATTTATCGTGGTTTGTCTTTCTTTACCCTTTCAACTTTCAATATTTTTTTTTTACATTAGGAGTAAAATACGTATCCATTGGACCTATTTGTCTGGGCCTTTTTTTGCATATTTACTGATCTAGAACTTGTACTTGTACTTATAGGCGACACAACTTTAGCTCCAATATCATCCATATCAATATCATCACCAAGAGGGTCTACATCCTTAAAGTCCAATGTCGCAAGTTTAGAAAGATTACTTTTCTTCGTCTTTTTCTCCATGAAAATTTTAATTTCTTCACGTACATGAGACAAACATTTTTTGTAAGTCGTAGTATTTCGAAACCCCCCAACAAGATGTTTTGCACGATAGATACTCTCTTTTGTAACTTTTTGACAAAAGTTACAAATTAAATCATTTTTATTATCCGGATTAACTTTTTGAAAATAATTCCATCCCAGATCTTTTGATATATATGTTGGAGTATCACTACTACCTTCCATGATAATTGAACAAGAAAATAGTCTAAAAAATTAAAAATAAAATAAAATCAATATGGTACCAGCAATAAAAAAGCACTGTACAGTATGTACCAGCAATAGCAAAATAGTAAAAAACAAAAAGCAAAACAAGACAAAAAAAATGAAAAAATAGTAAAAAAATGAAATATTGGACAGCAACACCAATACGAACCAATAAAAACGGAAAAACAGTACCAAAAAAATCCAAAATCGGACAGCAGTAGGAAGCAAAAACACAACCTGCAAAAATTAAAAAATAGGAAACCAAAATAAAACAAAACCAGATAGCAGCATAGCAAGAACACGAATCGGACAGCAGCACAACAAAGAAAAGAAGATACAGAACTGCAGAAGAAAAGAAGATACATAAACGAAGAAGAAAAAGAAATGAAGAGAAGAAGCGAAGAGAAGAAGATGATAACAGACGAAAAAGAAGAGAAGAAGAAGACAAAGTGAAGAACAGAAAAAACAGAAAAAAGAAGGAAAACATACTTGGGCGACGATGCAACTCAGCGATGGCGCGACTCAACGATGGCGGCGACGGACAGACGGAAATGGGTTTAGGTTTCTTCCTCCCTTCCTGTGTTCTCTTCCTCCCTTCCTGCATTTTCTGCTCCTGTTTCCCGTGTCCTAATTCCGAACAACGTTGATTTGGAATGTTTTTTTTGGTTTAAAATCCAGATTTGTTCACGATCGATCGCGGCGCCTCGATCACGCCTTCGTTGAGGTGCAAAGGCGCACGAGGTGCACCTAGGCACGCGCTTGGCGAACAGCGCACGCCTCGCGTGGGAAGAGGCGTTCTTCCCAGCGCCTAGCGCCTCAGGCGCGCCTTTAACAACACGGGTCACCTGTAATTGAATGCCATGTGTCGCTTTATCCTAGTGCCGCGTGTGTGATGTGACAGGCGACTGTTTGGATCCGATGCGACAACTGCCTTTTCGAATTCAACGGTCAAGATTAAACCTTGTTTTCCTAAACTCTTGATTGGACGACTCAGAGCAGTCGTCCCTAGGGTTTTTAGACCCTTTGTTTCTTCCTTCAACTCTTATCGTTTCCTTTGTTCTCATCGACGTCTTCCTTGCTCCTTGCTCTCTTCTTCTCACTGGCGATCTTCTCCTTGTAAGCTCTTTCTCCTTTCTCCCTTTCGATCTTTGATTTCTATCATTTGTTCATGGTGCGTTCTCCTTCTCCACTCCCGGCTATCCCCGGGCTGTGGTATACCTCCACCGAGTCTAATTTCAATGGTGACAAGGTCGATCAAATGAAGATGACTTACCATATTCCTGACGATTACAAAATCGTAATCCCTTTTTCCTGTGCTTGCCCACATACGCCTCCGGACGGCTTCCTCCCTTTCTTTAAAGACCAATTCTATGTCGGCTTGCGATTTCCTATTCGCCCTTTTTTCTCTAAAAGTTTGTAGATATTTTCACATTCCCTTGCAACAGTTAGTACCCAACTCCTTTAGGTTACTGTGCGGAGTGGTTATCCTATTCCAATTGTACGAAATTCCTCTTTTACCTTGTATTTTTTTTACTATTTTTATTATACAAAATTGTCCGAGCCGGACACCTTCCTCTTCTAGGCCTGAGTGGGTGTTGTATACTTTAAAAAGATGCCCACCTTTAATAAGAGCAGGAAGGATCATTACTTTTTCGTCCGTCTTCCCGATCATCCTGCTTTCTCGACCGACTAGCAAATGGAGCTGCCAAAATCCCCGTTGGGAGTTGTCCTACCTCCAAGTAGTCATGCACCTAGCCGATCAGAAATATCACATCCACAAATTATTGCTGGAGAGCCTTCTATATATGTTTGGGCTAAGTCCCATCCGAGCTCGGTTGCTTAGTTAAGCCATTTCTTTATCCATTGTTTTTGAATCTAACTGATTTCTTTTTCTTTCTTGCAGCTCAAGTTATGTTTAAGTCGTTGATGAGCAGCAAGGGTAAGCTAACTGATGTCGAAATCAATGCAAAGGGGGCAGCCAAGTTGGAAAATTCATGGGTGCCTGCCAGTCGGCACATCAGAGGAGCAGATCAGATCGGAGAAGCAAGCCGAGACGTGGGAAGCGATGCCGCGGCTACCATAGGTGAGCTTCCACCCGCCTGACCTCCATGGTCCCAGTGGCAGTTCCTTCCAAGTCGACCACCTCCGGCAAGCCCCTGATCCAGCGCTAACACCGGAAGAGGCTCCGATCGGAGGCTTCCTCCCGCTCGGAGGCCTCTAATCCGCATCCCTCTGCAGTCGTATCAGCTCCTTGACCTCCATCTGAGCGGGGCAAGAGCTCTTCATCCGTCGTCCTTGAGCGGACTGTCGGTCTGCCGACACATCCATCGTCCAATCAGACCCCTTCCTTGTCCAAGCTGCTAGCTGGGACGACGATAGCACCCCTACATCAATTATCCGTTCCTCCCCGATGTCCAAGTCCAAGGGTAAGTCTACTTCGGAACCTTCATATTTGAGCGGCCGTAGGCATATTACGGCTATCATCAAATTACCAATATGATTGGTGCCATCCGGACGACGTCGAGCCGCGCTTTCCCAAACACCAGATCAAGACACAAGGTCCCCTAGCCCAAACCTGGGTAGATGCTAGGGCTAGGGCGGCGATAATTCTGCCCAGGGAACTCGCTGACAGCTTAGTCAGAAATCTACTGGGGTAAGCTTATTTGGAATTTCTTATTCCTTTTTCTCGGTCGGCCGTGAAAGACTTGCAGTTATGGATGGAAAGCTTGGCTATGTGCCAAAGACTATCCTTCCTTGAACATGAAAACAGGTAGCTGCATGCTTCGACTAGGCAGTCCAGCACCTCGCAGGCCATGGTCGATCAGCTCACTACTGAGGTGGTCCAGCTGAAAAAGATCTAGATACAACTGCTGAGCAGCTCCTAGGGTCTTAGCGAGCGCTGACAATTGAGAAGAATAAAAACCACGATCAGGCCCTCCAGCTCGATCGACTGACCAAGCAGGCTCATACTTTCGAGGCCAAACTCAACTCTGCGAACGTCAGGAAGTTCCGGGCCATCGATGACTTAGATATTAAAAACAAAGAAACCCGGGTCTTGGCAAGAAACTTGAGGAGGCAGAGGCAGCTTTAGCTACGGAGCAAGTTAGCCGAACAGCTGAACAGTTAGCCCCAAATTGAGGAGTACCAACAAACAATTGTTGGAAAGGACGTCGAGCTGCAATCATTGAAGGTTGAGTTGGAGGCGTCCAAGGCTCAACTTGCTAAGTTACAAGAAGATAAGCCCGTCCGGTTGGAAACCTTCAGAGTTGAGTGTCTTCGTTCAGAGGGCTTCAATCAGATGCTTTTCGATCGGTCCTTCCGACTGTTTGAGGGCGGCTATCTTTCCACGAGGTCTCGAATAAGATTATCCAGAGGGAGAAGATTGTAGATTTGCTCCCCAATGATGTAACCACCGATCTGGCATAGTTTTATCTTGTATTTATCAACAACCTTTTGTGGCAACTCAGCAGCTTCTGTAAAAATTTTCTAAGTCTAATTCGATGTGCATTCGTTCAACATTTCAGAGTTCTCGTTCCCTTTAACCTTCATGTTCCGTCCTCGAGACTTAACGTAAGCGCAATGCAGAGCGCGAGAGCTAGGCCTGCTCGGAACTTAGCTGAATGGCTCAAGAGCCTAGAGACGTGAGAGTTTAGCTCACTTATAACTCGCCCGACCGGTGACACGTAGCGCGAGGGCTTTGCTCGTTTATAACTTGACCGAATGGCTCAAGAGTATGGAGGCGTGAGAGTTTAGCTCACTTATAACTCGCCCGAACGGCGCGAGAGTCTTTGACACTTAGCGCGAGGGCTTTGCTCGCTTATAACTTGGCCGAACAGCTCAAGAGTCTAGAGGTGTGAGAGCTTAGCTTACTTCTAACTTACCCGAACAACGCAAGAGTCTTTGACACTTAGTGCGAGGGCTTTGCTCATTTATAACTTGGCCGAATGACTTAAGAGTCTAGAGGTGTAAGAGCTTAGCTCTCACTTATAACTCGCTTGAAAGACGCGAGAGTCTTTCATGCTTAGCGCGAGTGCTTTGCTTGCTTATAACTTGGTCGAACGACTTAAGAGTCTCGAGGCGTGAGAGCTTAGCTCACTTATAATTTGCCCGAACGACACGAGTCTTTGACACTTAGCGCGAGGGCTTTACTCACTTACAACTTGGTTGAATGACTCAAGAGTTTGGAGTCGTGAGAGCTTAGCTCACTTATAATTCGCTCGAAGGGCGCGAGAGCTTTTGACACTTAGTTCGAGGGCTTTGCTCGCTTATAACATGGCTGAACGACTTAAGAGTCTGGAGACGTGAGAGCTTAGCTCGCTTATAACTTGCTCGAACGACACAAAAGTTTTTGACACTTAGTGCGAGGGCTTTGCTCGCTTATAACTTGATCGAACGACTCAAGAGTCTGGAGGCGTGAACGCTTAGCTCACTTATAGCTCGCCTGAATGGTGCGATAGTCTTTGACACTTAACGTGAGGGTTTTGTTCGCTTATAACTTGGCTGAACGACTCATGAGTCTAGGGGCGTGAGAGCTTAACTCACTTATAACTCTCCCGAACGGCGTGAGAGCTTTGACACTTAACGTGAGGGCTTTGCTCGGTTTTAATTTGGCTGAATGACTTAAGAGTTTGGAGGCGTGAGAGCTTAGCTCACTTATAACTCGTTCGAACAGCGCGAGAGTCTTTGACACTTAATAATTTTTCATTCAAATCTTCCTACATTCATAGAACAAATTTTTTTACAATTTACATGAATTGAATCGCAAACTTACTACCTGACTCGATAGGGCTGTAGATGGTTTGTGCTCTAAGGCCGGTCCAGATTCCTCCCGTTCTCATCTTGTAGATAATAAGATCCCGAGCTGAGATTCTGAATTACTTTATACGATCCACCCCTTACTAATATCGTCTTGACTCTTTTCCAGACTAAGTCGTCGACTTGGAATGATCTGGGAATCACCCTTCGGTTATAGTTCTGCTTCATCCTTTGTCGGTACGCCATTAGTCGAACGACTGCTTGATCTCTGATTTCATCTACCAAGTCTAATTCCATGAGATGTCGCTTGGGATTGTCTTAATCATATAGCTGTCTTCGATCGGACTCCACGCATATCTCAATCGACACTACTGCTTCTCCTCCATACACCAAGTGAAATGGGGTTATACTAGTAGCTTCTTGACGGTGGGAAGTTCATCGATCTAGCTTCCTCCTAGGTGGTCGAGCCGAGTCCTGAGTCCTCTAAGGATTTCTCTGTTGGTGACTTTTGCTTGATCGTTGCTCTGGGGATAGACTATTGAAGTGAAGGCCTGTAGAATACCATAGTCGGCACACTACTCCCCAATCCTTTGTTATTGAAATTGCCTTTCATTATCAGAGACGAGCTTGTGAGGAACGTTGAGCCAGTACACAATATTTTACCATAAAAATTTGATAACTATTTGTTCGGTTATCTTAGCAAGTGGTTTAGCCTCATTCCATTTAGAGAAATAATCCACGGTTACGAGAAAATTTTTTCTACCAGTCGCCATTGGAAAAAGTCTAACGATATTTATGGTCCACTGGTCGAATAGACAAGAGATAATGGATGCTTTCAGTTCTTCGGTAGGTCAGTATGGTATGTTCTAATACCTTTGACAAGATAGGTAAGTTGCCACTGCCTATGCGACGTCTGCTTGTGAGGTAGGCAAAAAATATCTAGCCAGTAAAATTTTCTGAGTTAGAGAGCGGTCGCTCGGAAGACTGCCACAAGAGCCTTGATGCACTTCTTACAGGATGTATTGAGTGTCTTCTGATATGATGCACTTGAGTAATGACCTCGAGAAAACTCTTTTGTATAGGTGGTCTTCAATTAATGTGAATCGCCCGACTCTTTTTTTTATTAACCAAGCCGGCTCTCGGTCGGTCGGCACGTTGCCCGATCGGAGGAACTCAATAAAATGTGTCCTCCAATCACTTGAGACTCTCATTTATGTTGTTCTCTCGATGCGAGCTACCAACATCACCTGCTCGATCGGCTTATCCAACACTGTAGGACTTAAGGAACTTGCTAACTTGACCAACTTGTCCGTATATTGGTTGTTCGCCCGGGGGATCTTTTGCACGATCACCTTTTGGAATCTCGCCTTTAACTTCTCAAAAACCTCAGTATATAATTTTAACCTGACGTTATTTATTTCGAAAGTACCTGAGAGTTACTGGGCTGCTAGTTGGGAATTCGAGTGGATAAGGACCCGTGTGGCTCCCACATGCCTAGCTGCTTGTAGACCGACGATTAGTGATTCATATTCTGCCTCATTATTTGTAGCTTGGTAGTCCAGCCGAACGGATAGTTGTATTTTGTCTTCTTATGGTGATATTAAGAGTATTCCTACTCTGTTGCGGACGACCCGTCTATATATATTCTCCAAGTTGCCTATGGCTCGGTGTTCTGTACTTCAGTGACAAAATTGGCTAAGGCTTGTACCTTGATCGCCGATCTGTGCTGGTACTGTATATTAAACTTGCTCAGCTCCGTAGTCCACTTGATTAGCCGTCCGGACGCCTTGGGTTGAGGACTTTCCCTAGCGTGCTGTTAGTTAACATAATTATGGGATGCGAGAGAAAATAAGAGTATAACCTCTGAGGGCCGAGGACTAACCCGTACGTTAACTTCTCAAGACAGGTGTAGCCACATTCGACATCTTTCAATAAGTGACACAAGAAGTACACCGGTTGTTGTTCATTGCCGTTTTGTCGCACCAACGCTGATTTGACCGCTTGCCGGCGATGAACTTTGCTAGTACGGGTAAAGAAGTTAAATAATTCTTGAGTTCTTTTCGTGCTTTATCACATGCTGCATCCCATTGAAACTTCGTATAGAAATTTAAAGAATGGATGACTTCGATAGGACGACTTGGAGATGAATCTTGACAAGGCAGTAATCCGTTCAGTCAGCCGTTGAACTTCCTTTAAATTGCACAGAGGGGGCATGTCTTGGAGTGCCTTCACTTTGCTTGGATTTGCTTCGATTCCCCGCTTGGTTACGATATAACCGAGAAATCGTCCGCTTTTTGCTCCGATCAAGCACTTGCTAGGATTGAGCTTGACTCCGTACTTCCTCAAGGTCTGACATGTCTCCTCTATTCTGCACAAAGTCAGTAGCTCGGAGGGATTTTATCAACATATCATCGACGTATACCTCCATATTTCTGTCGATCTGCCTCCGAAACACCTTGTTCATCAATCTTTGGTAGGTGGTTTCGGCGTTCTTCAGCTCGAACGACATGATGTTGTAGTAGAAGGTCCCGTTTGTCGTGATGAAGCTGACCATTTTTTAATCTTCTTAGGCGAGCGGAACCTGATGGTAGCCCTGATAAGCATCAGCATGCAGATCAGCTCGCAACTAGCTGTGGAGTCCACTGATAAATGTGATAAAGGATAGTAGTACTTTGGACAGGCTTTGGTCAGATCTCGAAAGTCGATGCAGATCCACCATTTGTTGCTCGGCTTGGAGACCAACACCACATTGGCGAGCCAACTCGAGAATTGTACTTTGCGGATGTACCCAGCCTCCAATAACTTCTCTACCTTCGCTCGGATAATCTGGTTATGTTCCGAGCTGAAATCCCTCTTTTGTTTCACTGGCCTGGTGTCCGATCAGACGTGTAGCTTGTGTTGTGTTATCATTGACGAGATACCTAGGAGCTCATGAGTTGCCCACACGAACATATCATGGTTCTGCCTTAGACAGGCAACCAGCTTGGCCTTCTTTTCCATGCACAGAACGACCGTGATAAAGGTAGTGGCACCCGGTCGGCTGGGATGCACTTGTACTTCTTCTTTCTCCTTATAGATCTGCGTGGGAGGTTCCTCTAGAGTTGCATTTACGTCCAACCGTTGCACCTTTTGAGCGGCTCGGCCAATATGACATTATAAGTGGATGGAGTGTCAACTACAATGAAATTAGTTGTCCTCATCCTCTTGAGCGGCTCTTCCCTGAGTGATATAGCCAGCGGAGCCTAGTCGATTGGCAACATTTCGTTACCCGTGAAACCGTATAAGGGACTCGTCATGGGCTTGAGCTCGCTCTGATCAATTTAGAGTTTGATCAAATGCCTTCTTGAATATAATATTCACTGAGTTATCTGTATCTACAAAAGTTCAGTGAATGCTATAATTAGCAATTACTGCCTTGATGATCAAGGCGTCATCACTAGGGACTTCTACTCTTAAATCATGAGGACCAAAATTGATCTTTGGCCCCTTTGTTCTTTCTTTGCTGCACCCGATAGTATAGATTTCCAATCGCCAAGCATGTGACTTCCGAGTCCTGTTGGAATCACCATCGATTGAGTCTCCTGTGATTATGTTAATGTCGCCGCCAGCGGCATTACTACGATTCTCTTCTTCCCAAGCAGACGGGCATGACCGCTCGGATGACACTTGGGTAGGCCTTTGATAATCTCTTCGTTGGGGTTGCGGTTAGTGCTGTTCAATTGTCGGCCTGCCCTCGTGTTGTCCTCTCGATCGACGGTGATAGTAGCGGTCAGGAGACGGGGATCGGCGGCGGAATCTTGGAGGAGTTAGTTGATGTGGCTTTGGTTTGAGATGATAGGAATCTCTAGTGTTATGAGTTGTTGAGCGGTGATAACTACAGAAGAGCGGTGCCCACGGTTGGGACTCGGTGAACTTCGTTTGCTCAACCTCAATATGCTAGATTGTATGAGTTCGGGGCTCTTGGTGTTGTTGCGCTAATCCCAATCGGTGCCCTTTTGGCGGTTGATGGGTATGGGCCGCTCGACGCTCCAGGACAGCTACTGGCTCGGGAATTACTTCCTTCTTTCGAGTTGACTAGGCCTCCTAGATGTTGATGTATTTAGTAGCCCACCCGAGCAAATGGTTGAAGTCCCTCGGGAGCTTTCGGATGAATGAACGAAAGAAGTCGCCATCTATAAGTCCTTGGGAAAAGGAATTTACCAAGATTTCAAGGGTGACTGATGGGACATCCATACCCACTTGGTTAAATCTTTTAATGTAGGCCCGCGATGCTTCCTTGGGCTCTTGTTTAACTGCGAACAGGTTCATGTTCGTCTTCTGGTAGCGGCGGCTACTAGCAAATATTGTAAGAAAGCCGTTCGGAAGTCTTTGAAGCTGCAGATGGATCCGATTGGCAAGTGTTTGAACCATTTCTGCGCCGATCTGGAGACCATGGTGAGGAATACTTGACACCGTCGGTGTACTGGTGGAGCGTGACCATGTTGTCGAACTTGATTAGATGGTCTTCGGGGTCAGTTGTCCTCATGTACTCTCCGATCGTCAGAGGCCTATAGTGGGAGGCAACTGATCGTCAAGGATTTCTTATGAGAATTGCCTGTTGATCAGCTCGGGAGAGTTGTCGAGTCGGGGTTCTTTGCCTTTCCACCCATCCCGGACGGGCACGCTCTCCAAGAGAATCCTTGTGTCCTGTCCCCTCAGTCCTGCTCTTCCGAGGGTGTGTGAAATAACGCTCGGTGATATAAAATTGACGCGTTTGGTGCTTCTCGGAAGGCGCCAGTTGGCCTGTTGTTCGACTTGCGGCCGACGGGGTCTGTTGCTCGGCCTCTTGGGTTAGCTCGTTGGCCTGTCGTTGACATGGTCGAGTCATTCGGTGCTCAACAATCGACTGTTGTTTCTTGTTGTTGCTACACCATCGTTACAGCTCGAGAACTTATCAACATCTCTAAATTTTCCTAGGTTAGCGTCACAGGAGTGAGTCGTCCAACGCCTTCTATCTTCACGTTTCGGCTACAGGTGAACTTTCCACAGACGGCGCCAAATATGATCCTGTCCGAAAGCGAAGAAGATGATAGGCTGGGAATGTGGCTCTGCAGTTGACCGGGTGAAGACTCCTCGCTATCTTGCAAAACCAAGAGCGTTAGTGCCTGGCCAGAAAGGAGTTTCCGGTGTTGGTCCTTCGATGTTCAAATTAGTTTTCAATCTAATGGAGAACAGTAGTAGAGAAAACTGTAGCTAGAACGTGTAGAATAATAAGATATCGCATACCTCTGCTTATGGATGAGAACCCTCTTTTATACTGTCACCGTATCGTCTGTGCACTCATCTCAAAGCATATGCACGTTTTCTAAAGCGTTCTTGGAAAAGACAAGTCAAAAAGTCTCTAACACCTTCCTTAAGCGATCACACAAATCTTTGATGTGATGGGCTAAAAGCTTCTAAAGTATGATTTGCCTGCTGGACATGGTCTGTAGTTAGTGGCACAAATCTCCAAAAGAGTACGAGGAGATATGTAGGTGGCCCCGATCGGAAGTCGCTCAGCGGGAACAGAGGCCGCTCGTCGAGGACTTCCTAGCTTAGTTGCATCGAATAGAGTTGTTTTCCTTCATTCGACTTTTCTATTGTCGGAGGGCTGCCTTTCAGCCGATCGGCCATGCATCCGGTTGGCCGGGACGGTGGTCCGGGGGAGTCATTGTTTGTCTCTTAACCCCAGTCATAGGTTTTCCGCAAACGACCGTCTGGATGACCACCTTAGTTTCGCATTGGGACTGTTCAGCCAGCTACGCTCGATCAATGAACCTGGACTTTTGACTGTCTTGACTTTGACCTCCATGTCGGCCACTCTTCCCTACTTTGACCCATCTTTGGTGGGAACCCCTCTCCATCACCGTATTAATAGATAAACTGATATTTGCAAATAATATAATTCAAAGCTTTGTATTCTATAGAAAAATCGGAAACCAAGGGTTCAAGTAGAACAAACACTTAATATACAAGTTGTATGGGATTAAGAAAAAATACTGCTGGAATTTTTAAGGCAGGTAACATGAAATCGTTGTTGCCAAATTCTTTTAAATATCTTGGATCAGTTATTTAGCATGAAGGAAATATTTATGAAGATGGCATTAATATGAGAAGGAATGTACGGAGAGAAGACTAAAGTTTTATGCATTATTGTGTGCCATTCAAGAGAGTAGAAAATGAATATGAGCATAAATTTTAGTATCAATATATAATAAGATGTGGGAATAGTTTGTTCGAGGATCGAGAGGCTGTGCTAGAGGGGATGAATAACAAATGTTTCTAATTAAAGATTTAAACAATTCTTGCTGATTGCTAGCAAGGTAAGATCATAACAAATCGAAGTGGAAAATAAATAAAAACAAATACGAAGGCAAACAAATTAGGTGACATAAGATTTAACGTCATTCACAGCTCCTCATGAGCTGCTATGTCCATGGTCTAAGTCGTTGTATTGCCACTAATCTTTTTCCTTCTTGGTTAAGTTCTGGAGGTGGAGAAATTTACACAAAAAATTTTACAATTAAAAACTCAAGGACGGCTCTCAATTTATTCAGGAATATGCTCAAATATAGTTGAAAATGTTTCAAACCCTAAATTACGCTCCTTTTATAGCTTTATTCGACCTCTTTTCCATTGTTACCCGATGCTAGTGGTCGATTGGGATTCTTCATCAATCGATTAGTTAATTGTTAATGTCAGTCGATCACCGTTGCTGCTCTATCAACGACTTCTGTCAGTGTGGATTGTGTAACAGAAGTTGATCAGAAATTGCCCCACAAGCCGACTCAGCAACCGACTGGGCCATGAACAAAACATTCTTTACACTGCCCATCTAGATGTAGTCCATTGCACCATCTGACTAGCAACTGATATTCCATAAGCTGGTCTGAAACTCTAACTTCTCATATGTGATTTGGGGCTTCACTAGTTGACTAATTCCCATCCATCAGTCGCCAATCAGTCTATTGATTCCCATCCCAAAAAATCACAAATAGAAAACTCTTGTACTCGAACTCTTAAGTCCTCGATTCAGTTATCAACTCCTTTACTGGTCAACTAATCCTATGACTCTGGCCATTTTAAAACCCGAGTCTACCTATAGTGAGATACTACCCTTCACCGAGGTACAATTCTCTTAATGCTCAAACTCTCCAACAGTTTACCTTGCCTTGAAGCCAGTTCTTGTTAAACTACTTTTCCCTCAAATGCATCTGAGCCTTCGACTCCTACTTGTGCTATCCTTTATGCCTTCTCCTTTGCCTGCGATGTTCGCTTCCTTGGCTTAGTCATCCCCCAATGCTCCTTGTCTTACCGTTCTTCAGATGCGTCACACCATCCTTCTTTGAACTTTATGGACCTTGAGTCATTAGATCATCATCTAACCTTGACCACACCAAAGTCTCGCACGACTCAAATACACGTCAAATACAATACTAATCTTAACGTAAACTATTTGCTCAATCCATCAAAATATCGACCCTTAGATGATATTAACATGTTTAAAGGCAACTAATAAATTCATGAATTATTTGAATAGTTGTAAGGGATAGAGGGAAACTAGAGAAAATTTCAACATAATCAAAATAATTTAGTCACTTTGAATGTTATTAGTGATATAATTTTGGATATATATAATATAATCTTAGTACTTAGAGTTTCTAACTTTATTTGTTTCCTTTTCTTGTGTCAAATCTTGGGGACAACATTGGTATGGAAATAATGAAAAGATGTGCGCATTGCCAAAGTATATATATGAGCAAAAGGATTGTAGGATTGGATGGCGCAAGGGGGGCGGGGGTGTGAATAGGCGCGTATATTTTTTTATTATTTCAATCATTCTTGTCTCTATAATATGTTAGTGCGCATATGAAATATAAATCAAAACACAAGCATAAGATGCAAGTACAAAATTAGTTAGCTTTTATGTGGTTCAAAATGTCGATTTTTATTTCATGGCTTATTATCCGTCGATGGATCACTTCACTCCTAGAATCATTATTATCCTTTCTCCTTTTCCGGATATACTTCGGAGGTAGAGAAACTTCTTACAATAACTTAGTCTTACAACATCACAAGAAATATAAAGAAATACATGCAAAATACAAACTAATGTGATAAATGAACTTACAATCAAGAACCCTTTGCGTGCTTTAGTTTGCATTTTGAAGGCTAGTGTCGTAAATGAACAAAACGTTTGTGGTAAAAACTAGTTTATGTTCATTTAATATACAATGGACAAGCTTGAACAAGTCAATAAACTAAATGAGCAAACTTGAAGATATACACATTTAGTTTGTTAATATAGTGTAAACTCTTCGTGAATAATGTCCACGAACAACGTTTGTGAACCATACTTATCAATAAAGTTCTTATTAAACTTGTAAATGGACAAAGAAACTCTCAAAATGAACAAATAATATTGGAATATCAAGTTCGCTAACTAACCAAACAAGTTTAAAAAGTAAAATTAAGAGCTTGATAACATTTAAATAAACAAAGCTCAAGCCAAGCTTGAACCAAAATCAAGTGAATAAAAGGGAAACTAAGCCGAGCTTGAATAACTGTACCATTGAGTTTGTTTATTTTAGGGTCAACTTGGATTGGCTCAACGGCCTTATTAAACAAGCTTAAACAACACAAAGTTTGACACAACTTTGCTTATTTACAATATCTTGAAGGCTTTAGAATACAACAACACTCACTTAAGAACCCAACAAACAACACTCACCCAAGAACCCAACAAACAAATGTATCGAATCCTTTACAGATCTAGGCTTTTGTTAATGACTTGAATCTGTCGATCAATCGATTGCTTGTTGAACAATCGATTGATCTCTTCCTTCTAATTGATTACTGTACTGTGGTTATCAAGAATTCAACCATTGTTGTAACTTTATGTATCCCGGGTCACCAATGGATGTTGTTGTGACATTGGTCAACTCATATTACTATTTCTAGTTGACTGCTAATGCACTAGTTGACTAGTAAATATTATGTTAGTTCTCATGCAAGCATAGTTGACTGATTCTTTTGTTAGTCAACTAGTATGAGCATCACTCGATTAATCCAAATTGTAATTCATTCAAATCACAAGTTTGTGGTTTTAAATTTCTAATTGACTGACAAGCTGATTGCAAACACATTTAAGTTTTGATTTCATTTAAGCCTGAATTGACTCACTAGTCGACCCTAACAGTATCCAAATCACGAATTTGTCCAAACCAAGTTTGTGGTTTTAGATTAATCAATTGATTGCTCCTACTTCATTAGTTGATTGACACTTTGATTCCATCCACACCCATGTTGAATCCATGTCGTGCCAAATGACTCTATATCTTTGGGATTTCCTACTTTGTCATGCACAACTCAACCTTGACTCACCAAGATATCATTCTTGCTTAGTATCTAGTTGAACTTATTAAGATTTTCCTTGCCTAGAGATTCTGTCTCTGGGACTTAATATTCCGCCAACCTTGGCCTACTAGGATTTTCACTTGTCCACCCTCAAGACAATCTTAATCCGCTAGGACTTTTACGACCTAAAGTTCACTTCTTTGAGACTTCAACCTTGCCTAACATCCCGTTACCTTTTACCAGCCATGATTTCATCACTTACCTAAAGTTCGCCCCTTTGGGACTTCAGCTTTGCCCATTCACCTTTGGCCTTTTAGGATTTATCACGTGCTAAGCATGCATTCTTTTATGACCTTTTTGGATTTCCATCACTACGTAGTATCTAGTCCTCTTCCATGAGTTACTTGAACTTCAGTCATTGCCAAACATCTAATCCTCCTTCACCTTAACCTTAAGCTGCTAGGACTTTGCTCACGTGCCTAAGATCCAATCCTTTTTGACTTGTGAAGACTTCCCTCACGTACCTAAGATTCCATTGCCAACAATGGTTGCACTTTTTAAGCTAAGGGCCTAGCCTGCCTGACCCACTTGGAGTTCTCATCAACTCCAAGACCTTTTCCCACCTAGACTTTTTCACTATCAAGTATTCGATCAATTTTCACCTACTTGACAAATCCAAACACATTGCTCAACCATCAAACATATTGGTGAAATATTAAAATCTAATCCATACCGTGGTCAATTGCACCTAGGCTCAGGTGATGCATCTGGGCTTGCACGACACATCCAGACTCGTTGCTGGGCAGGTGATGCGTCCGAACGAGGCACGGTGCGTCGGCACCATAGGCTTGCTTGTGCCTAAAGCACAGTCTAAGGCAAAGGCCTAGCGCGCCGACACCAGAGCTGCCTCGCTCGCCCACCATTCTCTCTCTTTGACCTCCTAAAGCACCGCCTAAAGCATAGGCAGCGATGCTCGCCTCATGTCTCGGCCACCATTTAGAACACCGTCTAAAAGTCATTTTGATTGCAATACCGAGGAAGGCAATATGTCGAATAGAAAACAAGTATGAAGACTACGTCAAAATATAAAGACATATACGAAGACAGCTTCTGATTTATTGGCTTATCTTTATCCAAATTAGACCTTAGTGAAATCAAAATCTTTTGATATTTTGCATTAATAACTAAAAAAGCCAAGATTTTGAATTGATTTGGTTTCTTTGTGTCTTTTTTGATGCCCATCCCTATTATCGTTACCATCAATACATCCTTGTAGTGTTGAATTAGAAGATTTGTATTGTTGACATCAGATAGTTGATCATAGATTGTGTGTGCATCTAGAGGGATAAAAAAATGTATGACCTAAACATAAAATTCCTTTATTTGCAAAGTCAATATAAAGATTAAGTGTAGTGGAATAATAAAAGTAATAAGAGAAATTGCAAGTGCTAACATGGATAGTTTACATGGTACTACTCCACGGCCTAACGATCTGTTAGGCAGGGGTGGAGCCAATGTAGGCCCAGTGTGGGCAGCTGCCCACACTTGGCCGGAAAAGAAAAAATGTTAATGTACATGGCAGTGCAGCAGCAACCGTAGAGACAAGCCATGAACGAAGCAGTGGAAGTCAACTCTCTTTTTCTCTATTTGCATGATAATTTGGTGGGAATTTAAAATCGGAAAGAGAAAGAGAAAGAGAGCATTTTGGTATGAATCAGATGACAGATAAGAGGGCAGGCAGTGGCGGAGATTTACATGAAATTAAAAAGTATTTTAAAAATAAAAACATAATCATTAAATGATGAGTTTATTTGACAAAAGAGTATGTCAACAGAGTCTACTAAAACTCGCTCTGTTTACAAAGGTATTTATTAGGAACTATAGATAGAACAATTACATTGAAACTAATTTTCTACTGATTTACAATGTCCCATCATAATCCATTAAAAGTGATAAATTTGTATCACTACTGTGTTGATTTATTTTATGATGTTATTGATATGCAACTTCAAGAGTTAAATAATCGTTTTCTCAAAAGCAGTTATGGAATTACTCTTTTGTATACCTTGTTTTGTACCCACACAATTCATTTTTGATTTTTGACAAGAAAAAATTAATGCGGAATTGAACCTCATTTCGAGTTAGATTCTATTTGTTCAAACCTCAATTTGAGCAAAATCGAACTATAATTTGAAATAACTTAAATTTGAGTTCGATTCGAATTATTTATACCTTAATTTAAGCATATTTAAATTAAAAAAATTACGTAAAAATAATCAGAGTTTGATTTAAGTTCGGTTCGCTAGCTGCTCGTGAACAATCGAATAAAATATTATAGATTCGAATTCGTCATGAAAAAATTATCGAACATCTAGTTCGGCTTGAATTCTATAATTTTGTATATGAATCAAATTTGTTTCGAGCCTGCTAAAAAAACTTACAAACATGTTCAATTCATTTTCACCCTAATTGTCAACACTTAATCAAAATCTTAGCTCCGCCCTTAGGTGGATTAAGTCTCAAATTCCCACTACGAACTTTGAGAATGGTTAGGAAACTTCGTACATAAAATATTTAAACTTCTTACATAAAATCTTTTTACAAATATGAATTAAACACAGAGAAGATATTACCAAACGTGAGCATTAGAAGTCTTAGAATGAGCATATAAAGAAGCCAGTACTTATTGTGTATCAGTTGCATATTTGAGGTCCCCTTGCATCATGATTTATAGTAATGCCGATGTATTCTAACTCTTCTATCTTATCTGGGTATTTTTTGGTGGAAATCAATTGCCTCAATTTTTTAAGAGTCAACTAGTATCCACATAAGAAAATGTTATCACGGCCAATATCCAATTTACTAACTCTTGTAGCTAGTTGACTAATAATACATAGAGTTGACTGTGTTGGATAAAATCACAAGCCTAAGTTCAAACATCAGTCAGATAAGTCTATGTTTTGCTCAACTTATGCCTCATAAGCCATCGTAATCTTTCGAAATCAAGCTCATGCTTAGATTATGACTAGGAACTCATGTTCCTCTATCGAAGGCTCTCAATCAAGCCTATCCAATATGTAATCGTAAACCCAAAGATTCATTGTCTTCTGATTATCACAGCCATAGTTTGCAAAATCGTAATCCAAGCAAGATCGATTTGGGGTCAGGATAGGATTGGTCGAGATCGGATCATAGAATCATACGATCCTACCAAAACCCCTTAAAATTTTATGGTACATGCTAAATTATTAGAAAAAAAATTTAAAAAAGGTCATGTACATATAAATAGATTAATAATTTTGCATATACATGCAATCGCTGACACTCGACACCTGACATTATTATATGTATAAATTTAAATTAACTAGTAATTTAACTACTATTTCTAGCATAATAACACTCAATAATATTTATATTTTCACATCACAAAATGAAAAAGTATAAAATTTCTACTAACACAATAGCAATAATCGCATTCAACCTCAAGAATGTTCTCTTGGTTCACAAGATGACTCAATTTAAAGGCCAACAAAATAGCTGATGTAGTGAAAGCTATTGAAACCTTTGATTCAAACATGAACGCTGCAAATAATCATCTAAAAATCTATTGATTCCACATAATACTAGGCAATAAACATCCAAAAACGTATCGTTTTGGGGAAATGAAACGACATAATATTATTGATTAAAAACTAGCTAAAAACAACTAGATAGACGTTTAAATAGTCTGAGAATCATAACCCTATCTCTGTAAAAGAATAAAATAACCTAAATTATAAAATAGTCCAAAAGATAATAAGAAAAGAAAAAATCTTCCGGGCCTCCGAAAAGGTTTTAAACGATATTTTTTGAGTCTAAAATTGGACGGTTATCAACTATATATCTCTGAATGACTTCGATTTAATATATTATAGGTTTCGTGGTTCAACCCGAATCAAAATTTATGACCTCTCAAAGTTTCTACCGATCCTGGTCCGATTCTTTTCCAATCCTACCAATCCTGCTCCGACCCACCCACTGATCCTACTCCTATTCCACTATAAAAAAAACGATCCTGAACGATCTAGGATTGATTCGGTGTTCCGGCAATCCAAGATCTCGATTTTGCAAACATGGATTCACAACTTTATGCCGTCCAAGAGTCCATCTCTATCCTTTGGATGGGTTAATCCTACTGCCTGCTAATGGACCTTTTGAGTCTTGAGTTGGTCATGCCAAGTCAACATCACAATCATGGTTTAAAATATCGACCCGGGCCGAGGTTTCGGTCCTAGACTGGAACGATACGATTTCAGTATCGTATCGTACCGTGCCGATACGGTTTCGGTATTTTTTTATTTATATATAATAATTAGTATATAAATATATTTATTGTGTATAATTTAAAAATAAGTTGTATATTAATTTATATAAATTATTTGAACAACTTAATATAGTTAGAAAAAAAATTAAATATAGTTTTCTTTAAAAATTATTAATAACTCGAATTAAAATTGATATATTATAATTATATAAATTATTTATTTATTTATTTAATTATCAGTTTAAATAATATATATTTAAAATAGTAAAAAAATCACACTATCAATTAAACAGTAAAATAATAAAATAATAATAAAAATTTATCAGAATATAAGTATGATTTTTTTTTTTAAATTTTAGAATTTTTTATAATTTTTTTATAATTTTTTATAATTTTTTTAAAAAATTTTAATTTTTAAATAAAATTTAAAACAGTAAAATAATTTATAATATCAATTAATAATTTTTCTAATTTTAAATATATTTTTTTATATATTTTATAAAAATAATTTAGTTAGAGCTTATGAAAGCCTATTCGAAATATTACACCTCAGTTGGGAGTTGGGAGTTGGAAATTGTTTAAATTAATTAAATCTTTTATGTTATTTTTTCTTAACAGTGCATCATCATCACGCGACGGGCGCGCTAGTTGCCAGAAGCGCTAGAAGCGTCACGCGACGCTTCCAGAGTCGGTGGAAGCGTCGCGGGACGCTTCCAGCATTGCAAAAGCGTCACGAGACGCTTTCGCTAGTGCTGGAAGCATCGTGCGCAGAGGCGTCCCACGATCGACAAATGACGCACGTGAAATTTATTCGCGTGTGGTGCCGGTTTCCCTTCTGCACTGGAACCGTAAATTTCGACAGTTTCAGGCGGCAGGGCTCAGCACTTCAAACATTGATCACAATTCGACCATGTTGATCTACAATGTTCACGTGTGCATGTTGCCAAGTCCTTGCAAACTCCATGTACACATTAGTAACACTGAGAAAATCCTAATTTAAAAACCTTTGTAACATATCAAAATATTTCTGAGCATTGTGACCTGCGGGACATTGCACCAATAATTGTGACTCGTGAACTCTATTCTTTTCAGTTTTGCACAATTATATAATAATCTCAATATTTTTATTGGAAAGTTCATTATTGGTTTGATTCTAAAGCTTCTTAATATGATTCTTGTAAATGTATAAAGCTACAATTACGTTTTTTTTCCCTTCATGGTTTGTAGTAAAATGCATCTACTTTTTCAAACTAAGACTTTGGGTGGTCAGTATTGTAGTAGAGTAACATTGGTTCAAACTTACATCGCCCTTGGGCTGACTTAGGTGATTGCGTGGTGCATGTAAGTGTATATGCTTTAAGCAGTGTATATGGCTTATCTTATCATGGTATAGAACATGATCTAGTCAATTGTCTTCATATTTTCCCCAAATCAATTGCTAGTTAACATGATGTTTTTGTTTAACCTTCCAAGACAGTTCTACAGGAAGATGTAAAGTTGCAATTTTTGTTTATGTTTTCTTTTAGACTATATCTTTTTGTTTTATTTAATACTTGCTGTAAAATTGACCATATTATTAATATACTTGCAGCAAAAATACCATTTCCTTTAACCCAAAGATTCAGGGGAATGCTACAGAATGGGATTGACCTGAGCACTGTTGATGTCAGCTATGTCAGCAGTCGTTCTTGGTATATGATGCTGTATTATTTATTGTTTCTGTTTGTCTGCCCTTATCTTTTATTATCCAAGGACAAGATATGAAATTCAATTCTCCAACAGGTACTTTCTTAATTTGTTTGGACTAAGGGGTTTATTCACTCTTATTCTCGGTGAAGAAAACGGTCAGTACGAAAATCGTCATTTTGTACTAACTTTTAGGATTCAGATTAGAGTTACTTATATGGCTGATTATTCTATTTGTGGATACTTTTGTATGTCTTCTTAGCCACGGATGATACACAGCGAATGATGCAGATGAGTGGATTTGGTTTTGATCCAACAAGGGTAAATTGTCTAGAAATCATATTCTGTTTCTAATGATGAAATATATTGATGATTGCAATTTTTTTCTTTCACTATGTAGCAACTTTTTGGGCAATACACTTCGTTTCATGTATGATTTTCGTACACTAATGCTGCACAATCTTTGACGGAATGATGAGGTAGAGATTGTTCATATAATTTGTACTACATTATAAATTACGCTATGTATAAATTAAACTATGATTTAATGAGCCCTCTTTGGCCCCACAGATTGGTGTAGTTGTTACCTGTATGGTATTTGCTCCAATAGGTTTTGGGGTCAATTCTCAGTGGGTGCAAATGCCTCGTTGAGTGCCTGACCTCCCCATGCAAAGGATCAATGCTCTGGGGCAAAATAACCTCCGTGATTTACCTGCTTGTATTTACCGTGAGGCCAGCGATATTGGGCCGCTTGAGGTGTGATATCACCTTTTAGCTCCAATGAGCCTCTTTACATATTTAATTTAGGGACTGGAAATTATGGTTAATAATTATAGAATTTTTTGTAGTATTTAGATCAAATGGGGTTAAAGAATCTCTTCAGAAAAATAAAGGTTGTAAAAGTGTAGGTCTGGATGGTGTTCCTAGTGAAATTTAAAGAATTTAAGGGATCGACATAATCTAGAAATAAGTTAACAAAATTTTGAGGATTAAGAAGAAGCTCAGAAATTGAGGAAAAGTTCTAATATATATTAATAAAAGGGATATACAATGTTGTAGCAATAGAGAGATTTAGTTCTGAATTGAGATTTGAAAGAAGAAACAAGAGATGAAGCAAAATTTTCAAAAAAAAAAAATTTGAGTTCATTGAAGATCAATTTTAGATACTCTTTAATTTGCAAAATAATTAATATATATAAAAACGAAGAATTTACATATGATTTTTAAACATAGGAAAAAAAAGCTATTATAGAGTTTATAGAGAATTACTGTGGTGATTTCTGGAGAGAGGATATCTAGCGATTATATTAATGTAATAAGAATTTGATAGCAATAGATGATTTTTCCATACTGTCGGTTAACACCAAGCTTCAACTCTAGTAGAATCTATGTTTTAACATGACTATTTTTTAGTCACTAGGTTTATATTAATCTGTTAAAGTCTTAAAGATTGATTGTCACAACCCATTCAGTCGTTTCCATGTGTGAAATTAGATTCATTTATGGTGGCGATATTCCTATTGGCATGGTTTTGTGCTGGTTGTTGGATCATCTAGAGGAAGCATTACAAAAATGCTTCCAATATGGAATTGTCACTGGCGAAACAAAAATGTTTCGCTCATCAATGGGCATGCAGAATAACACACGATCATTGACCCTGTATTTATATATTGGTATTAATTGAATCATTCATTAAAATTTGGTCTTTCATCGTTGATAAATTTACTATGATATCAAAAATTTAATCTTTATCATTTTTGATAATTTTCAGAGTTTAAGTGCCGAGAAGGATAGCCTGGACATCATTCAACATGAGTGGTTTCTTGCCAATATGGAGAAACGTGCTGAAGATGTCTTGAAGAAACTTCTCAAGTAGCCACATCAACTTCCCCATAATAGTGTCAAGGCAGACAAAGCATATCACTTCCTCATATTGACCTAACATCGAAAGATAGAGTTAAGCCGATTATAAAAGACATTTGTAATTCTTGTCTATGAAATAATCATTCATTTATTATGTGTTTTGGAGTGAAGGAAAGAATATTAACAAAAGATATAATTCTTTATTTGAAAATTGATACTCAGTGTGATTTATGTAACAATGAATTAAGAGATGTTGAATGAATATTAATTGTCCATGTTCACGTTGAAGAGTGATAACAAATGGATGCATAAAGAAGTAAAGAAATCTCATAGCGGAATTGACCAAAAGAAATTATAGATAGCTCACAACCAAGTGAATTTTGAGTTTACTTCCGTTTCGAAGTTTTGTGTTATTCACAAATAAAAGTTTATATTTTTTGTTTTACATCTTGATATTTAGATTTTATTTGAGCAGTTGGATAGTTGGCACTCACATAGAGTGTAGATATAGAGGTCCTATGTGAGTGTGATTACATATTAATTTCGTTTTAGATGATTTTACAAAGTCAGAAGGAAATAGTTTATACATTAATATTTTATGTGAGTGCGATTAGTATCCATGTCTCAAGACCAGTAGATTTTTTCCATATATGTTTCTCTGGCTAGGAGATATTTGGAGGGATCATCATATCCATTTCAGAGCCAATTACTACCTTGGACTGAAGCACGCAATGCCTTAGTTGGAGTTGGTCTACTAGTTCACCAAGTGCTCCACATTCAAGGTCCAGATTAGAATGATACTCTGAGATGTCTAGCTAAAGATTATTCATTTCATGGATATCTATTTTAATTGAATGTTTGGCTGGTTCGATCTTTAAGTCTATCCATTCTAGTGGAGAGCTGTCAAATGTGTAGATGACAAAAATCTCTTCTTAAGAGTCTGAGCTACAATGTATCTAAAGTTTATGTAGTAGCCCGTAAGTCATGAGTGTAAATGGAGTGATCCATTTTTTTCAAATTGTGCGGAATCAATTTTTCATAATTAATATTTACTTTCTGAAAAAAGTAAAGTAGTTGGCACTAACACCCATAATTCATTGAGTTTGCACAGGATGTGGAGAACTTTTGACATTTAAATTTGTCACTAAATTATGCTTCATAGATTATTGTCATGCCTTCTAGCGGACTTATGCAAAATATTTTAAGTACTTCGTATAAGTTTAGAAAAGTTTGAAAAGTTGACTGCGAATGTATGTAGAAATGTCTTCTGGAAATAATAGTGGGAAATCCCAGAAGTATATTTTCTGAATCTATTTGCACCATAGTAATTGCAGCTTTTGTTTTAAGTTGTCTTTTATGGAGGTTTGCCAAAATTAAGAATGCATGTGAGTGTGGTCTAATGGCTATATTTCCATTTGTTCAAATTGGGAGCTTGTTGCTTGTAAGTAAGTCTTTGCTGGCTGGACTCGTTAATTAGTCTTAAGTAATATACTTATAAAAAAAATTAGGGCATACGTTTACCCCAACGGATTAAATGCATCATCCAATGAGTAAAACTCATTATAAAAAAGTTTGTCGCATTCTTGGATGACAATTTGTACTTCCGCCCAATCAGAATATATTCTTGCTTAAGTATTAGAAAATACTGCATAGCAATTTTTTTTTTCATTCTGGTTTCTAAACAATTGTTAGAAAGTAATTGGACAAGACATTGATTATAATAATCTTGTAGTTGGAGCTTCCCAGTATTGTTGGAATGTTCCAAATATTTTCAAGTAGACAATTTTATATGGTGTCAAGTTTTTCTCTTAATGAAAAATGAAATTGATTCAAATGTCTTATAAATTGTTGAAGTTCTTAGTTCCCAAGCTTCATTATTTTCATGACAAAGGTTATCACCTTCTTCTATCGATCCATATGTCCTATAATATAAGTTAATGTAAAAATCTGGACAACGTATTCACTAGGAAATTAATTGTTCCCATAATATGTTCTCATTGAATTCTTAATCCTCGATTTATAATTATGTTTGTAAACTTAAGTCATCTTTTTTTTACTTAAAGTATTTCTTAATCCCTTTGTTTGTATTTAACAATTGTCTCACAGTTAGTTCTAATAGTAATTTCTTACTTATTATAGATAAAAAACATAAATGCATTAAGATAATAGACTACTACTAAATTTTCATAATATAGGGAAGTTAAATGACCTTTTTCCTTGTTTCAAATTATATCTGCATAACGCTTTAGAGGTTTTGAGATCATATTTGGAAGTTTTTCTAAACATAACTCCCCATCTAGATCCACACTCATCAGTTTCTATTACTATGTAATCAATATCTAATGGAAGGGTTAACATTACGATAGTTTTAACCATTTCTTTAATTTGTTTTACTAACTCAATATTTTGTTGATAGAAATATTTGTCTTGTATTTGAAGTCTTGTTGTATAGTGGTCCACTAATTTTTCTTATATTTTTAAAGTAATGTCGGATGTAGTTAAGATGCCCAAGAAATGCTTTAAGAGTCTTTGTGTCTTCCATTTTGTCAAGGAACGTAAGTATTTTAGAAGTCATATGAGATTGAAGTGAATATTCTCTGTCCAATTTCTGCTCTGAGAAATTCGACATGTGTGGTGGCTAGTTTCATTTTCTCCCGAGATACTATAAAATCATGTTTTTTTCAAATAAGTTAAAAATCATATGTAGATGAGCATAGTGCTCATCCTTTGTTTTAGAAAAGACTAAAATATCATCAATATACACACAACTAAACATGGAGACACCCCGAAAGATATCATCCATTTTTCGTTGAAAATTTTGAGGTGCTATCTTAAGTCCAAATGACATGACTAATCATTCGAAATGTCCTTCTAGACATGAGAAGACTGCACATTTGATTGAATCAGACACATTTGATTGAATCATGATACATTTTAACTTGCCAAAATCCTAATTTCATATCAAATTTAGAAAACCATTTTGAGTTTTGTATTTTGTTTAGAAGTTGATCTTTGTCAAGTATCTTATAACTATCTTCATAAGTATTATCATTTAATTTTTTGTAATTAAAAATTATTCTAGATTGTCCACGTTTTTGTTTAGATCCTTTATTTACTATGAAGGTCAGACTCCTATGTCTTGAGGTGAATTTTTGAATGGCTCCTAGGTTAAGTAGTTGTTTGATGTATAATGTGCATTCTTCTGTTTCCCAATTTATAAACCTTAAGTCTTGAGTTTTTATAGTTAGATTTGGATTTATTATTGTTAATTTGCAATAGATTTTATCTCTTTCTCAGTATTTTGTGAGGTTTTCTTCTATGATTTCTAGTTTCTCTACTCTGGAGATTAAAGAATCTAGCTCTGACAGTGTATTGATTAAGTGAAGTAAAGATGTTGAAGATAGTAGGTCTCCTGGGATATCTAAGTTTGGGTTACTAAGGTCTTCATTTGTGAAAGTTTCTTCTAAATAAAGGCTTGTACAGTCAAGTATTACTAGTTTTCTTGTAGATCTTGGATAGCTAAAGCACATGAGTATTCCTGTGTTACTAGACAGGAGCCCTTACATGAGTTTTTAATTGGGCATTGATGTGAGGCATTGCTAATTATAGTAGGAGCAATGACAATAATAGCAGTAGAGGGTGTTGGATCGTGAAACATCGATAGAGGGGGGGGGGGTGAATATCGATTCGAAAAACCCCGTTGAAAAGAGTTAAGCGCAGCGGAATAATAAAAAAACAATGGACAAATGAACACGGTGTTTTTTACTTCGTTCGGAGCCTGTGACGACTCCTACTCGAAGGCTCGTACTCCGTGAGTACTTTCGTTGGGCAATCACTAGCAGTTCGAAAATGATTACAATTTAAAGTACAGGAATGCTAGAAAAATAAAGAAAATACCGACAAGAATTAAAGAAAAGGAAAGGAGCGTATTGTCGGATCTTTGTTAGCGTCGCTGAAGCGCAGAGCAGTAGAGCAAGCAGTAGAAGACTTTCCTTTCGTTGTTGTACTGAAGCTCCCCTCTGACCCTCCTTTTATATGAGGCTCGGGGCGCCCTGGATCCCTTCCGGGCGCCCTGGTGGGACGTGGCAGGTCCAACCAGCAAGCCCCACGTGGCGACGCATGAGTTTGGATGAAATTTCCCTCCCGGGCACCCGGATCCCTTCCGGGCGCCCGGATCCTATTTTCCCGCAGAATCCGTCCTGCAAGACAAACGTTAGTCCGGAGGCAAATTTACCCTGCAACACAGATTGTTAGCAAAAGCAAAGTGAGTATGAATTAGCAAAAAGGAGTATGACTTAGATTCCGTCTTTCCGAGACCGGAATCTAGTCACGATCTCGACTTAGATATCCGAAATGGATCTAAGCCGGATCGACGCCTAATGTTTCCTTCCCGGGAATGCGTCCTCGCAGTCACTCCCCTCTAGTGACTTACCTTACTTACCTGCCAGACGTCCGGTCAGCCCGTCGACCCGTCTGGACTTCGTGCCAGCTATCCGGTCAGCCCGTCGACCTGTTGGGTTCTTCGAGCCGCGAAAACCGCTTTTTCGCGTCGCGGAAACCCCGAAGGACCCAAAGCCGTAGATCCGTGCAAAGATTCGTATAAAAATTCGAAAAACTATTTCTTGTACGAGTTCAAAAACTGATCTACTACTTAGATCTATGAGGAAAAAGTGTTTACCCTTGATGCGATGCCCTTCGCGTTCCCGCTCGTCCAAATGATGCCGGATCTCAAGACCGTCAAGCGCCGGTCCTCTAGAAGTATCCACACGGACAACTTAGGTGGAGAAAACCTCACACAAAGGTGTGCTAGCACCTTGGTAAGGTTCGGCCAAGTAAGGAGGAGAGGGAGAGGGAGAGCTTGAGAGAGAGAGGAGGAAGATGCACACAAGTGAATGAAAAATGAATTTTTCACCCAAAAACCAAGTGGCCGGCCACATTTCAAAATTCACATTAATTGCATTAATTGAAATTAATATGAAACCATAAAATCACATTAATTGCATTAATTGCAATTAATATGAAACCATTAAGAGAGTGGCTTTGTTACTTCCATGAGGTGGCACCCATGATGATGTGGAACATCATTATTGGTCCACCTAATGCCAACTCACCAATGAGGTGGCAAAAAAGTCAAGTCAAAATTGACCTTTGGTCTTCCTTCTCAAGTCAAGTCAAACTTGACTCCATCTCTACCATGGTGGATCTAATCCAACCATTTGATTCGAGCCAACTTAATATAATGAATCTAATTCATTAAATTAAATTGATTCAATGAGTCAAAATCTAAATTAGACTCATTTAACACATGAATCAACTTGAGTCGAACTCAAGTTAGCCCAATTAGGATTACTCTTAATCCAATTTGATTCATCAAATGAATCTAATCCTCTTGGTTCATCATATGAACCTAATCTCCACCTAATTGTCCTAAGTGTGTGACCCTATAGGTTCTTGTAACGTTGGCAATGCCCTAAACCCATTTAGGAGCATAAGTAATGAGCGGTATCTAGCAACACATCATTACTACCCAAATTACAAGAATGTCGAGATCCGACATCACCTTGTGACTACCAATTGTGACTACTCACAAAATAATGACAAGTGTCCTTCTATCCTAGACATCTAGATTGATCAATGTGAGGCATAGACCGTGTCATCCTCTAATCAATCTAAATCTTGAACTCCAAGTAGACTCACTCGATCAAATGAGCTCAACATCTAATGTTGACTCATTTGGGCATGGCCATGCGCTTAGTGGTCTCACTCTATCAAGAATAGCGATGTCGCTCCCGTCATATGGGAGGGATAGATCCCATCTACATCACTCACATCCCTCTGCATAATTTGTTACATACCCAGTAATCGCCTTTATAGTCCACCCAGTTACGGGTGACGTTTGACGAAACTAAAGTACATAACTCCTTATGTAGGGATCCATGGTGACTTCAGGTCTAAGGACTAATAGTCATACTAATAGCCACATGAGAAAGTATATGACACTCATATAACGATCCATGATACTTTCTCATGGCGGGTCATTCAGTATACATTCTCTAATGCATACCCATGTGTCAGCTTGATATCTCTATATCCATGACTTGTGAGATCAAGTCATCGAGCTGACCTACATGCTAGTCTTATTGTATTAACATTGTCCCTGAATGCTAATACTCGACTAGGAATGATTTAGACTAGTGTTCCCTATATCATCTCACTATCGATTCAACTAATCGATTGATATAGGTATGAACCTTCTACTCAAGGACGCTATTATACTTAGTCTATTTGACACTAATATAAATAAGTATAATAACCAAACAAATGCCTTTATTAATATACAAGAATATGATATACATGAGTCCGTACAATCATCAAATGATTGGCTCTAGGGCTCTAACTAACACGACCTAGCTGGACTTCGTGCCTAAGCGTCCGGTCAGCCCGTCAACCCGCTTGGACTTTGTGCCAGCTATCCGGTCAGCCCGTCGACCTAGCTGGGCTTCGTGCCAGGCATCCGGTCAGCCCGTTGACCTGTCTGGACTTCTCCTGCACACTCGATCAAAGTGTCAGACAACAAAAAACTAACTTAACCTGATTTGTCATTCATCAAAACCTGGGTTAAATTGTTAGTGCTAACCGCGCCAACAATCTCCCCCTTTTTGATGGAATGACAACCTGGTTAAGTTAGTGAAAACATATGCAAGAAACAACATGCATTTATGTGGTTTTAAAGTTAGTTTGTATTTTCAAATTGGTTTAGCTAACTTAATCACCTAACCCTCCCCCTTTGACATTCATCAAAAAGTAAGCATGGATAAAGTAAGCATAGATATAGACCTCAGACAAAGTAAGAAATAATGTCAAGTTAATCTGTGGGAGTTAAACTTATTTAAAGCATTAGCTGTTTAGAAAAATAGCTAAGTTTAGATAGTCTGATTTTCAAACATAATTGTATAAGTTCTAAATTTCAATATCAAGTTTAAATTTTCAAAACAAGTTTCAATTTTGAAACACTTTTCAATCATAAGTTTACAAATTCAAAATTCTAAAACTAAGTTTTAGATTTAAGGAAACAATCAGTTTTAAAACTTTGAAATTTATTTTTCAACAAAAAGATTCAATTTTCAAAATTAAGGAAAAATGATTTTGTAAACTTAAGTTTTTTTTTTTTAAAAAAAATCTAAGTTTCACAATTTTCAATAACAAAGCAATTTTAAGAACTAAGTAATTTAAAGTAAAATCAAATTGTCAGAATTAAGTAAAATCAAATTTTAAGAACTAGATTTTTAAATTCAATTTTCAAAACTTTGTTAAATCTAATTTTCAAAATCAATTTTCAATAAAAAGTAAAACCCAATTCTTAAAAACAGCTTAGTTTTTCAAAAATAGGTTTAAGAAATTTTTAATAAAATATTTTTCAAACACAAATTTTTAAAATAAAGGGAAAATTTTAATTAATACCTCCCCTGAACCTGACATAAAATTTTGAAAAGAAGATTAAAAAATAACACTTAATGAGATAATTAAAAAATAAATCTCCCCCTGAATTTGATACTCCTTTCATTTATTAATCCTCCTTATTTATTACTCCCCCTTAATATAATGCTAAGTGATCCTATCCGAATTGCCGAACCAAGGGACGCTGGGCACGTGGCGCTCTCCTAGTCGATGGCACAGGCCTCCGAAGCTCCGGCGAAGTCCTGCACAGAAGTCGGGCCGGGAAGGGGTTCCCGGCGGCGACCCTCCGACGCTCAAGTCAGGTAAGTAGTGGAAAAAGGAGCTCCCAAGCTTGTAGAATGTGTACCTCCGGCGAAGTCTACGGTTCTTTATATAGGGCGATGAGAAAGCTCCTACACGCCTATCGAGGCGCGTGTGTATCCGCAGCCCATGCCTCGGTGTGTGCCTGTCAGAAAACTTACTTGACGCCATACTGCAACAGTCCCATCGCGCCTTCGATGGGATAACAAGACACCCCGTTGTCAGACTAGGAGTATGGCTTAGTCACGTGGCTTGACGGCTATCAGGAGATGTTCCTGTTCTCCTTTACCGCCGGCCGGGACGTACGTCCGGCCGGCTGGATGGAGAACATCGTCCGTACAGCCTTCATCCCCTGCGCCGGCCGGACGGCACGCCCCTCACATCTCGCCTGTCGCTTGTGCTGAGATGCCGGGGAGACTTCCAGGCGAGTGACTTCGTCTCGGCTCTGAGACATTGTTTCATTGAGCGTCGAAACCCCAACCCGGCCAGGGCGCCTTTTACTACTGAATGTCCATTGGTCGGCCGATCGGCCTTATCCATTTCTTCCAAGTCCGGTCGGCTCACCCTTCTCCGGCGGGCTACTTGGCCATTTGACCTCCACGTGGCGTTGACCCCTCGTTAGGGGGTCCCGGGCTCTTACCACCGGATCACTTGCCTTCCCCTCGAGTCTAGTCGAAGGAGGCGAAGTCCGACTGACTGGACTGCCGATCTGACAGAACAACGATAATTGCATTGGGCCGCTCGGCCAGGTCTAATGATGCTTGCCCGTTCGGCGATATCTGGCCCGTGCCTTGTGGTCTCTTGGACTCCATGTCCTATGCTCTCCCCTACTATTCATCACGTGCACTGCGCACGGTAAGGGGAGCTCATTAAATGCGGCCAGTATCCAGCTGACACGTGGTGATCATGCGTTTGTCAGAGTATGGCGGCGGCGTCACTTCCGATGGGACAGCCGCCATTTGAAATGGACGGCTGGATGATGACCTCGTTATCGATGACCTGGATCGGACGGTGGAGGTTGCTCCCGGGCGGCGATATAAAGCCCGCGACTCCGTTTCCGCCGCCTCGTTGCTTCATCTTCCTCCGGCGCTCCTCTGCTCATTTTTTTCTCCGGCGACCTCGCCCCTCAATTCTTCGGCAACTCCCAGGCCCCCGTCGATCGTCTTTCTTGCTCGTAAGACCCTCCTTATCGTTCCCAACGTTTTCTTCTTTCTGTTAATCGTTTCCTTCAGTTGGTTTTCCTCCATTCCTTGCTTGAACCTTCCCTTTTGGTCCCGTGTCCTTGTCTGTCGACCATGACTAGCACCTCGCAGCCAACCGACGGTGCTCCGGGTCTTTGGTACTCGAACATGGAAAGCCGGTTCGACGAGGAGGACGCCTTGCGCCTCACTCGAGCCTATGACCTGCCGATCGACCACCAAATAGTGTTAGCCACACCGGCCGATCGGCCTCACGATCCGCCGCCCGGCACTGTCGTTTTCTTCCGAGACCAATTTCTGGCTGGACTGCATTTTCCACCCCACAAGTTTTTCTTAGAAGTTTGCAATTATTTTCGCATTCCGCTCGGCCAGGTAGTTCCCAACTCTATTAGGCTGCTGAGCGGAGTGATAGTTTTATTCAAACTGAACGGCATCCCCTTAGAACCAAAAATTTTCCACTACTTTTTTTATCCCAAGCAAGCCGAGTGGGGCACCTTTGTTTTCCAGTCTAGGATAGGCTTCGTCCTTTTTGATAATATGCCGAGCTCCAACAAACATTGGAAGGAGCATTTTTTCTATATACGTTTTCCCGAGCGGCCAACTTTTCGCACCAAGTGGCAGACGGCGATGCCATCACAACCGGAGCTCGGCAAATTTAGAGGTGACGCGACCTACCTTCATGCAGCCGAACGGCTAGTTGGCCAGCGCTATCATATTGACAAGCTACTCCTCCCGGGAGTAATGCACATATTCGTCTTGTCCTCTACCACAGCCGATCTGCCCTGCAGCATGAGTAAGTTTCCTTATCTTCCCGTTAGTTTTGTTCTAACTGATTTATTTTTTGCTCCTGCAGCTGAAGTCATGTGGCGCGCCAAAGCTACCGAGAAGCTCAAATTGAAGGCCGCTCAGATTGAGGCGGTGACGAACAAGGAGGCCGCCGAACGGGGCCTTGCTCCAACTAATCCGGCCGGCGAAGAAGGTGAGGGGACACCAACTGTCCCCGAAGCCTCAGACGCCCCTGCCTCTCACGATGAGGCCGCGGGCGACATAGAACCTCCTACCGAAGCCGAGGTGGAGGGCCGTTCGGCCGATGATGTGCCGCTACGCACTCGGAAACGTCGACGACCAGAATCCGCATCTTCCTCGACTACACTTGATGAGCCACAACCCGAGCGGGGCGTGGATGCACCGGTGCTGTCCGGGACGGTTTCCCTCGAGTGTACTCCGACCCCTCATGGTTCTCCGAGGGCCAGCTCTGAGGTGTCGTCGTCCAGCCCTTCAAGAACTTTGCGCCGTATCAGGCGCTTGGGCGAGCTTCCCTCCTCGTCTACCGGTGGGCCGTCTGGTAAGGCCGCCGCTTCCCAGAGCGAGCCGAGCGGCCAAAATTTAATTAAAACCGTTCTGCGCATTCCTTCGGAGGCGTACATGGCTGCTGCTGATCGGCCTGTGGTCCCCGAGCAGTAGATTACCTTGACAGGCCCTCTGGCCCAAGCTTGGGTGGACGCTCGGCGTCGAATAGCCAAGATGACTCCCGGCAGCTCGGCGACAACAATCTACAACAGGCCACCGGGGTATGCTCTGTTTCTTTGTTTACGTATTTAAATTATGTTTTTAACCTGTTCACATTTGCTAGCAGAACTGGGTGGAGCAGATCACCATTAGCGATCGATTGGCCGAACTGGAGGACGAGTTGAAAAAACAAAAAGCTGCGGGGGGGGGGGGGGGGGGCCGGGCCGTCGACGGCCGCTCTGGAGAAGACCAAAAAACTACTGGATGCCGAACGGAAAAGGGCTTCCGATCTGGCGAGCAAGGTCATTCGGCTTGAAACGATGATCAAGCAACGAGATAAGGAGATCAAAACGGCGACCACTCGGAAGCAACAGGCCATCAATGATATGGACCACATGAAGGTGGAGATCAGGGGGCTGGAACAACGCATCAAAGATTTGGACGCCCTGCTAGCCACCGAGAAGGAGAGCCGCTCGGCCGATCTCCAAAGATTTGATGGAGATTTGAAGGATCTTCAGGCCGCCAGCGACGCTACCCATGCCGCGCTCAAAGAATATAAAGAGGGGGAGTCGGCTCGCTCCGAAGAAGGGAGGAAGGCGTTCCTCCGCTCGGAAGACTTCGGAGAGAAGTTTACCGACAAGATATCCCTCACTTTCGAGGAGGCGATCAAGGCGGCGGTGGGCTATCTGAAGACCAAAGGCCACCTGCCTGCCGAGCTGACCATCCCCCCCGAGGACCTCGCGAGCGTGATGGACGCCATCCCCGACGCTCTTTTTGATGTTGATGTGTGAGGAGCGTTTTTATGAACTTTTTTGTATTCCCTTCGTTCGGCCCAACTTATCTCTGTAATGACTTATTTGATTTACCTAATGAGTAATAGATGACCTTCTGCTCCTTCCACTTCTGTTTTAGCAAGGCATTTTTCCATCGTCACGCCAAAGTGTTCTTTATATCCTTTCCGCTCGGCACCACGCTTCTGTCCGGCTCAATTCGATCGTCTTAATGACATCTATCACGCGACCGCGCAGCTGCTAGGATTTCGAACGTAGCCGCTCGACATTTACATGCTAATATCCCTAACTTCCACTGACCCACTTTTTCTGTGTGCTTTACCCCCAAAGGGTTTTTTCGTACATTTTTGATAAGCGAGCCGCTCAGCCATATAACCAGGCTATCGTTGATTGCATCATGTGACTGGCTATCCGCTCGGACGTTTATAGGCGCCGGCTCGTCTCTCGATATTTATCGTCGGAGCTCGACGGCCTTCCGCTCAGACGTTTATAGACGCCGGCTCGTCTCTCGATATTTAACGTCGGAGCTCGACGGCCTTCCGCTCGGACGTTTACAGACGCCGGCTCGTCTCTCGATATTTAACGTCGGAGCTCGACGGCCTTCCGCTCGGACGTTTATAGACGCCGGCTCGTCTCTCGATATTTAACGTCGGAGCTCGACGGTCTTTCGCTCGGACGTTTATAGACGCCGGCTCGTCTCTCGATATTTAACGTCGGAGCTCGACGACCTTCCGCTCGGACGTTTATAGACGCCGGCTCGTCTCTCGATATTTAACGTCGGAGCTCGACGGCCTTTTGCTCGGACGTTTATAGACGCCGGCTCGTCTCTCGATATTTAACGTCGGAGCTCGACGGTCTTCACGACTAACTTTTAACTGATTATATACGCCCTGCCGCGGGCCGAGGGGCGTTCGTTATCGAGCGCGCGGCTCGTATATTTATATGCCCCAGCCGAACGGCAAGGGGTCTTCACGCAGTAAGCCGTTCGACGGAGAATGCTCAATGTGTTTTCATCTTTTTGCTTCCTGCATTACAAGTACCTAGGCGACTAGCATATACACAAAAATGAATTACATTCGTGCACCTTTCATCCAGCTCGATAAGGCTGGAGATGATTTGCACGCCACGGTCGATCCAGCTGTCGCCCGACTTCATCCTCCAAATAATATGCGCCCGAGCGGAGCTTTTCAATAACTTTGAAGGGGCCCGCCCACGGTGCCTCCAGTTTTCCGACGTCGCCGACCGGCTTGACTTTCTTCCAGACGAGATCGCCGACCTGGAATGATCTGGGGATTACGCGGCGGTTGTAGTTTTGCTTCATCCGTTGCCGGTACGCCATCAGCCGAACGGACGCCTTGGCTCTCTCCTCGTCAACCAAATCCAGCTCCATATTACTCCGTTCGGCGTTGCCATCATCATAGCTCATCCTCCGGACGGACTCAACACCGACTTCAACTGGAATGACCGCCTCGCCGCCATACACCAAATGGAACGGTGTGACGCCCGTCCCTTCCTTCGGAGTTGTTCGGATGGCCCATAAGACGCCCGGCACTTCATCCGGCCAACTTCCTCCCAAATGGTCGAGCCGAGCGCGCAGAATACGAAGAATTTCCCAATTGGCTACTTCGGCTTGACCGTTGCTTTGGGGATAAGCCACGGACGTGAAGTGTTGCTCGATGTCGTAGCTTTTGCACCAATCCTCTAGTACCTTCCCTGTGAATTGCCGCCCGTTATCGGAAACCAATCGGCGAGGGATGCCGAACCGACAGATGATGTGTTGCCAGATGAATTTTTTAACCATCTGTTCAGTGATCTTTGCCAGCGGCTCGGCCTCCACCCATTTAGAAAAATAGTCGACCGCCACTAGCAAAAACTTCCGCTGCCCGGTCGCCATCGGGAATGGACCAACAATATCCATTCCCCATTGATCGAACGGACATGAAACTGTTGATGCCTTCATTTCTTCTGTCGGTCGATGGTTGAAGTTATGGTACTTTTGGCATGAAAGGCACGTTGACACTGTCCGAGCGGCATCTGCTTGTAAAGTCGGCCAGAAGTATCCAGCTAGCAGGATCTTCTTAGCTAGTGCTCGTCCACCCGGATGTCCTCCGCATGATCCTCGATGTACTTCTTGGAGGATGTAAGCCGAGTCCTCCGAGCTCACGCATTTCAACAACGGGCGTGAGAAAGCCTTTTTATAAAGTTGATCGCCGATGAGTGTGAACCGACCGGCTCTCCTCCTTAGTAGCTGGGCTTCATACTCATTGGATGGTGTGGCGCCCGAGCGGAGGAACTCTATGATGGGAGTCCGCCAGTCGCTTGGAAATGTGTGGCCTTCCATCCGGTCGACGTGCGCCACTAACAGTACTTTTTCAATTGGCTGCTGAATGGCGACCGGCGTTATTGAGCTCGCGAGTTTGGCTAACTCATCAGCTGCTTGATTTTCTGCTCTGGGTATCTTCTGGACAATAACTTCTCTAAAATCTGCTTTCAGTTTCTTGAAGGCTTCAGCGTAGAGCTTGAGCCGAGCACTATTGATTTCGAAGGTACCCGAGAGCTGCTGAGCGGCCAACTGCGAGTCCGAGTGGAGTGTTACCCGACCGGCTCCTACATGCAGGGCAGCCTGCAAGCCAGCTATGAGGGCCTCATACTCTGCCTCATTGTTGGTAGCTTTATAATCCAGCCGGACGGATAGGTGCATTTTTTCTTCTTGTGGGGAGAGCAGCAATATTCCAATCCCGCTTCCAAGCCGAGTGGACGACCCATCCACATATATTCTCCACATAGCTTCCGACTCCGGCCTTTGCACCTCAGTCACAAAATCGGCCAAGGATTGCGCTTTGATCGCCGAGCGGGGCTGGTATTGGATATCAAATTCACTTAACTCCGTCATCCATTTAATGAGCCGTCCGGATGCCTCCGGATTTAGTAGGACACGTCCGAGCGGGCTGTTGGTTTTGACAATAATGGTATACGCCAGGAAATATGGACGAAGGCGCCGAGCGGCGAGGACCAGAGCGAAGGCTAGCTTTTCGAGCCCAGTGTAGCGAGATTCAGCATCTTTTAAAATGTGACTAAGGAAATACACAGGCTCTTCTCCGCTCGCCCTCACCAATGCTGAGCCGATTGCCTGCTCGGTCGAGGATAGATAAATACAAAGTGGTTCACCAATAGTCGGCTTGGCTAATACCGGGAGCGAATTCAGATATGCCTTCAAATCTTCAAACGCCCGGTCGCATTCTTCGTCCCAGTAAAATTTTGTAGCTCTGCGTAAGATCTTGAAAAAAGGAAGGCTCTGGTCGATCGTTTTGGAGATGAATCTGGATAGAGCGGTTATCCGACCGGTCAAACGTTGTACTTCCCTTGTATTTCTTGGGGGCGGCATGTCTTGTAGGGCTTTCACCTTGCTGGGATTTGCTTCGATTCCCCGCTCGGTCACTATGTACCCCAGAAAACGCCCCCCTTTTGCTCCGAACAGGCACTTCTGAGGATTTAACTTGACTCCATATCTGTGCAGCGTTCGGAAGGTTTCCTCCATGTCTTTGAAGAGATCTGCCGCTCAGACGGATTTGATGAGAATGTCGTCCACGTAAACTTCTAGGTTCCGCCCGATCTGCTCTCTGAATACTTTATTCATTAAGCGCTGATATGTGGCTCCCGCATTTTTCAATCCGAACGGCATCACATTGTAGCAATAAGTGCCGTCGGCCGTCACGAAGCTGACCTTTTCTTGATCTTCACGGGCGAGCGGCACTTGGTGATAGCCCTGGTAGGCGTCGAGCATACAGATTAATTCGCAGCCGGCCGTAGAGTCCACCAGCTGGTCTATCCGGGGCAGAGGATAAAAATCTTTCGGGCAAGCTTTGTTGAGATCCCGGAAATCTATGCACACTCTCCATTTGTTGCCCGGTTTGGAGACTAATACTACGTTCGCCAGCCAGCTCGGGAACTGAACCTCGCGTATATGGCCGGCTTCCAGAAGCTTCTCCACCTCCGCCCGGATGATGACGTTCTGCTCGGCGCTGAAATCTCTTTTTCTTTGCTTTACCGGCCGAGCGTCCGGTCGGACATGTAACTCGTGTTGCGCTATGTTCGGCGAAATTCCGGGCAGCTCATGTGTCGACCAGACGAAGACATCATGATTTCTTCGGAGGCATTGGATCAGCTCTTCTTTCTGCTTCTCCTCCAGATCGGACGCAATGAAGGTTGTGGCTTCCGATCGGGATGGGTGAATCTGCACTTCCTCTTTTTCTTCATAAATTAAAGAGGGTGGCTTTTCGGTGATGGGGTTCACCTCGATCCGGGGCGCCTTCCGAGCGGAATTGGCTTCTGCTCAGACCATCTCTATGTAGCATCGCCGAGCTGCTAGCTGATCTTCTCGTACTTCTCCCACTTTGTCCTCCACAGGGAATTTGATCTTCTGATGGAAGGTTGAGACGACCGCTCGGAATTCGCTGAGCGCCGGTCGTCCCAGAATGACGTTGTAGGACGAGGGAGAGTCGACCACCACAAAGTTTGTTGTCCTTGTCCTTCTGAGCGGCTCTTCTCCCAACGAGGTAGCCAGCCGGATCTGTCCGACCGGCTGAACTTCGTTACCCGTAAACCCGTAGAGCGGAGTTGTCATGGGTAACAGCTCGGCTCGATCAATTTGCAGCTAATCGAACGCCTTCTTGAATAAGATGTTGACTGAGCTCCCTGTGTCAACAAATACGCGGTGAATTGTGTAATTGGCTATTACCACTTTGATGAGATGAGCGTCGTCATGGGGTACTTCAACTCCTTCCAAGTCCTCTGGCCCGAAACTGATTTCCGGTCCGTTCGCCCGTTCTTGGCTGCAGCCAACGGCATGGATTTGGAGCTGTCGGACGCTCGCCTTTCTTGCTCTGTTAGAGTCTCCTCCGGTCGGCCCGCCAGCAATAACGTTGATCTCGTCTCGGGAGGTATTGCTTTTATTTTCCACTTCCCGTGCGAACGGTCGAGACCGTTCTCTGGACGCTCGGCGATTCTCCTGCCTTGGGGATCGGTGCCGGTCGGGAGTCTGTTGCTGTCACCTATCAGCTCGCGTTCGATCGGCTTCATGAATTCTCTGTCGCCTGTCGACTGAGGGAGACCGTCGTCCGACATTCCTGGGTACGGGATGAGACACGAAGGGAAGACTTCGACAATCCCTTGTGTTGTGCGTATCCGTTCGGTGGAAGGAGCGTAACATCGGGGTCCATTTCTTTTTTGGCTTGGGCCGGGCGACAGCTACCTCTTGCACGTGGGACCTGGCATGGGGGGATCGGATTGCTTCGGCCCTTGGTCCTCTGGGCAGCTGATGGGTTGCGTGTTGTTTCCGCTCGGACGGAGGAGCCCGCTCGGTTGGAATTTCTTTTTTCCTGGCCGCTTGTGCATCTTCCACGTTGATGTATTCGTTCGCCCGGTGTAGCATGTGATCATAGTCTCGGGGCGGCTTTCGGATGAGCGATCGGAAGAAATCCCCATCCACCAGGCCTTGTGTGAAGGCATTCATCATGGTTTCTGAGGTGGCCGTTGGAATGTCCATCGCCACTTGGTTGAACCGCTGGATGTAGGTTCGAAGCGATTCGCGGGCTTCTTGCTTGATGGCGAACAGGCTCACGCTCGTTTTCTGGTAGCGTCGACTGCTTGCAAAATGGTGGAGGAAGGCCGTTCGGAAATCTTTGAAGCTTGTGATGGATCCGTCCGGCAATCTCCGAAACCACCGTTGAGCCGAGCCCGAGAGAGTGGTAAGAAAAACTCGGCACTTTACTCCATCTGTGTATTGATGGAGAGTAGCTGTGTTATCGAACTTACCCAGATGATCATCCGGGTCGGTTGTTCCATTGTACTCGCCGATCGTCGGAGGCGCGTAGTGCTTTGGCAGAGGGTCTCGTAGGATAGCCTCTGAAAATTGGCGATTGATCCGCTCGGGCGACACGTCCGCTCGGGGGGTTTTCCCCTTTCTGTTATCTCGTCTAGGCATTTCATCCGAAGAAGATCCCCTATCCCGGTGGGCTGCCACGGCTTCAGGGGTGCGGAACAGAGCCCGATGAAATGCGACGGTGGCAGGTGGTGCTTCCGCTCGGCCGCCAGACGGCTGCTGCCTTCTGTTTTTGCTCCACAAGCTTGGCGGCCCTTATCTCGATCAGAGCGTCGAGTTCCTCAGCCGAAAGTGTCACCGCGTGTTGTCGTCCAGCCTCGTCCATTGTTTCCAATCGGATGCAGGAGCGTTCCCACAGACGGCGCCAAATTGATCCTGTCCGAATCGCCAAACCAAGGGACGCTGGGCACGTGGCGCTCTCCTAGTCGATGGCACAGGTCTCCGAAGCTCCGGCGAAGTCCTGCACAGAAGTCGGGCCGGGAAGGGGTTCCCGGCGGCGACCCTCCGACGCTCAAGTCAGGTAAGTAGTGGAAAAAGGAGCTCCCAAGCTTGTAGAATGCGTACCTCCGGCGAAGTCTACGGTTCTTTATATAGGGCGATGAGAAAGCTCCTACACGCCTATCGAGGTGCGTGCGTATCCGCAGCCCATGCCTCAGTGTGTGCCTGTCAGAAAACTTACCTGACGCCATATTGCAACAGTCCCATCGCGCCTTCGATGGGACAACAAGACACCCCGTTGTCAGACTAGGAGTATGGCTTAGTCACGTGGCTTGACGGCTATCAGGAGATGTTCCTGTTCTCCTTTACCGTCGGCCGGGACGTACGTCCGGCCGGCTGGATGGAGAACATCGTCCGTACGGCCTTCATCTCCTGCGCCGGCCGGACGGCACGCCCCTCACATCTCGCCTGTCGCTTGTGCTGAGATGCCGGGGAGACTTCCAGGCGAGTGACTTGCTCTCGGCTCTGAGACATTGTTTCATTGAGCGTCGGAACCCCAACCCGGCCAGGGCGCCTTTTACTACCGAATGTCCATTGGTCGGCCGATCGGCCTTATCCATTTCTTCCAAGTCCGGTCGGCTCACCCTTCTCCGGCGGGCTACTTGGCCATTTGACCTCCACGTGGCGTTGACCCCTCGTTAGGGGGTCCCGGGCTCTTACCTCCGGATCACTAAGGTTTGAGTGTGTTAAATTTCAAGCCCTAACACATTTGTCTAATTTAGTAACACTTATATTATTATCTCTGTATCCTTGGTATAATTGTTTATTTTAATTTGATTAATCAATTATTAATTAATTATCCCTGAATTGGTTACTCCCCTAAATTTAATATTTAAGCATTATCAATAATTTATTGATTAGTTTTTACTTGATTTAATAATTTAATACTTAGTGAAATAATTTAAATTTCATATAACTTGATTGGGTTGGTCAATGAAAGTGTTAATTATTATTATTATTTTTATTTATTTATTTTTTTAAAGGGATTTCTAAAATAGCATTTAAAAAGATTTTAAAATGATTTTTATAATATGTTTTATGTCAATTAACATACGTTTGATTCATTTTAGATTTAAATTAATATTAGTGGTTAATTTAAGCTTAAGTTTAATTTTAAGTTTAAGCTAAAATTTTTAATTTTAATTGTAATTTCAATATTAAGTTTTAATTTAAGATTTAATTTTCAGTTAAGTTAAATTTAAAAAAATAATTTTAAGGTTAAAATTTTAAGATTAAAAATGAGTTAAAAATAAAAATAATAATTTTTAAAGTGAAAAGAATTTATAGAAACAATTTATTATTATTACTATTTTTTTTAAGATAACAGAATTTTATTATAGTGAAAAAATAAAAAAAAAAAATTTTAAAAAAAAAATAGTTTTAAAACGATTTTTTTAATTTTTTTTTAAAATGATTTTTAAAAGTTTTAAAATAATTTTTGAAATAATTTTTAAGTTAAAATAATTTTTATGTTAAAGTAATTTTAAATAATTTTTAAGTTAAAATGATTTTAAAAATATTTTTTAAGCTAAAAAAAATAATTTTTAAGTTAAAATAATTTTTATGTTAAAGTAATTTTAAAAGAGTTTTTAAATGAATTTTTAAAATAATTTTAAAAATAGGTTTTAAAGAATTTTTAAAATAGTTTTTAAATAATTTTTTAAAATAGTTTTTAAAGAATTTTTAAAATAGGTTTTAAATAATTTTTTAAATAATTTTTTAAAATAATTTTTAAAGAATTTTTTAAAATAGTTTTTAAAGAATTTTTTAAAATAATTTTTAAAGAATTTTTAATATAATTTTTAAAGAATTTTTTTTTTAAAATAGTTTTTAAAGAATTTTTTTTTAAAATAGTTTTTAAAGAATTTTTTTTTTAAAATAGTTTTTAAAGAATTTTTAAAATAGTGTTTAAAGAATTTTTTAAATAGTTTTTAAAGAATTTTTTAAAATAGTTTTTAAAGAATTTTTTAAATAGTTTTTAAAGAATATTTAAAATAGTTTTTAAAGAATTTTTAAAATAATTTTTTAAAATAATTTTGTAAACAATTTTTAAAGAATTTTTAAAATAGTTTTTTAAAGAATTTTTTAAAAATAGTTTTTAAAAGAATTTTTTAAAAAAATTTTAAAGAATTTTTAAAATAGTTTTTAAAGAATTTTTAAAATAGTTTTTTAAAATAATTTTTTAAAGAAATTTTAAAATAGTTTTTAAAGAATTTTTAAAATAGTTTTTAAAGAATTTTTAAAATAGTTTTTTAAAGAATTTTTTAAAAAAATTTAAGTTTAGAATAAAATTTTTAAAGTTGAATTTTTAAGTTAAATAAAAAGTTAAAAAATTTTAAGTTAAATATAAAAATTTTTAAAGTTAAATTTTAAAATAATTTTTAAAGTTAATTTAATTTTTAAAATATTTTTTTTTTAAAGTTGATTTAATTTTTAAAATAATTTTTAATGTTAATTTAATTTTTAAAAGAATTTTTTTTTAATTCGAAATTTAATTTTAATTTGGAATTCAAAATTTAATTTTAATTTGGAATTCAAAATTTAATTTTAATTTTAAATTCGAAATTTAATTTTAATTTGGAATTCGAAATTTAATTTTAATTTGAAAATTAATTAATTTAATCCTTATTCATCTCACCCGATCTAGATTATTAATCAGGGAATTTTATAATTTTGTGAGATGAATTAGATTTAATTACAGAGTTTGGTTTAACTTGTGTTAGATTCAGGTTTAGCTTTGGTCTCAACAAATAGGCATTTTTCGGATAAACTTCTAAGCTTGGTGAGTCACTTGGACATCATTAGAAGTAACCAACCCTTCGAGGTTTTTCGAATAGTCCTATCCACGGAGCTTAGTACTAAACCTTGGTCTACCTAGTTAGGATCCATAAGGGGTAGCTTCAGTCAGTTCCACTTGGCCAAATGCACCAGATCGAAGCCATATCTTTCTAGACATGCGATGCCCAAGCTTCCCCAACGTACTATCATCCAAAACTTCACCAGTACTACTTGTCAAGTTAAACTTTTGTCTCTATTTATTCTATTCCTAACTACCTTGCCAGGTAGTCTACTCTTATTTTACCTTTGTCGGGTAGATTAATTTTAGAGGTGTTAGCTATTCTGGAGCCTCCCCTGAATTATTGGTCTTTAATTTAAGATTTTTGTATAATTAGAGTTGGTTTTAGTTAAGTTTTAATGTTTAATTTTAAATTTAAGTTTTTAATTTTAAATTAATTAAATTGATCAAATTGTCTTTCTTTAAGAGAGTGTATTTAATATTTGAATTTTCTTTCAATTTCAATTTTATTGGGTTAATTGAATTATCTTTCTTTAATAGCTTATTTTTAAAGTTTAAGTTTTTATTTAAATTTGAATTAACTAAACTGTTTGAATTATATTTTATTAATGGTTTATCTTTTAACTTTTTATTAATTGTTAATTTTGAAATTTCTAGATTATTTTTGTTTAATATGTTATCTTTAACATTTAATTTTAAGTTTGTTAAATTCCGTTTTGATTTTATCAAAGTGTTTGATTTTATCCTTATATTTTCTTTGCCTTTTAAATTGATATGGTTAATTGAATTTATTAGATTAGTTTTATCTTTAAAGTTTAATTTTTTATTAATTAAATTATTTTGGTTTTGGATAGCATTTTCTAGACTGATTTTATCTTGATTATTAAATATTTTATCAAGGTATTTATTGATTTTATCCATTTTCTCATTCTTAGCATTTAAATTCAAATTTATTTTAATGTTTGACTTATTTATGTCTAAATGCTCACCTAATTTCAAATTTTCTGAATTAATTAAATTATTTGAATTGATTTGGTCATTGTTCTGTTTGACCAAGACAATGTTGATGCCAAATTGATCAGAGTCTTGATTGACTTGATCAGAGTCTAGATTATTTTGTGATTTTGAATTTAAATCATTTAAATCTAGGTTATTATGCACCATATTTGGACTAATTTCATACTTATCATCATGCTGATTATTTAAACTACTATTAGCAGGGGTATTTTGGTAAATATTACTAACCTTGAGCGCAACCCCTAATTCAGTAGGCCTCTCCGTTGGATTTGACTCGAGTCCATATTTGATTTAAACTTGATCTTCTAGCTTCATCGGCGTCTCGTGAAGCTTGATCAACTGGGTCCACGGCTCATATGTATTCTTGTACTTTTCTAATCTGCATAAAATATTGTTAGGTAAAACATTACAAATAATGTTACTTACCTTTTTGTTCAGTTCCGAGTTTTGAGAAGGTTTCCTCAAAATTAGCATATAATCGATGTCTACGCTTCCTAAGAAGCATTCCATTAATCGATTCCAGTAGTTGAAGTCTTCATGATCGTATGATGGTGGTTCGCAGGGGTTCCGTCCTTCTAGAAGAGTCATTATTCTTGCACACAGAGAAATAGGAAAAAAATCCCAAGACTTGGTCTTGGATTAGCAGTGCAGAAAAAAATAATATTTCACTATTTTCGGAAAAAATAATAAAATATTAATAAAATATTTGAAAAAAATTGTAGCGACCCACCTTCCTTACTACTACCACTCTCTAGAGGTAGACACTACTTAACTGCTAACTCTACTTAACTGGTGTGATCGAAACCACGAGGAATCTCTACCGAAAAATTTCGGCGGAGTCTCCCCTGTACCGGTGACCATATCCGTAAATACATACAGAGTATACTCAGCCACAGGCGGCTGGAACATATATTTTCACAACCACGCAATTTAATAAATCAAATCATGCAAGTAATGAAAAGCGGAAACATAACTTCCTACTACAAAATTTTCTTATCAACTTAATAAGAAATTAAGCTAAACAAATTCTTAAACTAAGTGAGTTCTTTAGCTAAGTCTCAAGGATCTCCATAGTCCACACATCACACACCGTCACAGCATCTCCTTGTCGCCTTCTTCCTTATACTTTAGCTTTTCCTTTATCTGCAGTAGGAGGAAAATAGTATCTATAAGCTAAAAGCTTAGTGAGCGCTATCCTACTCACAAAAACTCGATATGCATGTATATAAATAAAAGCATGCTAAAACTGAATGCTAACATGTAAAGCTACTCATGCTCATAAATAGCAAAGAAATCAACTAACTGAAAAGCTAACATGTATAGCTACTCATGCTCATAAATAGCAAAGGAATCATGTTAACTGAAATACTAAACATGTATAGCTAATCATGCTCATAAATAGCAAAGGAATCATACTAACTGAAATACTAAACATGTACAGCTAATCATAGAACTATCATGTGTATCAATAGGAAACTGAACTGATACATTAGCTGAACTAATTAATGCTAAACTGAGTCTAACTTGTATTCACATAACTAATTTGTGAAGTTTTGAAAACTATTTACATAATAGATCAAAATAGTAATCATGTTGCTGATGGGCCCGACAACTGTACTTGTTGTGCGCGCATCCCTAACTAAACCCGGGATTGCAAGTTCCGAGTCTAGTAGGGTTTACTAGGTTATCTAAACCTAGGGACGACTGTGGGAGCCCAACCCAATGGATATCTAATCCAGTACAGTGCCACTGCTGAAAATAAAATACTGATTTCATAGCTAATTTTCTTACCTTACTTTAACTAGGTTATCTGAACCTAGAGGCGACTGTGGGAGTCCACCCATTGGACCGTAGTCCCATATAAGCTAAAGCAAGACTAAATAAGTTATTTTAAATGCTTCTACTGCATTAACTGAGCTATTAAAATGCCTACTGTAGCATTATATTGAGCTAAGCATTTTATCAAGCACTTGGTGTGCACTAGAACACACCCTACGTACTGAAAATCTGTATACAAAGCTTAACATAAATCTGCATGCAAAGCTTAACACAAATCTGCATATTAAGCCTATCAAAATCTGCATACTTTACTTATAAAAATCTGCATACTATAAAAATAGAACTGCTCATGTTATTCCAATAGAAAATAGGAAACTAGAACAACTTAAGCATGCTGTGAAAGTAAAACCAATTCAACTACTAGGCATGCAATAGAATCTAGAAAATAAAGGAATCGTTGCTGCATGGAATTAACATAATATCATGCTTCATCAGGAAATACTAAACAGCAATGAAAACTAAAACTGCTCATGCTTGAAAACAGCAAAAGAAAAGAACCCGAAATCAATAGCAAATGGGAACTAAAAGATCTACTCATGTATATCTATATAAACTAAATTCACAATGCTGTTAACATCTAATCAACTTATTCATTTCCAAAAGATACAGAATTAATAGCTTGCTTTAGATACCCAAGGAATTAAGTACAGTCAATCCTGTACACTGCTCTAAATAAATCCATTAATCTACCATTAAGGAAACCAACAGATTAAACTAACTCATAATACTCAATGTGCATATATATGTATATACATCAAAACTGAAACTTAAATGCTTAATAAACACATGCTGGTCCAGTAAGCTATGAAGGAAATCAAATTGGCATGTCTAATTAAGCTACAAATGAATAAGTCTACTAAGGAACATAAACAAATAAAACAATTTGTTCCAAAATCTGAAAGCATCACTAAGGAACATAAACAACCTTGAATCCAATCCAAAATTTGCTCACAAGATAATCTGCATTCTACCAATGAATTTCTGTATATAGGCTTGCTAAAAATTGCCATTTACCAAAATAATTCTGCTGCTATCTAAAGTTGATACGTGGATATGATGATACACTAGAACCTAAAAGGAACCAAAGCATGATTGTTCTTCTTGTTATGTGCCAAGGCAACAAACTAAACGGAAATCACTGCTGTACGACATGCTTCAAATTCAAGGGAAACAAGATCCGAAACTTACTATGCTAACCAAAACCTCAACAAGACTTAAGCTGAATACCAAAGCTTTAGATCTAAAAACTAGGGTTCTATGGCTACTTCAACCTTTAGAGCAATAAGGAAGAAAATCACGGAAAACAAGAATCCGAAAGCCATGAAAACGAATCAAAGCTCGGAACAACTCCTACTGCAGGTGAGTAGCAACTCACCTCGCTGTTCTTGGACTTACAACCGGAGAGAAAAGGCTGCTAGGATTCGGAGAAGTTGTTTCCTCAAAGATCTCTTGGTATCTACTTGTTCTTCTCGACGAGGGGATCACGAAGGTGTGGAGATCTCGCCGGAAAAAGTCCTCGTCGGCCGCCGGAGATGAGCCCTAGATTCGGCTCTGTTTCCGCCCGAGAGCCAGCGCCGTCGCGAGGGAAGGGTGAGGAAAAGTTTAGGTTTCGGGAATAAGAAATTAACCCTTTATAACCTAGGTTTTATTTCTGCTCCTTACTATAACTTAAATATATCTCGCTTCATACTTGGTTAATAACTCACGCGTAGCCCAGTTGGTTGGCTGTGTTTGGTTCATGGTTGGAGTCGCGGGTTCGAATCCCGCCGAACCCCCTTTTTATTCCAATTTATTTCCTATTCCGTTTCCTATTAACTATTACTTAAATAAATTTCATTCCCTTATTAATCAGCAATGCTTGCTGGGACACTTGGTCAGCCGCTCCACTTAAAGCATTTGCTGCGGCCGTAGGTTGCCGGGTCAAGCCTTGGCATCAGGAAATTTTCTGCAACCTTTTTAAACCTAAGGTATTTCTGTTTCAAATAGAGCTTATATATATTTCATTCCATATATGTTCACAAACCACCGGCGGAACAGTTGGCTAGCTGAATTTGCTTAAGGTTCTGCTTAATCGGAGGTCTCCAGTTCGAATCTCGGCTTGGACCACATTTTTGCTGAAACTTCTTTCGTTTAGTAAAAATACCAAGCGACCTCCAAAAATTACATAAAAATATTCTAAAAATCTCTAAAATATTTCTATAGTATTTCTAAATTTTTATAAGGACTTTTAGGACTCCAAATATTGAAATTTGGGGTGTTACAAAAATATTATTTTAAAATTTTGAAAATGTAATATTTTTTAAATACTAAACAATGGTGAAAAGATGGCGATGTATTTTTCAAAAATAGTTTTGGAGGGAAAAAAAACGAAAGGCGTAAGGTTTTATTTTAAAGACAAACGATATCTAATTTTTCTTTCAAAAAGTCCCCCCTTTGCCTGATTGGTGGTTGCACCAAATCAGAGCGGTACCTGCTCTGATACCACTTGTTGGATCGTGAAACGTCGATAGAGGGGGGGGTGAATATCGATTCGAAAAACCCCATTGAAAAGAGTTAAGCGCAACGGAATAATAAAAAAACAATGGACAAATGAACACGGTATTTTTTACTTCGTTCGGAGCCTGTGACGACTCCTACTCGAAGGCCCGTACTCCGTGAGTACTTTCGTTGGACAATCACTAGTAGTTCGAAAATGATTACAATTTAAAGTACAGGAATGCTAGAAAAATAAAGAAAATACCGACAAGAATTAAAGAAAAGGAAAGGAGCGTATTGTCGGATCTTTGTTAGCGTCGCTGAAGCGCAGAGCAGTAGAGCAAGCAGTAGAAGACTTTCTTTTCGTTGTTGTACTGAATCTCCCCTCTGACCCTCCTTTTATATGAGGCTCGGGGCGCCCTGGATCCCTTCCGGGCGCCCTGGTGGGACGTGGCAGGTCCAACCAGCAAGCCCCACGTGGCGACGCGTGAGTTTGGATGAAATTTCCCTCCCGGGCGCCTGGATCCCTTCCGGGCGCCTGGACCCTGTTTTCCCGCAGAATCCGTCCTGCAAGACAAACGTTAGTCCGGAGGCAAATTTACCCTGCAACACAGATTGTTAGCAAAAGCAAAGTGAGTATGAATTAGCAAAAAGGAGTATGACTTAGATTCCGTCTTTCCGAGACCGGAATCTAGTCACAATCTCGATTTAGATACCCGAAATGAATCTAAGCCGGATCGATGCCTAATGTTCCCTTCCCGGGAATGCGTCCTCGCAGTCACTCCCCTCTAGTGACTTACCTTACTTACCTGCCAGACGTCCGGTCAGCCCGTCGACCCGTCTGGACTTCGTGCCAGCTATCCGGTCAGCCCGTCGACCTAGCTGGACTTCGTGCCTAAGCATCCGGTCAGCCCGTTGACCCGCTTGGACTTCGTGCCAGCTATCCGGTCAGCCCGTCGACCTAGCTGGGCTTCGTGCCAGGCATCCGGTCAGCCCGTTGACCTGTCTGGACTTCTCCTGCACACTCGATCAAAGTGTCAGACAACAACAAACTAACTTAACCTGATTTGTCATTTATCAAAACTTGGGTTAAATCGTTAGTGCTAACCGCACCAACAGAGGGAACATCAAAATTGGTAGTTGAAGGAGTAAGACCCTCACCACGCTTTGACACGATAGAAGGATAATCTGAGACAATGGGGGAGACAACAGGATTAGACAGAAAAGTGCAGTCTTTGGTAAGTAATAAAGCACAGTCAGGAGCAATAACAAAATTTAGTCCTAAGATTAAGTGGATATAGGGTGGAGCAAAGGTTTAATCCAGAGTTTTGAGAGAGAAAGAGGGAACTGAAAGTATCACAATTAGTATAGAATCGTAAGTGAATATTGGTAACAAACTGTGGACAGGAGAGTTTTTAGCCGTCGAATTGGGTACTAACCAATGGTTGCGTGGTGGTTTTAATAAGTGATGGAGGTAAAATGGAAAAAATGGTTGCTTCATCAATAGTAGAATTAATAGCTCCACTATCAAGAAAATTATGTAAAGTGAATTCATGTCCATGTATTGACCAAACACCGGTCACATATATCGGTGGTTTGTCCTATATTACAGATACTAAGGGCTTTAATGAGAACTAAGCCAGTATATGAGGTAGGTTCAATGATCACGAGGCCTTTGCCTCGGTCTGAAGGAGTAGGCATTTGTTTAAGACGGGCCAATTCGACGTCTAACAAGTTAAGTCTAGTTTCTAAACTGATACCCTAGTTTTAGGAGAATATTGAGTACTGTCTTGTACCTACTGAGTTGCGGGAATGGTAATATTAAAAGTCTGTTGTAGGCATATGTTGTAAACTTGTTTTCTACAGAGTTTACAGATTCCTCTTTTATCAATGGTTGGATAAAAACCACAGAAAACTGGAAATATTATCAGTTCCTAGTTTTCGTGTCCAGTCATGAGGGCTTTCTGGTATTTCTGGTCTGACATTGTTGTGCTTGGAGATACATACTAGAAGAACATTAAGTTCATGTATAGGTCATCCCACTAGTTTGTTAAGTCATCAATTTCTTGTTGGAAATTGTTACTAGTTGCTCCATATTTTTCTACTAAGTTACATGGGGTATCTAGGAATGAATTTATGAGTTTGTAATCGAGGAGGTAGTTACTTCTTCCATATTCTTTATAGAAACAATAGAATAAATAAAGTATTAGAAATATCCTCTAGTATTTCTATTAAGTCTAAGTCCAAGAGACTAATTTAGCTTCTCTTGTGAGGTTTTCCTGTTCGGACATGCAGACAGTAAGTGTCTTGGTTCATTACAGGCAACATAAGCTATCTGATTTACATATGTTTTCTTAGGTTTAAATTTTTTGACATGTTTATCTTTGTTTAAGTAAGGTTTCCTCGCTTGACTTTTTCATAGGTAATAAACTTTCTTGGGTCTAAATTTTGGTTTGGTTTGTATAGTAGACTTGAAAGGCCTCCTTTGTCTATGGTTAGATTGTTGTATCCCATCTTGTTAGGGAGTATAGATTTGATTAAAAAAAATCATATTGTTGGTTTTTAAGTTGTTTTTGATTTGGATATAAGTGCATTTCTCCTTTAGTATAGAGATAATGTGGTGTATTCGTACCCCGATGTTATCATATTGGGGCGCTACTTTCATATTCGTCCATGCCTTGTGAATTTTTTTGCCTAAGTCTCCTAGTAATTTGCTAAATAATCTTTCACCTAATTCAGGATTATAGTGGTTTCTTGAAACTGTTGTAAGTACTAAGAAATTGTTACAAAAATGTTTGATCCAATTGCACCTAAATAGTTGAAGTTGTTCTAAGTCCGTCATGGCTTCTCGTTGCCTAATGCCAAGTCATGTATTGGTATCTTTGGCTGTTAAAAGCCTATGGATAGTGTAACAAAAATTGAGGATGTTGTTTCCTTGAGATGTTATGCGAGCTATTTTGTATGGAAATTTTATTTTATAGGCTGCTCATGCAGCTCTAGCCATATCTCCTAAGAAATTTTCGCCTACACGCATCATAGCTTCACTAGTTTATATATCTAGTTCATATCTAGCTTGATAGTCTCTTTTAACAGAGACATTCCATTATTCTAAGTAGGTATCATACATCCAAGGATCATCACACTCGGCTATGTTTAGGAGTACACAGTTTTTTTTGAAATAAGTAATCTTTGGGAGCCTCCTTTTTCCTATAGTTCGCAGTAAAAGATTGTTGTTTAGGTAAGGAGTTATTTATGTTCTGAGAGGATGACCATGTCTGTAATCCATAATGCTCATAGAACTTTCTAGATATTGGACTATCAGTGGTCTTGATGCTGCATATGTAGTAGTGGAGGTCTTGATGCTGCATATGTAGTAGTGGATTATGCTAGATTCATAAGATTTATATCCTTAGATTGTTTTCTAGCAATTATATTTCACTCATCGTCCCAATATAATTCCCAATCTTTGTCAAATTTTTGTTGTTGTTTGACAAATTTTCCGAGTTTTACCAAATCTTATAAGGTTAAATATGTTGTCATTTCTATTGGCAGATATATGAATTCATCTAAGTCATCAAAGAAACCTTGCTATGTTTCTTGTATGTTTTGTTGAAACAGACAATTTATATTATGGTTAGTTTCTTGGTATAGTAGGTGTTTAGTAGCTTGAAGATGTTTTTTACCTAGTTTTCATAATAATGTCTTTGATTGAAGTATCTTCTTCATAATTCATTAGATTGAAGTTATTATCATTTTCTTCATTTTTTTTTTCATTTTGTGATGTGGAAGGTTTATAGCCATTAAACCTTACTGTAATGCTTCAATGCCTATCTTTATATATTATTGAGTCTATTAATTGTAAAGTTTATGGTTGTGTTTTTAAATTAATAGTTCATTTTAACCTTGCTAGAGTTTCTAAAGATAAATCTCTTGGTTTAAGGAAGTAGATTCCTTTTAAAGTAAGAGCTTCAATGATGTCGTTGACCTATATCTTAAAACTATTATTAATCTGAGTCATTATTTTTCATAGGAAAATTATATCAATTTGTATATTATGTTTTTAGAAATCTCCTTATCCTTTAGTCTGGACCAAAATCTTAATGTTTGATGAAGTCTTGAATGGTCATATTAAAATTTGGGCAAAAGTATATATAATGTCTATAATGTTATCCATGTCTACTTCGATAAGTCTGATGACTACCTTGTTTTTGTTTGAGAATCTGGAGTCATATAAAACTAATAACACTTTGGCTCCTATATTTTTCCTAGTTAATCCTTTAAGACCAAATATGATTAATCTTAGATGAATGAAGGTGGAGTGGTTGGGTCCTATGATGGCGAAAAAGTGAAGTATTGAAGGAAATGATTCCCTGATTGTATAGTCTTCTAGGGTTAAGTGAGCTTAATTATTCATTTGAGAAGGTTGTCACATGTCGCTCTATATCTACTAAGTCTTCTAATCTATGAGTAGAAGTACTATTACGTCTTCTGGTTAGGATATTATTGATCCAAGAGTTTGTATTCGTTTCTATTCTTCTTACTATTTGAGAAGGGCCTATAAAAGTCTCAGTTTGTTTGTGTTAGATTCATTTTGCCTGTGGGGTAGAGATTAAGAAAGAATAAGTCTTAGGCTGTCTTCTAGGAACTATCTGTCTTGTAGATAACTTATCTAATTCCTTAATTAAGTTGTCTATACTTTCTTTCCACTCTGGAGCCTGGATTGTTTTTTGAACTTGGGTTTCAACTTGTAATATTTTATTCTCTATTAGAGTAAGTTTGTAGAGATGTAAGCAATGCTATTATTGTGTTGTTTTGTTGAAGTAAGACTTGATCATCTTTTCTAGTTATCGCAAGGTTATGATATCCCGTTTCCTTGGGTTTAGAAAACTGATTTGAGTAATCTAAGGCTTCTTCGTAATAATTATTTTCAAAGCTCAATTTATTCATTTATACTTGATATCTTCAAGTATAGTGCATAGAAGTTTAAATTCTTCTTCTACTTGAGTTTTGATTATTGTAATAACTTCTCTGATTTGTAGTAGTACAGTTTGGGACTAAAGTTCAAAGTTTCTGGATTTATTTTCTTCAATAAGTTTTAAAAGATTTAAGATTTCTTTCTTAATAGGGATATTAAGTCGATTAAGTTGGTTAAACCTTGTGTTTAAGAAATCTTGGGATTCTTTAAAGAAGTCTATATTTCGTCTCAAGTAACTTACAATGTGTTTGTTGTTTGAAATTATTGGCTAATTGTTCCAATATGTGATAAGTTTGCTTTTGTTGAGATGCTAGAGAACTAGCTAAACTAATAAGTAAGTCTGTAATATTATTTAAGTAGGCAGTGATTGAAAGTTTTAGATTAATATAACAGCTATGTTTAAATTGATCTAAATTATAATATTTCTAATTGGGGATTTTAAAGCTAAATCTAAATAGTCTAGTTTCTGAAAGTCTTGAAAAGCATTCATTTGTGGTCCACAGATTCTTAAGGCTCTACTACTAATTTTTTATTTTATTTTATTTTTGTAGGTTTTTGGTTTTTGTGATTTTTGGTTGTTTTGACAGGGTTTGTGAGGCTAGGCCAGTAGAAAGGATACATTGGTCATTCACCTTAATACGTAGTTATTAACTTCTAATAAGCTTTGCCTATAAAAGACCTCATAGCTGAACAATTGCCTCAGTTATTTTTAGGTTTCTTGACTTGCATAAGTCTTATCTAGTTCATGGACTGTTTATTCTTTATATCGTTATTGTTCATAATGAAGTTAATTAGAAAAGGACTAAGAAAGGTTTATAAGACTAGGGTCAAAAAAATAAGGCGGAGCCCTTCCGTGATCCAGAAAGGCTTTTAAACTATCATATTATTATGCAAACCAAGCTGCTACGGGCATTATAGAAGAAACTATAGTAAGGAAATTACACACTAAAGAAATTACATAAGCAGAAAGACTTGAAAATATCACTTTCTTGCTTCTTTCTGGCTTCGTATCTAGTTTGCTCCCAGTATGAAGTTGTATATGTAGAGGAGTTTGTCTTCATTTGCCTCTTCATGAAGTAATTGAGTGGAGGTTGAGATATCCTTTTAGAAAGTTATGTGGAGAATAAAGGGGCGTGGGGGAAAAATGTCCACTTAGGAAAAAAAGGGTCAGTGGGATGCGTGGTAGGTGGAGATGAGGATCTCTTCTATCGGTGAAGTGTAGTTTGATGTTATGATTTATGCATTTATTTTATTGTGACGTTAGGATTTATATCATAGTTATCATAGTTATGACTCCATCGTATTGTCTCTATAGAATCTAATGACTGGTTGACGAGATGACCTACATTCTTTTCTTTTTCTTGTAGAATATCTGGCTGAGCTAGTTAGTTTTTTTCCAACACATTGTTCATTCTTTTCTTTTTCTTATAGAGAGATCGTGCTGGTTGATGGTTGAACAAAATTCTTAGTACAGGTCAGTTGATCATTCTTATATAGAGAGTCAGTACTTAGGTCTCGAGGTCAGTAGATTTTCTTCATATATATATATATATATATAAAATAAAAACATATGGCCAACAACTAAAGGGCAGCTCATATCTGAAACTCCTATCAACATGAGATCTTAGGAAAAGACCTATTATATATAATTTTATCCTACTGTATAAGAGATTATTTTTAAAACTCAATGACTTTTAGGTTACAGGACGCTAACTTTAATATTGTATCCAAGCTTTCCTAATGTGTTCCAACAAGTAACACACTGGAACGTAACTCGAGTATATCTCTCCGTTAAATTTAAAAGTTGACTTTAACAAGTAGAAGTATATTATTAGCATCATTGCAGTTTTTTTTTTAAAATCTAAGTATTAATTGTTGTACGAATCTATTAATTTTAAAGAAAACCTTCATATAGGATGTGATAGTTGGATTTAAATTTTAGATGTCTAATTAACTATTTAAAAATCTAACCGCTGCAGGGCAGTTCATTGCAGTGTAATTAACTTTAGCACAGGTCTTGCGAATCTACAGGCTATAAAATAACAAGTGACGTAAATATCATTTATCTAAGGGTAAATTTACATATAGTCTCTAATCATAAATTCATCTTTGTATATTTTTTTAGGGCGATACGATAGTTAAGGCATGAGGTGTTGTCACATGAGGTCTTGGGGTCAAAACTCGGCGTGACCGAGCATAACCTCCCCTATGTCTTAGCCATTTGCACTAATGACTAGTAACTGTTGGTGCGGTTAGCACTAACGATTTAACCCAGGTTTTGATAAATGACAAATCAGGTTAAGTTAGTCTGTTGCTGTCTGACACTTTGATAAAGTGTGCAGGAGAAGTCCAGACAGGTCGACGGGCCGACTAGATGTCTGGCACGAAGTCCAGCTAGGTCGACGGGCTGACCGGATAGCTGGTGAGAAGTCCAAGCGGGTCGACGGGTTGACCGGACGCTTGGCGAGAAGTCCAGCTAGGTCGACGGGCTGACCGGATAGTTGGCGAGAAGCCCAGGCGGGTCGACGGGTTGACCGGACGCTTGGCAAGAAGTCCAGACGGGTCGACGGGCTGACCGGACGTCTGGCAGGTAAGTGAGGTAAGTCACTGGAGGGGAGTGACTGCGAGGACGCGTTCCCGGGAAGGGAACATTAGGCGTCGATCCGGCTTAGATCCATTTCGGATATCTAAGTCGAGATCGTGACTAGATTCCGGTCTCGGAAAGACGGAATCTAAGTCATACTCTTGTTGTTAATTTTTATTACTTAGCGTATCTATAAAAATGTGCTTACAATCTGTGCTGCAGGGTTTTTATTTGCCTCGGACTAACACTGTTTTGCAGGTAGGAAACAGTGAGGGTCCGGGCGCCCGGAAGTCCGGGCGCCCGGAGGTCCAAGCGCCCGGAGGCAAGTTTTATCCCCAGGGCGACGTTGACACTTGGAGCATGCTGGTTGGGAGTGTTACGTCACATTCCAGGCGCCCGGAAGGGATCCAGGCGCCCGGAGCAGCATATAAAAGAAGCCCCAGGCAGGAGCTTCAACATATCTGTTTTCTGAGAACTCTGAGTTCAATCACTCTGCTACTCTGCACTCCAACGACGTTCACAAAGCTCCGACGACTCACTCCGGTTTTCTTTTAATTCATTATTTGTCGGTATAGCTTTGTTTTTCTTTCATTAGCAATATTTGTACATAAATTGTAATTATCCGAATTGCTAGTGAATTGCCCAACGAAAGTACTCAAGGAGTACGAGCCTTCGAGTAGGAGTCGTCACAGGCTCCGAACGAAGTAAAAATCAACCGTGTTCATCTCTTTACTTCCTTACTTTTCCGTTGCGTTTTAACTCGAGATTTTCGAATCGATATTCACCCCCCCCTCTATCGAATCTAACGGTCTTACAAGTGGTATCAGAGCCAAGTTCCGCTCTGATTTGGTGCAACCACCAAACAGATAGGGGGTGAAATTTTTTTAAAAAAACTGATATTATTATCTTTTTGGAAGATTTTTTTTGCATTTAAAATCTAAATTGGTGCAACACCAACTTAGAGTTTCTGTTTCTCCCGCACTGCTAATCCAAGACGAAGTCTTGGGATATTCTTCTAGTTAATTTCGTGTGTGTAGGTTATGATGTCTCAACAAGAAGGCTTCAGCATAGTACGTCCTCCTCTATTCAACGGGGATGACTTTTCGTACTGGAAGAGGAGAATGGAGGTCTACATGAAGACAGACTACGACCAATGGATGAGCGTCACAAGGGCTTACAAAATTCCAGTAGACAACTCCGGGAACATACTAGACCCTGAAGACTGGACAAATGATGTGAAGAAAAAGGCATCAATTGAAAACAAAGCCATCAATACTCTACACTGCGGACTAACACGAGAAGAACTGAACCGGGTCGGACCGCATCAAAACACTAAGGAGCTTTGGGATAAACTGATCGAGCTGCACGAAGGAACAAGCGACGCGAAGGTAACAAAGAGAGATTTGCTGTTAAATAGAATTTTTAATATAAAAATGCAGGAAGGAGAAACGGCAAGTCAGCTCCACGCGAGGGTCAAAGATATCCTCAACGGTCTCCACGCGATAGGCCACCAAATGGAGAACCGAGACTTAATTAGGTACGCGTTAAATGCTTTTCCGCGAAACAATTTGTGGGCATCAATCGTAGATGCCTACAAAATTTCAAAAAATTTATCTAAATTAAAATTGGACGAACTCTTTTGTGAATTAGAACTTCATGAGCAAACTAACGCCGGGGTCGAGAAAGGTGTAGCTTTATTTGCAGGTTCCTCTAAAGAAAAGAAGAACAAGCCCGAATCCGAAGAAGATTCCGATCAAGACTCTGAAGACGAAGAACACCTGGTGAACCTAGTAAGGAAAATGTTCACCAGGAAAAAGAGAAGCTTCAGCAAACAGGATCTTCAGAAGATCAGTTCGCCAGCCGACTCAAGAAATGTCACATGTTTCGGATGTAAAAAGGGGCACTACAAGAACGAATGCCCAAGATTGAAACTTGACAAACCAAAGTCAACAAAGAAGAAAGCCCTCAAAGCAACATGGGATGATTCCTCCTCAGACGAATCGGAAGGAGAAAGGCAAAAGCACCAAAGTCACCTCGCGTTGATGGCTCGCGAAGCTGAAACGGAAGACGAATCAGAGGAATCGGAAGACGGGTCCGAACCCGAATCGAGCCACGAGTCCGTACTCGTTTTCGAAGGTTCCAAAGAGGTATACCTAAACTTAAATCGTAAATTCTTTAGAATTATCTCGTGTTTGAATAAAAAATTAGTTAAATTGGAAAATAAAAATAAATCGCTTCTTGAGGAAAATCAAAACCTCAAGGAACAATTAAAAAATTCGAATCCAACTCAAGATCGAACACTTGAGGAGGAGAATTTATCATTAAAAAATGAACTTAATAAGTTAAAGGAAATGTTGGAAAAATTCACAACAAGATCTAAAAATTTAGATTTAATTCTAAATAACCAAAAGGCATGCTATAATAAAACCGGACTTGGATATAAGTCAAACTCAAACAAAACCTTTAAATCATTATTAACCCAACACAAAGCAACTAAACAAGCTTGGGTCCCGAAAGTGTTACGCAAGTAGGACTTAATCAATTCTATATACCTAAAGATAAAATACATTATATAAACTTGAATAAATCAGATCAAAAACTAAAATATAAATCTAAACTAAAATCAAAATTCAAAACTCAACAAAATTTAGATTATCACCAAGTTGATTATAACTATAAAAAGAATCGATACAAACCTAAAACCAAAATCTAAATTAATGGCCAATAATTCAGGGGGAGGCTCCAGAATAGCTGGCACCTCCAAAACTAACATACCCGACAGGGTAACCCAAAATAAACTAACCCGGCAGGGTAATTAGGATTAGTTAAAGAGAGACCAAGTTTAACTGGAATCATGGTACTGGTGAAGTTTTTGGATGATAGTACATTAGGGAAGCTTGGGCATCGCATGTCTAGAAAGATATGGCTTCGATCTGGTGCATTTGGCCAAGTGGAACTGACCGAAGCTACCCTTAAACGAATCCTAACCAGTTAGACCGAGATTTAGTACTAAGTTCCGTGGATAGGACTATTCGGAAAACCTCGAAAGGTTGGTTACTTCTAATGATGTCCTTGTGACTCACCAAGCTTAGAAGTTTATCCGAAGAATGCCTATTTGTAGAAACCAAAGCTAAGTCTGAATCTAACACAAGTTAAACCAAGAGTCTGTAATCAAACCAATTTCATCTCACAAAATCATAGGATTCCCTGATTGATAATATAGATCAGGTGAGATGAATAAAGGTTAAAATTAATTTTCAAAATTCTAATTATTTTCAAAATTTTATTTTTAAACTTAAATTAACTTCAAAATTTTAAATTAACGTCAAAATTTTAAACTTAAATTAATTTTAAACTTAAATTAATTTCAAAATTTTAAACTCAAATTATTTTCAAAATTCAAAAATTAACTTCAAAATTTTAAACTTAAATTAATTTCAAAATTTTAAAATTAAGATTTTTTTTCTTAAATAATGATTGATTAAAAATTGATAAACTAAGACTAACATAAAAATCCTACTTGTTGTAGGAAACCAAGTGGATTTTGGACAGTGGTTGCTCCAAACATATGACTGGAGATCACACCAAGTTCACTCAATTAACCTACAAAAGCCTAGGAACAGTTGCCTTTGGAAACAACGGTAAACTCAAGGTAATTGGTATAGGTAATATTGAATTAAAAATAGATTTCATAATTACAAATGTTCTACTTGTTGAAAATTTTAAATACAATCTTCTGAGCATAAGTCAATTATGTGACACTAGGTATAAGGTAAAATTTCTATCCACAGAATGTTTGATCAAACATCTAGATAATCCAACTATAAGCCTAAAAGGCTTTAGAAAAGACAATATCTATGCCATTAACTTAACCACTTCTTCAGTCAAGTGTTATTTAACACAAAAAGAAGAAACCTGGTTATGGCATAGAAGAATGTCACACACACATTTCAGAAACATAAGTAAATTAAATGGTCTAGTTAGAGGCTTACCAAAATTACCTAACTTAGATTTAACAATATGTAATGCTTGTCAACAAGGCAAACAAACAAAATCTACCCACAAACCAATTAATGAATCCCAAACCAACTCAGTCCTAGAACTTTTACACTTAGACCTATTTGACTCCCATGGAGTTAAATCAATAAATGGAAGTCTATACTGTTTAGTTATAATAGATGACTATTCTAGGTTCACTTGGGTCAAATTCTTAAAAAATAAAGATGAAACCTTTGAAATTTTTACAAATTTCTACAAACAAATTGAAAATGAAAAAGGCATAAAAATTAAAAGAATCAGAAGTGATAATGGAGGAGAATTTAAAAATCATAATTTTGATAAATTTTGCCTTGAAAATGGCTACCATCATGAATTTTCTTGCCCTAAAACTCCCCAACAAAATGGAATTGTAGAAAGGAAAAATAGAACTTTACTTGAAGCATCTAGAACTATGCTAAACGAATACAACTTACCTAAATATTTTTGGGCAGAAGCTGTTAGTACAGCCTGCTATGTACAAAACCGAACAACACTAAACAAAAAACACAATAAAACATTTTTTGAAATATTTTACAACAAACAACCTAATATAAAACACTTTAAGGTATTTGGTTGCCCAGCCTTTATCCTAAATACTAGAGAACACTTAGGCAAATTCACTTCCAAAATAGAAAATGGAATTTTTCTAGGGTACTCTCTGAATAGCAGAGGCTACAGAATTTATAATAAAGTTACCTTAAGAATTGAGGAAACCACCAATGTAAAATTCAAAGAATCCAATCAAAACCTAGAACAAGCCCAACCTCAACCAGTTGACCCTGTTCACGAACATATCAATTCTGAAGGAACAAACCAAACCCAAAATCATGAAGAAGAAGAACAACTACAAGAAAGTCAACCTTCTAGAACCATAAGAGTCAACCCAAACCATCCTACTGATCAAATAATTGGTGACCCATACCTTAGGGTCCAAACTAGGTTATCTTTCAGAAACCTAAGTCAAATCTCGTTAATCTCAAATATTGAACCCAAAACTGTAGCTGAATCCCTACTTGACCCAGACTGGGTCATAGCTATGCAAGAAGAATTAGCTCAATTTGAGTGCAATGAAGTTTGGGACCTAGTACCTCCACCTAACGATAAGAAAATAATAGAAACCAAATGGGTATTTAGAAACAAGTTAAGTGAAACTGGAGAAATTACTAGAAACAAGGCCAGGTTAGTTGACAAAGGGTTCAGTCAAGTTGAAGGACTTGACTATGATGAAACTTATGCCCCGGTAGCTAGACTAGAGTCCATTAGAATGTTACTAAGCTATGCAGCCCATAAAGGATTCAAACTATACCAAATGGATGTCAAGTCTGCCTTTCTTAATGGATTAATAAAAGAAGAAGTTTATGTAGGTCAGCCACCTGGTTTTGAAAGCCTAGAACACCCTGATTATGTCTACAAATTAAAAAAGGCATTATATGGACTTAAACAGGCACCTAGGGCATGGTATGAAAGACTAACCTCTTACTTAATCTCTAAAGGGTTCAACCAAGGTCAAGTTGACCCAACACTATTTGTGAAATCAATAAAAGAAGATATTTTTATAGCTCAAATTTATGTAGATGATATCATCTTTGGTTCAACAAACTCAGAGTTTTTAAACGAATTTACAAACCTAATGGAACACGAATTCGAAATGAGTCTGGTAGGAAAATTAACTTATTTTCTAGGGTTACAAGTCAAACAAACAAATGAAGGAAATTATATTTATCAACAAAAATATACTAAGGAGTTACTTAGAAAATTTGGAATGGAAAATACTAAAGAAATAAAAACACCTATGGCCGTAAACACAATCCTAGATGATGATCCTAATGGGAAATCTGTAGACTTAAAACATTATCGGAGCGCAATAGGTAGTCTACTTTACTTAACTGCAAGCCGACCTGACATTTTATTTGCAGTTAGTATGTGTGCTCGATACCAAACCTGTGCTAAAGAATCTCATTTGACTCAAGTCAAAAGAATCTTTAGATACCTCAATGGAACCACAAATGTAGGAATTTGGTATCCTAGGACCAACAACTTTGAATTAATAGGATATTCTGACTCAAATTATGACGGATGCAAATTAGACCGCAAAAGCACAAGTGGTGGATGCCAACTACTTGGTCCATCCCTTGTCAGCTGGTTTAGTAGAAAGCAACACTGTGTTGCACTATCTACAACTGAGTCAGAATACATAGCTATAGGCGAATGTGTTGCACAGTTATTATGGATGATGCATACTCTAAAAGATTTCAACTTAAATATCACAAATGTAAAAGTATTAATTGACAATATAAGTTCAATTAACTTAACCAAGAATCCTGTGCATCATTCAAGAACCAAACATATTGAAATTAGGCACCACTTCATCAGGGATCATGTTACTAAAGGTGATATTGAACTCAAGTACATTGAGTCTAAATCAAATTTAGCTGATATTTTTACAAAACCACTCCCTGAAAGTGAATTTAGCAACTTACGATGACAATTAGGGATGTGCTCAATAGACTAGGAAATTTCAAAAATACTCTCAAAAATGGTTTCATCAAATTATAGGTTAAACTTGTCTGTTTTCAAAACTTTCCATTTTTAGATTTTCAAAAACAGTTTTGGCCTTAAATTAGTTTTTGAATCCTTAGAAAGCATGTACCCATAGGATTAGTTTTAAGCATCTCACCAACACCTTAGGTTTACCTTGCTTGTGTTTGAAAAACATAGAAAGGGGTGAGATGCATAGGTCAACTGTCTGGACTTAAGATGCTTATATCAGTGCATCGGCATAAGTCTGGACGTTAAATACAACTCAGATATTAATCAGATTAAGCTCATCAGTCAAGTCAAACACTGACTGCTTATAATCAACTTAATCTGACTAACCAAGTGAAAACTGCTATTTTCTGATAGTTAGTTAGTAACTAATTGGTTAGACAGCTATGTAAATTTAAGTATCAAATTCAGGAGGATTAACTAAAGCGTTTTTTTTAAAATTTCTTTTGAAAATTCTACTCCAATTACTTTGAAAATCTTATATTAAAAATTCTTAGCAAATATTTTCAAAAGCTTTATCTTAGATATCAGGTTCAGGGGGAGAAATTAATTAAAAGTTTGGAAGTTTAAAAATCCCACCTAATTTTTAAAAATTGATTTTCAATTATAAATTATTACATTTAAATTTAGTCAGTTTTGTAACATATGCTTGAAAATTAAACTTTCCAAACTTAGCAAATTTATTTTGGCTAAAATTTTACTTGCTTTTGAAAAATTAAAAATGTTGCTTTGTTTTGAAAATATCAAAATTGAAAACTAAATTCAACTTAGTGTTTGAAAATTAGAATTTACCTTTTGAAAAGTAAATGTTACTTAAAATCTAATTTGAAAAACCTGATTTGAAAAATTTTACACTTTTGAAAAGTTAAACTTGATTAACTTTAAACTTATACTTTTCAAAATTCAACTTGACTCCCCCAAGGCAACTTGACTATCTTTTAATTTGGGCTTAAAGATTACACTTTTATCAGTATCTTTGAATTTTGAATCAAACGTAGATATTTTCCAAAATAAGCTATTTCTTAAATTAATAACTTTCTACAGTAACTCTACACTATGCTTGTTTACTCTTGCTTATTTCTTTTTGATGGATGCCAAATGGGGAGGGTTAGGTGGTTAAGTTAGCTAAACCAGAATTGAAAATACAAACTGACTTAAAAACCCTTTAAATGCTTATTTTTTCTTGCATATATTTTCACTAACTTAACCAGGTTGTCATTCCATCAAAAAGGGGGAGATTGTTGGTGCGGTTAGCACTAACGATTTAACCCAGGTTTTGATGAATGACAAATCAGGTTAAGTTAGTCTGTTGTTGTCTGACACTTTGATAAAGTGTGCAGGAGAAGTCCAGACAGGTCGACGGGCCGACCAGATGTCTGGCACGAAGTCCAGCTAGGTCGACGGGCTGACCGGATAGCTGGCGAGAAGTCCAAGCGGGTCGACGGGCTGACCGGACGCTTGGCGAGAAGTCCAGCTAGGTCGACGGGCTGACCGGATAGCTGGCGAGAAGCCCAGGCGGGTCGACGGGCTGACCGGACGCTTGGCAAGAAGTCCAGACGGGTCGACGGGCTGACCGGACGTCTGGCAGGTAAGTGAGGTAAGTCACTGGAGGGGAGTGACTGCGAGGACGCGTTCCCGGGAAGGGAACATTAGGCGTCGATCCGGCTTAGATCCATTTCGGATATCTAAGTCGAGATCGTGACTAGATTCCGGTCTCGGAAAGACGGAATCTAAGTCATACTCTTGTTGTTAATTTTTATTACTTAGCGTATCTATAAAAATGTGCTTACAATCTGTGCTGCAGGGTTTTTATTTGCCTCGGACTAACACTGTTTTGCAGGTAGGAAACAGTGAGGGTCCGGGCGCCCGGGATGGTTCTGGGCGCCCGGAAGTCCGGGCGCCTGGAAGGTATCCAGGCGTCCGGAGGCAAGTTTTATCCCCAGGGCGACGTTGACACTTGGAGCATGCTGGTTGGGAGTGTTACGTCACATTCCAGGCGCCCGGAAGGGATCCAGGCGCCTGGAGCAGCATATAAAAGAAGCCCCAGGCAGGAGCTTCAACATATCTATTTTCTGAGAACTCTGAGTTCAATCACTCTGCTACTCTGCGCTCCAACGACGTTCACAAAGCTCCGACGACTCACTCCAGTTTTCTTTTAATTCATTATTTGTCGGTATAGCTTTGTTTTTCTTTCATTAGCAATATTTATACGTAAATTGTAATTATCCGAATTGCTAGTGAATTGCCCAACGAAAGTACTCAAGGAGTACGGGCCTTCGAGTAGGAGTCGTCACAGGCTCCGAACGAAGTAAAAATCAACCGTGTTCATCTCTTTACTTCCTTACTTTTCCGCTGCGTTTTAACTCGAGATTTTCGAATCAATATTCACCCCCCCTCTATCGAATCTAACGGTCTTACAGTAACCACCCGTGATTTACCTCCTCCGTGTTGGCCTAGGGACGGGTTGGCGAGGGCACTGGGGGCGGGTGAATCGCTTTTTTGCCACATAAATTCATCTTTACATGCAGTCCTCATCCATAAAAATCTTTGTTTCCACTCTCTAGTCAAATATATTTACCTAATTGCCCATGACATTTTTTGATATAAAAAGTCTAAAAATCAGTATATTTTCTTTTAAATTCAGTACATTAAATTAGAATCTAGTATATTTTCTATCAAATTGAGTACGATTCTTTTTTCACCTCAATTGGATGAAAAATATACTAGATTTTCTTTAAATGATACTTAATTTGATGAAAAATATACTAGATTTTTTTAAATGGTAAATAGTGTTGAATTTACTAGGAATTATATTAAACAAGAAAATAATCGTACTCAATTTAGTAGAAAATATACTCAATTCTAGTTTAATGTGCTGAATTTGATAGGAATTATATTCATTTTTAGACTATTTGTACCGAAAAAATATGAGGATTAATTTTGATAGAAAATATACTCGATTTTAGTATAAAGTACTGGATTCTAGTGTAAAGTGCTGAATTTAACTCTTTGCATATTCATTTTTAGACTTTTTATATCTAAAAAGTTGAGGGGCAATTTAAGTAATAATATTTGCATGAAAGAATTGAAACAAGTAATATTTTATATCGAAATACCGATGAAAAACATCATTTTCATCTGTTTATTTTCGATAATTACTGATGAAATAGGTTTTTCGTCAGTATGTCGTCGCGACCATAAAATTTTTTTACAAATTCAATGTATTTACGCGTTTTGTCCTATTAACAATTTCCAAATATATAAAAACCATCACAAACGATTGCATTATACATACAATCCACTTATACAAACACATCAAATATAATCCACACATATACATCATATAACAATCACACACAAACAATTACACTTATAAAATTCACACATAAAAACACATTCCATACATCCTAGCAATTCATTATTTTTCTTCATACAATTCATATAAGCACAAATAAACTAACATTCATACTAATAGAAACAATCATAATCATCTAAAATAAACAAAACTAAATAATTTTGTAGAATACATATACAAATATCCATATCTAAATTTAAGTTGATAGAATACATACCATAATAGAAAGTACTCCAAATAATATAAGAACATAAGATAATAAAAAAAATCATGTAGAAAGTTAAATACCAAATGATCATGTTGATGTATAAATAAATATTTTGCATATATGTATAGCGAATTTTATATGTAATAAACTGATACCTGAACAGAAATGAACATATCATGATATGAAGAGTCAATATGTAAATAGAGCCGAACGTGACTCCTGGAACATATAGTAATAAAATATTTAGAAATAAGCATATTATAATATCAAAACAGAATAAATATATTACCACGGTTTATGTATGATAAATAAAAAACTAAAGTTATAGTTGAACAAACCTCAGAAAAAATTTATCACCACTGTCTAATAGATCTTGAGTCTTCTGTGACTCAGAACCATATAATGTGTAGGTGAAATTAGTTATGATCGTTCGCATTTGGGCCATGAGAGCTTTATTACTCGCATCAAGTTCGATCCTTCTCTGCTCCTCAGCAGTCCTCTACTGATCCATATCAGCTATCCTCTGATCCATTGATTTCAATTGAGTGCGCAGTTCTTGATTTTCACGTCTTAAAGACTGCACGTCATTAGAAGAACAGGAACTAGCACGACCCATTGGATTCCTTAAAACAATCAAATGCAACTTTGGCCTGACAGCTAAGGTTGTAGAGGGTGGAATTTTTTGTCCTTCCACCGGTAACATCATAATAAATCTCATTTAGAGCGTCGGTGGATAGAGACTGTGACTCTCCCCCTCTACTAGTGGTTAAGATGCTTGAACCACTCTATTTGTTATTTATTACTATGTGAAAAAATATAATATCCAATTTGATTAGTATTACTAAATACTAATTAAGATAGAAACGAACAAATATAATAAAGTTAATAATCTTACATGTAGAGTCTGAGATCGAGAATCAACAAATGACTCATCCTTCTTCTTATGGGTCTTAAGAAAGTCCTCCATACATGTGAGCTATCGAGCAAGTTCACATTTCTATATACAAAATAATTTGGGATAAAATTGCACAAGTTTGGTAATAAATATAAAATTTGTTACAAAGTATAACTTTAAATTATACTCACTAGATCCATGGCATGCTCAATAATAGATCTGAATTTGTATTTCTATTTGCTTTTGCCGTTTCAGCATTTTCTTGCCACATTTCTGCAGCCCAAGTGGTCGTCCATGCACTTCATATCGCCTCAGAAATATATGTAGGCCTAGTGTCCTTTCTCATATAGTACATATGATATCTATAAAGATTGGCATAATAAGTATTCCATGTAGCTTTAAATTGTTCTTCTTGCCCGTCCTCCCATGTATATCTTTTTTGTAATTATAAGTTAACCATTTAGTTTAAAGGATAACCATATTATAGAATATCAAATATATTAAATTTACTTACCACAAATTCATTATAATAAACAGCTTCATCTCCTAGTTTACATGCCTTCATGTAGTACCAGAAGCGCATACTCGTTCCTTGAATTTTTCTCGTAATATAGATGGCAACTCGGTGGCCATCTGGAGTGAGCTGGCACAAAATAATATTAAGGCATGAGAAATATATTATAAATAAAATTATATATGAACTTGAATTATTAATAAGAAAAATACTTATAAGTCCCCGACAACTCTAAGAACCTTGTAGCCACGGGGTGCTATAGCCTGCTGCTCTATCATAATGATAATATAAATACAAAAATATATTTAATTATCATTAACATTTAACTAATCAACATTAACATTTTCTATGTCTTCATTACTAGATGAGCTTAGTTTAACTTCATCCTCACTGTTGGACATCTTTCCATCATCTGTCTCTTCATAAGTGACATTAACATCTACAAGTAATTGAGAAGTAGATTGGAACTGTAAATCAACTGAATGCCTTTCCACTTCATCATTCTGAAATGCATCATGGTTTTGAGCAGTGATTGTGTTTGACATCTCTATGGTAGAGTGAGGCTTGATTCGACAAACAGATAATCATTCACTAGATCTTCTTCTCTTTGTAGGGTATTCAAGATAGAAACCTTGACCCGCTTGTATCCCAAAAATGAAAGGTTCAAACTTGTTGAATCTTTTATTTGCATTAACCTCAACTAAATTATAATTTAGATGTATTCTAGTATCTATTCTTGGGGTTGGATCATGCCATGAATATTTAAACAATACACACCTCTTTATAGGTAATGCAAGACATTCAATCTCTTTAATTTCATCAAGTCTACCATAGTAATCAAACTCAGTGTTATTGTTGTCCATAGATCCTTTAACGCAGATACTAGAATTATAGGTTAATATCCGTGAATATCCTTGTGTTACGTGGAATTTAAGGTCATTAACGTAGTAATTAGAGTACACTTTTATTTTACGAAGGGGTCCTGATGTAATATTCATTATCCTATCATCTTATACATTTGATATTTTACGGTCTTTAACCTATAAAAATAGTTATGATATAAATTATGACACTTTTTAATAGACATGAACTAAATTTTTTTTATAAATTCTCTAACTTACATATATTTGAAACCATAATGCAAATTCGGTCTCTAACTTTGTAGCTACCTCACTTACACCAATTGATAGATTTTGTAGATATAGTTGTTGTTCATATAACCTGAGAAAGAAGGTAATTATATAAAAATTAGGATATCAAGCAAAATAATTAAACGGAGGACAAATGTTTGATTAGAGAAGTTAACTTACTTTATGTATGGTTTAACCTCTTCATAATTTAAGAGTATGTATGTTCTTGCAGCATGATATTCTTCTTTGGTTAACTATCTAGAAAGTGATGCATCCATTAACTTACCAATAAATTTGAAAATAGAAAACATCATTGGATCTATCGGCTGAGGAGCATCATCAGAATTTCTAGGACACTTGCGATGTCTTGTTTGCACACTATCATCACATAATAGGAGAAGAAAGAAGATGCTTCTTTAACCAGATAAACATTACATATTGACCCTCAACTCTTTGTTATAAACATTATTCTTTAATTTTCTCAAAAATCATTCGAATGGATACATCCATCTGCTTTGCATAGAACCTATTATTTGTGCCTCGTATGGTAAATGTACTGATAGATGTTCCATTGAATAAAAAAACTAGGTGAAAATATGCGCTCCAGCGTAGATAATATAAGAGGAATGTGTAGGTGCGGGAAGCATCCGACGATTGAACCCGATTTTTGATAATGACAAAGGATTCAAAGTTAACCTGTCTTGTTATCTAATATGGTTGAATGATATTGCAGGAAAAGCCCTAAGGTTTCTTAGGCAAAGTCCTAGCTACGGTTAGGTAGGTGGAAAACCCTAGGGGGCGGTAACACTAGGTCCTAGGGGGTGGTAACCCTAGGCGGAAAGTCTTGGAGGGTCGAAGCTTCGGGAAAAAGTCCTAGGGGCGGTAATCCTAGGTGAAAAATCCTGGTGTCGCGAACCAGGTGAAAAGTCTGGGCGGGTCGTGGAGCGGACGTTCAGCGGAAAGACCTGAAGAGTCGGGCACTGAGCAAAAGTCTAGTCGGTCTGGACGACCGGACTGGCAAACAAGTATACTCTCCTAAGTGAAGTAGGTGAGGGCGAGGTTCCCCGCTGAGGGAATAGTAGGCGTCGGTTCGACCTAGGGTTTCCGGTTGGAAATCCTAAGTCAGAACCGGACAGTCCATTGACTGTCACACATTTATTTGTTATTATTATGTGCTAACTTTGTTTTACAAGATATGTTATTGTTTTGTGGACTAACATTGTTGGGTGCTACTCGGAATTTCGTTCTGTTTTCCCTGTACAAAAATTTGTATAAGCACAAAACTTTTCCTAGCAACCCATGTGCTCTACAAAAGTTAAACTTGGATTGCAAACGAAACTTAACATTTTTAATCCAAGTTGTTCTTCAGAAGTTAAACTTGGATTGGAAATGAAACTTAACATTTTTACTCCAAGTTTAACCCATGTGTTCTTCAGAAGTTAAACCATATTATAGAAGTTGATTAAATATCTATTTCAAAGATTGACTTCTAGGTTAAACATGGCGAGACACTCAACCTTCTTGGGTATGGGATCATCCACCACTTCCTAGACAAAGCCTTTCAAAGAAATTGAATATTTAAATTTCTTACAGTAACCTTAGGTTTAACTATAGAGACCACAATATAAACACAAAATCGAAATACAAAATCAATAGCCTCTTGTGTTGGTATTTCAGGATCCATACAAAAAACATAAATTAATTATGCTGCGGAAACAAATAATTAGTTATACATTTCTTTGCAGCTAAATATCCCTTGATATTCTGTTGTATTCCTCTCCTCCTCTTGGACGTCGTGTGGGCGATGATCTACCAAGATGAAATCTACCCAAACCTTCTTCTTTGCCTACAAGTTTCGGCCACCCAAGGAATGCCAAAATAGGAAACTTCCTTCTCTTCTTCTTCCCCTCCAAGCAAACCGGCCACAAGAAGATGGAGCTTGATGTGTCGTCGGCCTTAAGAGAAGAAAACAAAGGGAGAAGAGAAAGAGAGAAGGGTCGGCCACCAAGGAAAAGAGAAGAGGGAAAGCTTAGGTTTTGACCCTAAGGGATCAAGAGAAATACGGAGATGTGTTATTCCCATAAGGCTGTAACGCCCGCCCCTCCACTACTACCTTAGGAAGGACGGGGTTACTTACAACATACATACATGCATAAATATGAAATCATGGCAGCGGAAGTGATTTATAATTTTCTTTCTCTATTCTCTTTTTTTTTTTTATCTTATCATCATTTCATCATACTCATATAAACATGTTAACATGACATTGCATGGAGAGCTACATGATCATACTACCATAGTAGCACTTTTAACTAAACATATGAACAGGGTAGTCATGCAACCTATTAAACATGCTAACTTGCTAATCCTTTTAACATATCGTGTGAACATGCTAGCATTCATGCATATAACTTGACTTAGAAAGTAGCATGTGAACAAGTGGAAGCATAATTATCCAAACCGGTTAAACATGTTCAAATTATTATATTGTAGCAACCATCAAAGCCTAAGGTAGAAAACATAGAATAGTTCACATGCATATTTTAAAACATATATATAATTTTTGACACACAAGACAGATCTTCATCCACCATGCCACTTCCACACACATCTTTGCCCTTCCTGCTGCTCCCTTTAGTTTAACCATTCCTTTCCCTTCTCTGCAGTACAAGGAAAAGTAAAACTACAAGCACATAGGCTTAGTAAGATCCTTTCCTACTCACACAAATCATGAATCATGAATCGAACATATAGTAGTGACATATTCTTTTATTCAATCTATAACCTGAACATTTACATGCTAGCATACTCACTTAATCTAATCATAACATAGCATGTGAGAGCATAAGCATAAGGTAATAGCATGTACATCTAGGCATCATAAACATATCTCAAAAGAGCATAAATCATAGCATATGGAAGCATAAGCATATATAGCATGAAACATCTCAAGAGAGCATCTACCTAAAGCATAAGAAATCATATAGCATGAGATATGTAGATGCAAGATGTTCTTTTGAAAACATGTATCATGTATCATGTAGCTAGCATGAAATGAATATATGAAAGATGTCCTTTTTAAAAACATATATCATATAAGTACTTAAACATAATCTCAACATGAGGGCCCAACTTTGTACCACATACATACATAAATGTGTTGGTGCAACCTTAGGTCAAGGTTGACCTGGTTGACCAGACTCGAGTTGACTTGACTCGAGTTGTGTTTTGATGTTTGACGAGTTATGTTTGACAATGTTTGACGTGAACAGAAAAGTTGTATCTTGATGTTTTACAAGGATACAAGCTTGGGAGATTGTGGGTGCAACCCGTGGTCAAGGTTGACCTGGTTGACCCGAGGTGAGTTGACCTGACTCAGAAAAGTCCAAGCAGGGAGCTTGGCACGGGAAAAGTCCAAGCAAGGAGCTTGGCACGGGAAAAGTCCAAGCAGGGAGTTTGGCACGGGAAAAGTCCAAGCAGGGAGTTTGGCATGGTGAAAAGTCCAAGCAGGGAGCTTGGCACAGGAGAAGTCCAAGTATGGAAGCTTGGCACATGGGAAGTCAGAGAGGGCTCGGTAGCTCGTTCTCCAGACTGTGGTCAGAGAGGGCTCGGGAGCTCGTTCTCTGGACCGGATAGAAGTCGGAGAGGGCTCGGTAGCTCGTTCTCCGAACTGTGGTCAGAGAGGGCTCGGTAGCTCGTTCTCTGGACCGGATGTGGAAAGTCCTGGTGAGTGAAGCCAGGCAGTGGGAAAGTCCTGGTGAGTGAAGCTAGGTGAAAGTCCTGGTGAGTGAAGCCAGACAGTTGGAAAGTCCTGGTAAGTGAAGCCGGGCAGATTGGAAATCCTGGTGAGTGAAGCCAGGTGAAAACCCTAGTGAGTGAAGCTAGGTGAAAGTCCTGGTGAGTGAAGCCGGGCAAGGGAAAATCCAGATGGATCAAGGGTGATCGGACATCTGGTGTTGAGAAGGTCAAGTAGGTCAAGGGAGTGACCGGATACTTGACACGAAGAGGAAAGTCCAAGTGGGTCAAAGGGATTGACCAGACACTTGGTGGGGAGTCTTAGCAGGTCAAGGGAGTGACCGGATGCTAAGCATGATGTACCAAGAGGTCAAGGTTGACCGGATATTGGTTTGGACTTGGTTTGGGCAAAAACCAAGACCTGGATCGGTTTGGAGACCGATCAGAAAGCGATCAGTGTGCCTCTGTGAGCTTACCGATCGGTCTGGGGACCGATCAGCAGGAAGCCTGATCGGTCCCCGGGACCGATCAGGGTACGCACAAAGAGTTGGGCAACTCTCTGTGAAAGCATTCTGATCGGTCTGGGGACCGATCAACATAGAGCCTGATCGGTCCCCACGACCGATCAGATCAGCCCCAGACCGATCAGGGTGATGCCTGATCGGTCTGGCCCTAGCCGTTGTGACTCAACGGCTAGGCTATTTCGGGTTTCTGTGTTCTGGCCTTTTTGCCTTGCAGGTTCGCAGGTTGGCTCAGGATATCAGAGGTTATAAAAGGATCGAGAGGCACTACAGAACATCTTCTACTTCTTCCTTCTTCTTCCTCCTCTGTACTGAGCTGCTGTTCTTCTGAAAGCTGTGCTCTTGAGCTTTGCTGAGCTCCGAAGCTTCGGGTGAGCTTCTTTGACTGAGTTGCTTGTTGGCATTCGTCCGTGAAGTTGGTGCTTCATCCGGGACTTCAGTCGACGAGAAGGCAAGCGAGTATTTGTACATTCATTGTGTATTTTGTTCTTGCTCTTCTTTGTATTTCCATATTGCTGTTGCAAGCTATTGTGGCGAGGTTTCTCCACCCATAAGGAGTATTTATTAGCCGGTTCTCCGGGGACTCATCCACCGACGGATTGATAGGGCTCGTCCACCTTACGAACACGCCGAGGAGTAGGAGTTTCATCTCCGAACCTTGTTACATCGACGAGTTTGAGGTTTGCTATTCTCCGTTGTCGTTTCTATTGTTTATTTCCGCTGCGCTAACCTTGATTTGTAGAAAGAAACGAATGATTTGGGGCGGCTATTCACACCCCCCCTCTCTAGCCGCGTCCATCGATCCTAACAAAATGCGCGCATCCTAAGTAGATCCAAGGTAGCTAATCTTGAACCTACTAGGAACTAGGCCCGTTTCTTTGACCATTAACCTAGGGGAAACTTAGAAGTCCATCCCTTTTACTAGGCCCGTTTCATAGACCATCGACCTAGGAGCAACTTAAGAGCCCATCCCTGGTACAAGCCATACAAAGTAAAATAGCATACATGTCTCTTGTCATAGCATAGCATATCATGTTTCTTGTCATATTATAACATATCATGTTTCTTGTCATATCATAAAGAGTGTTCTTAGTCCCAACTTATAGGGAAACATCTCTTAGGCTTTTCATCTTACATAAGCATAACATGATGGCATAACGTGCACATAACATATAGCATATCATAAGTATCATAACATGATGGCAAAAAGTGCACTTAACATATAACATATCATAAGAATGGCATAAAGTGCACTTAACATATAACATATCATAGGAATCATAACATGATGGCATAAAGTGCACATAACATATAGCATATCATAGAAATCATAGTCATGTATAGTTGGAATTTTTTGAACTCTCTATAAGTCTTAATCATGATTTGGCCGAAACATATAGGCATGGTCATGGGTTTTTCAAGCAACATAAAACATGGAACTCAATATCTTAACATCCCATAATTCTTAGTATAACATGTGAGGACTTTAGGAATCCTAGGTAGCTTCTTAACCTAATCTTTTCTTCTTGGTCGAAACCCTAGGAGCATGGTTCCAAGTTTCTAAGTAACATGAAGCATGAAAACTTTAACCTAACATCATGTAGTGGGTTACAAACCATAAGGAATCATAAGCAAACATAACTTAGGTATTAAATATTCTCTAAGCCTATTTAACTTTTCATGGCCGAAACCCTAAGGAGCCATATTTCAAGATCTAAGCAACATAAAGTATGAAAATCTTAACCTAACATCATGTAGTGGGTTACAAACCATAAGGAATCATAAGCAAACATAATTTAGGTATTAAACATTCTCTAAGCCTATTTAACTTTTCATGACCGAAACCCTAAGGAGCCATATTTCAAGATCTAAGCAACATAAAGTATGAAAATCTTAACCTAACATCATGTAGTGGGTTACAAACCATAAGGAATCATAAGCAAGCATAGTTTAGATTTTTAACTTCCTCTAAGCCTTTTTATCTTGTCATGGCCGAAACCCTAAGGGGCAAAATTTCATGATCTAAGCAACATGAAGCATGAAAACCTTAACCTAACATCATGTAGTGGGTTACAAACCATAAGGAATCATAAACAAATATAACTTAGATTTTTAACTTCCTCTAAGCCTTTTTATCTTGTCATGGACGAAACCCTAAGGGGCAAAATTTCATGATCTAAGCAACATGAAGCATGAAAACCTTAACCTAACATCATGTAGTGGGTTACAAACCATAAGGAATCATAAACAAATATAACTTAGATTTTTAACTTCCTCTAAGACTTTTTATCTTGTCATGGCCGAAACCCTAACCATAGGAAGCATGAAAATAACTACTTGTACTGCAGGTGAGGGGATACTTACATCCTTTCGCTTGGTCCTAAGGAAAATTGCCCTTGCTTTTGGGAAGTTTGCCTAGGAAGGAGGCCTTAACTTGACTTCGGCAATGAGGAAGGAGAGCACTTTGGTTTTCGGTGGAGAGAAGGAGGGAGGAAGAAGAGAGAAGAAAAAATGGAGTTCTCTTTCCTTTTCTCTTACTTATGCTTAATGAAGGAAGAAAGCAAACTCAACTTGTCATTGAAAGAAGAAGAAGAAAACTCAAGCTTTTCTTTCTAAGTGGAGGAAGCCTTCCCTTACCTTTAACTACCATGCCCCCTTCCCTTCTAACAGCACAACCCTGCTGGGCTACTGGTTATCACATACATGCATCTAATAAGAGGTCCAAGGTTCAAACCTTGGTCATGCCTCTTTTTGGTTCTATTTTCTCTTATTTTTTTTGGGAAAAATTCATATAAGGTCCATTCTAATCATGATAAAATTCATATGAAATTATTAGAGATCCTATGGATGTTACAGTCCCCCATACCTCATAAAAGTTTGTCCTCGAACTTAAAATAACTCTGGATATTTTCATTTCATATCGTCTTCACGTTCCCAAGTGGCTTCTTCAAACCGTTGATTTTGCCACAGGACCTTTACTAAGGGCACCTCTTTGTTCATTAGTCTTTTGACATCTCGATCTAATATCTGAACTGGTCGGCTCTTATAACTTAGGTCCTCTTGAACCTGCACTGTCTGTGGTTCGATCACTAGGTCTGTGCGAGGAATACATTTCTTGAGCATTGAAACATGGAACACGTTGTGAATCGCTAACATCTCCGGGGGCAGCTCTAGTTCGTAAGCTACTTTGCCAACTCTTCTCAGAATCTGATAGGGTCCCACCTAGCGCGGGCTTAGTTTTCCCTTCTTTCTGAATCTCATCACTCCTTTCATAGGAGCTACCTTGAGAAATACCGAATCCCCGACACTGAATTCCAATGGCCTACGTCGCTTATCTGCATAGTTCTTCTGCCGACTCTGAGCAGTTTCTATTCTTTGACGGATGTCTTATATAGCACGGGTGGTGTTGTCAACGAAATTTGTTCAGAATCCCATCTCCTTCTTTTCGCCACCTTTGTACCAGCATATAGGGGATCTACATTTCCTCCCGTACAAAGCCTCGTAAGGCGCCATTCTAATAGTAGCCTGGTAGCTATTGTTGTAGGCGAATTCTGCTAAGCATAGATATCGACACCAACTCCCCTTAAAGTCTAAGGCACAAGATCGTAACATATCTTCTAGTACTTGGTTCACCCTTTCTGTTTGTCCGTCGGTCTGAGGGTGGAAGGCAGTACTGAACAAAAACTTCGTACAAAGAGCCTTCTTAATGCATTCCCAGAAATGTGAAACAAAGCGACCATCTCTATCAGAAATGATGGTCTTAGGAATCTCATGTAATCTAACAATTTCCCTGACATATAATTGAGCCAGTTGCTCAATTGAGTATGTCATCTTGATTGCTTGGAAGTGGGTGGATTTTGTCAATCTGTCCACGATTACCCATATAGCATCGTAACCGTTCGTCGTTTTGGGTAGTCCGGAGATGAAATCCATAGAAATGTCCTCCCATTTCCATTCTGGAATCTGAATTGGCTGTAGTACTCCTCCAGGTCTCTGGTGTTCTGCTTTAACTCTCTGGCAGGTCAGGTAGGTCAGGCAGGTACTGACATACTGAGCCATGTCTCTGTTCATACCGAACCACCAGAATTTCTTTTTCAAGTCTTGGTACATTTTGGTAGATCCAGGATGCATCGCATAGGGTGTTGTATGGGCTTCTTCCAGTATCTTCTTTCATAACTCTGGATTGTCGGGAATACATAAGCGGTCCCTGAGGTATAATACTCCACTGTTTGCGATACGGAATCCGTCATTCTTTCCTTCTAAGCTCTCTTTCTTGATCCTTTGGATACTTGGGTCACAGGTTTGCTTCCCCAATATATCGTCGAACAGCGTTGGTGCTATTGTCAGGGTAGAGAGCTGTTCGGATATATTTTCGACCCCGTAACATATAATTCCCCTTGGCTTCCCAATAAACTCAAACATCTGCTCTGCTTCAGGCCGAAAGACCACTTTTCTATCACGGCACTCGAAGCACCGTACTTGCTCAGGAAATCCATGCCCAATATAATATCATAATCCTGCATGTCGAGCACTATCAAATCACAGTAGAGTTCTCTGTCTGCGATTTTGATAGGTGCGGCTCGCAGCACATGAGTAGAAGGCATCACTTCTCCCGAAGGCAGGGTCGTTAAGAACTTGCAATCTAAGGCTTGTGGTGACATATCTATCTTCCTTGCGAAAGGTGTAGAGACGAACGAGTGTGTTACCCCAGTATCAAATAATATAGTAGCATGCTAACTGAACATAAATATCTAAACTGTGACAACCGTAGAAGCATTCGCCACGTCTTCCTTGGTGAGGGAGAAAATCCTAGCATTCGTTGTAATTGGCGGGGCTTCCAATCTCCCTTGGCTTATCGAAGTCCCTTCTATAGCAGTTTGCATCTGATGTAGCTGTGGGGGAGCACCTCAGTTCTGGACATACTGCTGAAGAGGTGTCTGAACCTGAGTAGGGCAGTTCCTGGCCATATGTTCTTCCAATCCACAGTTATAACACTTATTTGTGCCTATCCGGCATATCCCTGGATGCTTCTTCCCACATGTGATACACTGAGGAAACATGGGTTGCTTGCTTGCTGGACCACCCTTAGAGTCGTTCCATTGCTTTCTCTTGCCACTGTGGTTCCCTTTCCAGCTGGCTCTGGTGCTTTGAGTTTTCTGTCCTCCTTACTGGGCTTGACTCTTGCCCTCGTTCAGTGCTTTCAAGTAGTGTTCGGTGATCAAGGCACTGCTGATTAGCTCTTCTGCAATCTGCGATCTATTAACTCCGCTGGCCACGTTCAGAGCTATCTCGGGTCTGAGCATCTTCAGCATGAGTATGACCCTTTCTCTTTCTGTACTGACCAGCTCTGGGCATAGGCGCACTAATCGGTTGAATCTCGTCACAACTTCATTAACTGATAGGTCACCTTGCCGGAACTCGGTGAACTCGTCGTAGTGCCTGTTCGTCACACGCATGTGGAAGAATTCTTCAAAAAATTCAGTTTTGAAGTCCGTCCATCTCATTTGATTTACTTGTCTCTTGGCTTTGACTCTGTCCCACCATATTCTGGCATCACCCGTAAGGCAGAATGATGCACACTTGACTTTCTCATGTTCTGGCCAGTCCAATAGTTCTACTATGCTCTCCACAGTCTTGAACCAGGCATAAAAGGAAATTTTAATAATAATTAAAATCTATCTCTTTTAAATTTCCTATTGTGATGGCTAGAAAAAGAAAGTTTAAAAAATTAAAATATCTTTCTTTTAAATATTGTAGATATCTGTAAAAAGAAAAGATTTTAAAATTAAACTTCTCTTCTAAATCATGGTTACAAAAAAGGAAAATTTTATCAAAAATAAAATATCTCTTTTTAAACCATTATAGATGGTAACAAAAAAGGAAAGATTTTAAAAATTTAAAACTCTCTTTTAAAACTATGTGGATGACTTCAAAAAAGGAAAGATTTTAAAATTATAATTTCTCTTTTGATCCTTTGTAGATTGCTATAAAAGGAAAAAATTTAAAAAAAAATTAAAATATCTCTTTTTATTTATTTAGTGGCCGACCCCTTGCTTGGTCACCAAGCAAGGCTTGGCCGGCCACATCTTAGACACCAAGATGGGCTTGGCCGACCCCTTGCTTGGGCACCAAGCAAGGATGTGGTCGACCCCTAACTTGGGTAAGAAGATGGGCTTTGGGTGGATAAAAAGACTTTTAATAAGAGGCTACAACAGGGACCTAGAGGAGGAATTGGTTTTACCCTCTTGATGGACTTGAGCTTCCTGTGTTCGACCAGAACACCCAACTCAAGTTCATCAATAATAACTCATACCACTAAAGAGTTATTATTGAACTACCGTACCAATCTCATATTACATTATGAGCTCCTTTTTATCATGAATGCATTAATCTCCCAGTGTTTAAGATATCGAATGCCCATTAGTTAAATGAGTTACTGACAACTCACTTAATTAATATCTAGCTCTAAGAGTAGTACCACTCAACTTCATTGTCATGTTGGACTAAATCCACCTGCAAGGTTTACATGACAATCCTTATGAGTTCCTCAATATGATATCATCAACCTAGATAACTAGGACACAGTTTTCTTCTATAATCAATAATACACCATATAAATAATATTATTTCTCAACTTATCGGGCCTATTGATTTAACGAATAAATCTCACCCATTGATAAATCAAAGAAATAAATACTAAGTATATGTGTTTGTTATTATATCGGGATTAAGAGTACGTACATCCATAATAACAGAGGTTATGCTCTTTTATGCAGTTAGTATAAAAGGAACAACCTCAAATGGTCTTGCTCAATATACACATAATATACTAGTGTAATTTTATAGTCAAGATAAACTAGTACCAAATTACACTACAATCATTCCAATGGTTTGTCCCAATCCATCTTGGTTGTGAGCTACTATTTATAATTTATAAGGGACTGATAACATGATCTTCTATGTGACATCACACACTATGTTATCTACAATATAAATTAAATGGACAACTGCATTTTACTAAATGTAGACATTTGACCATTGTGATTCTCATTTCAAAATAAATGTTCATACAAAAAAACTAGGCTTTTAGTATATATCCTAACAATCTCCCGCTTATACTAAAAGACTATGCTGCTATATATGCTGCCATACATCTGATTTCCATCCCCTCAACATGCCCATCAAAAGTTCTCGCTTGAAGGGCCTAAGTAGGTTATCTGCTGATGCAATCTTGGCGACAACTGTTGGTGCGGGAAGCATCCGACGATCGAACCTTAGTTTTGATAATGGCAAAGGGATTCAAAGTTAAGTTTAATTGTTATCTAATGTGTATGACTGAGTGTTTCAGAAAAGTCCTAGCTGCGGTTAGGCTAGGGAAAACCCTAGGGGGTGGTAACCCTAGGTCATAGGGGGTGGTAACCCTATGCGTGAAGTCTTGGCGGGTCGACGCTTGGGCAAAAATCCTAGGGGGTGGTAACCCTAGGTTAAAATCCTGGTGTCGCGAACCGGGTAGAAGTCTGGATGGGTCGAGGATCGGACATCCAGCATGAAGACCGAAAGCATCGGACGCTGAGCAAAAGTCCAGTCGATCTAGAGGATCGTACTGGCAACAGGTAAATCTCCTGAGAGGAGTAGGTGAGGGTGCGTTCCCCGGAAGAGGGAACAGTAGGCATCGGGTCGACCTAGGGTTTCCAGTCGGAAATCCGAAGTCAGACTCGGACAGTCCGTTGACTGTCAAATTTATTTCTATATATGATCTTTTGTGTTCTAACTCTGTTTTACAGGAAACTAATATTTTTGTTCAGGGTTGGAACTGGCCAGGATCGGTCGATCGAACCTTGGGATCGGTCGACCGAACCCCCAAGCTAACAGAGCAGGTTTCCAGAAGTTGGAACAGGCTCGACCAGGGATCGGTCGACCGGACCTTGGAATCGGTCGACCGAACCTGGGATAGGTGTCGACTGGATCAGGCCGAGGTGAGCGGGTCAGAGGAGACTGATCGGTCGACCGAACCCAGGGATAGAGTTTGACCAGATCAAAGCGGAGTGACGGATCGACGGATCAGATGCGGTGGAGATCATCTAATCGGTTGACCGAACAGGGGATCGGTCGATCGATCCGCTTCGGGTCAAAGCTGATCCTGAGACTTGGGGATCTGGATCAGCGTCTACAGAGCTATAAAAGGGAGCCTTGGGGTGCAGCTTCGATCAACAATCTCAGAAGCAATCTTTCTACTTCCTGCTGCTAACAAGTCGATCCCGAAGTACTGTAATATCATCCCGACGACCCGAAGCTCAGTTCTTCCATCTTTCCATTGTCGTCGGTATATTTTATTGTTATTAATTATTGTACTTCAAATTGTAAACATTTAACGAGCCTATAGTTGTTGCCCATCGAAAGCGATCAAGGATCGCGGACCTTCGAGTAGGAGTCAAGCTAGGCTCCGAACGAAGTAATTCGACTGTGTCTTCTGTGTGTGTTTGCATTTACTTTCCGCTGCGTTTAAATTACTCGAACGATTTCCGAAAAACGTGAAATAGCCGCGAGCTCTATTCACCCCCCCTCTAGCGCGATCTCGATCTAACAATTGGTATCAGAGCGGGGTCATTTTGAATCGGTGCAACCACCATCCAAAATAATTTTTCGTGGTATTTTTAGATTTTTCGGAGTCAATTAGAATTTAGCCTTATAGCTATATTCTAATTCTTTTCTCGAATCAGTTTTTTGCTCGAAGTTGGTGCAACACCACTCGAGTCCGTTTTCTTTTAAATACATCCCGCACTACTAATCCAGGACCACGTCCTGGAATTTTCTTGTTGTTTATTTTATTTGTATTTAGTTGATCTAAAATGACCCTTCAAGAAGGCTACAGTACTGTCCGTCCCCCGCTCTTCACCGGAGAGGATTTTGGTTACTGGAATGGCAGAATGGAGAACTTCCTGAAGATCCAGTTCGAGACGTGGATGATCGTCAAGACTGGTTTGGATCTGCCAACGGATAAAGACGGAAATCCCACACCCTGCGAGGATTGGGAACCTGCATTAATCAAGAAGGTAGAGGCAAATGTCAGAGCAACATGTACCCTCCAGTGCGGACTAACAAAGGAGGAGTTAAACCGTGTTGGTCCATTCTAGAGCGCCAAGGAGCTATGAGAGAAGCTGATTGAGCTTCACAAAGGGACCTCCGATACCAAAGTAAGTAAGCGGGATTTATTATTCAATAAATTGTATAACTTAAAATGCAGAAAAATGAGACAGCAAGCCAGCTTCACGCACGCATTCAGGACCTCATAAATGGCCTTCACGCAATCGGCCAAAGAATAGAAAACCGCGACATAATAAGGTACGCACTTAGCGCCTTTCCAAGGGACACCTTGTGGGCATCCATGGTTGATGCGTACAAGGTTTCTAAGGACCTCTCTTCAATCAAATTAGACGAACTTTTTTCAGAATTAGAATTGCATGAACAGACTAATGCACGCCCAGTGGAGAAAGTTGTTGCTTTGGTTGCAAGTACCAGCAGAACACATGAACCAAAGTCGAGGCGCAAAACTAAGCCCAAGTCCAAAGATGAATCAGATAAGAGGACGATGACGAAGTTGTTTCTGAACTGTTAAAGCTCGTACGGAAAATATGCAAGTCGAAAAAGTCGAATCAAACAAATACGAAGGACAAATCTAAAGTCACCTGTTACGGCTGTAACCAGAAGGGGCACTACAAGCCAGATTGTCCAAACAAGAAGAAAAGAAGGAAGGTATTAAAGGCGACCTGGTCCGAGTCATCAGATGAATCCGAGTCCGACGCAGAAGAACAGACAAGCTTCCTCGCATTGCCAGTACAAGTAGATATTGACGAAACCGAGTCCGAAACCGAGAGCGAGTCGGAAATTGAGTCTGAGCGAAGCCACGGATACGCATCCGTTTCCGAAGGACCAAAACCCACAGTAAGTACTTTAATGTCTAGTATTAACTTAGATGACTCGGAAAATTTAATTCCGTACTTGCTTAAAAAGTTGGCTAAATCCAACATCCGGGTTAAGTCGCTCCAAAAGGAGGTAACAACCCTTAAGGGAGCGACTGACCCGAGTTCTTTAACTGAGTCAGTTCAAATTGGAAGTTCAACTCAAGTCCAACAACTTGAGAAAGAAAATTCCAATTTGAAAACTCAAATTAAAGAACTCAAGGACACGTTGGAACGGTTCACCTTGGGTTCCAAGAATCTGGATTTGATTCTTGGGAAACAGCTAGCCATTTACAACAAATCCGGATTTGGATTTAAGACCAAAACAAAGTTTAAATCATACTTGTCATTAGTAAATAGAAATAATAGAAACATAATTCAAGCATGGGTCTCCAAGTCAAACTTAGTTAATCAAGTTGGACCTGGTCACTATTGGGTCCCCAAGGATCATATCCATTACCTTGATAGACCATATCAAGGCTATGATCCAGGGAGAGCCTATAGAAAGACCATCTTTACCAATAAATAGAACTGATTGATGCTTGTTTATTTATTTTTCCTTGTAATATACATGCTTAGACTAGGATAGCTTAAGGATCAAGGTGTAATTTACACTTTCTAGTTAAATCTAGGAGTTTCAAAAATAAAATTGAATATATATTTCTTTGAGCGATTCTGTCTAACAAGGGGTGAATGATCCCATACCTAAGAAGGCCTAGAGCCTCGCCCTGACTTGGGAATAAATATTTGAAATACTTATTTAATTGACTAATTGGAAAACCTAATTTTAACTTAAATGTAAATTAATCCTTAGAAATAATTTAAATCAAAGATAACCATCTCACAAAAATACATAAGATTACCTGATTGATAACTTAGAATCGGGTGAGATGGATCAAAGTTGAACTTAGTCTATAATCAATGTAATCTAATCAACCAAATTAACAAAATTTAATCTATTTAAATAATTTTAAATCCTTTAAAAACCTTTGAAAAAATTATTTCAAAATTATTTTAAAAATTATTTGAAAATCATTTTAAAAATCCTTTGAAAAATTATTTTAAAAATCCTTTGAATTATTTCAAAATCATTTTAAAAAAAATATTTGAAAATCATTTTAAAAATCCTTTGAAAAATTATTTGAAAAATCATTTTAAAAATCCTTTGAAAAATTATTTCAAAATCATTTTAAAAAATATTTGAAAATCATTTTAAAAATCCTTTGAAAAATTATTTGAAAAATCATTTTAAAAATGCTTTGAAAAATTATTTCAAAATCCTTTCAAAAAAAATTTGAAAATCATTTTAAAAATCATTTGAAAAATTATTTCAAAATCATTTAAAAAAAATATTTGAAAATCATATTAAAAATCCTTTGAAAAATTATTTGAAAAATCATTTTAAAAATCCTTTGAAAAATTATTTCAAAATCATTTTAAAAAATATTTGAAAATCATTTTAAAAATCCTTTAAAAAATTATTTCAAAATCATTTTAAAAAATATTTGAGAATCATTTTAAAAATCCTTTGAAAATTATTTGGAAAATCATTTTAAAAATCTTTTGAAAAATTATTTCAAAATCATTTTAAAAAATATTTGAAAATCATTTAAAAAATCCTTTGAAAAATTATTTCAAAATCATTTTAAAAAATATTTGAAAATCATTTTAAAAATTCTTTGAAAAATTATTTCAAAATCATTTTAATAAATTATTTGAAAATCATTTTAAAAATCCTTTGAAAAATTATTTGAAAAATCATTTAAAAAATCCTTTCGAAAATTATTTGAAAAATCATTTAAAAAATCCTTTCGAAATTAATTTCAAAAATTATTTGAAAAATCCTTTCAAAATTAATTTCAAAAATTATTTAAAATCCTTTGATGATTAATTTCGAACTCATTTGAAAAATCCTTTGAAATTTAGTTTCAAAACTTATTTGAAAACTTAATCATTTGAAAAATCATTTGAAAATTAATTTCAAAATCATTTGAAAAATTAATTTCAAAATTTATTTTAAAAATCCTTTCAAAATTAATTTCAAAATTATTTGAAATTCCTTTCAAAATTAATTTCAAAAATTATTTGAAAAATCCTTTCAAAATTAATTTGAAAAATTATTTGAAAATCTTTGAAGATTAATTTCAAACTCACTTGAAATATCCTTTGAAAATTAATTTCAAAACTTATTTGAAAACTAAATTTCAAAATTATTTGAAAAATCCTTTGAAAATTAATTTTAAAAAATTATTTGAAAAATCCTTTGAAAAAATCCTTTTAAAAATTAATGTCAAAATCATTTGAAACATCCTTTGAAAATTAATTTCAAAAATTAATTTCAAAATTCTTGTGGAAAGTCCTTTAAAAAGTACTTTGAAAATTATTTCAAAATAATTGTCTTAAGCTAAGTGTTTACTTCAGTACTCATTTTTCCTCTGTCCTTTTTATTTTTGATATTTGGCAAAGGGGGAGAGTATAAGGAAATTGAAATTAAATTCTAAGGAAACTAATTCAAATTAAATTCAAAGGAAACTAAAATTTAAAAATTCAAAACTAATCAGTTTAAGGGGAGCTCCCAGTAAGGGGGAGTTTCAATGTGCTTAGGTTTTATTTATGCTTTTACTCATTTATATCTACATTTATTGCATTCTTTCACTTAACTTTGAATTTCGGTTGCCATAATAAAAAAGGGGGAGATTGTTGGTGCGGGAAGCATCCGACGATCGAACCTTAGTTTTGATAATGGCAAAGAGATTCAAAGTTATGTTTAATTGTTATCTAATGTGTATGACTGAGTGTTTCAAAAAAGTCCTAGCTGTGGTTAGGCAAGGGAAAACCCTAGGGGGTGGTAACCCTAGGTCATAGGGGGTGGTAAACCTATGCGGGAAGTCTTGGCGGGTCGAAGCTTCGGACAAAAATCCTAGGGGGTGGTAACCCTAGGTTAAAATCCTGGTGTCGCGAACCGGGTAGAAGTCTGGATGGGTCGACGATCGGACATCCAGCATGAAGACCGGAAGCATCGGACGCTGAGCAAAAGTCTAGTCGATCTGGAGGATCGTATTGGCAACAGGTAAATCTCCTAAGAGGAGTAGGTGAGGGCGCGTTCCCCGGAAGAGGGAACAGTAGGCGTCGGGTCGACCTAGGGTTTCCGGTCGGAAATCCGAAGTCAGACTCGGACAGTCCGTTGACTGTCAAATTTATTTTTATATATTATCTTTTGTGTTCTAACTCTATTTTACAGGAAACTAATATTTTTGTGCAGGGTTAGAACTGGCCAGGATCGGTCGACCGAACCTTGGGATTGGTCGACCGAACCCCCAAGCTAATAGATCAGGTTTCCAGAAGTTGGACCAGGCTCGACCAGGGATCGGTTGACCGGACCTTGGGATCGGTCAATCAAACCTGGGAGAGGTGTTGACTGGATCAGGCCGAGGTGAGCGGGTCAGAGGAGACTATCGGTCGACCGGACCTTGGGATCGGTCGACCGAACCCAGGGATAGAGTTTAACCAGATCGAAGCGGACCGACGGATTGACGAATCAGATGCGGTGGAGATCATCTGATCGGTCGACCGAACAGGGGATCGGTCGACCGATCCGCTTCGGGTCAAAGCTGATCCCGAGACTTGGGGATCTGGATCAGCGTCTACAGAGCTATAAAAGGGAGCCTTGGGGTGCAGCTTCGATCAACAATCTCAGAAGCAATCTTTCTACTTCCTGCTGCTAACAAGTCGTTCCCGAAGTACTGCAATATCGTCCCGACGACCCGGAGCTCAGTTCTTCCATCTTTCCATTGTCGTCGGTATATTTTATTGTTATTAATTATTGTACTTCAAATTGTAAACATTTAACGAGCCTATAGTTGTTGTCCACCGAAAGCGATCAAGGATCGCGTGCCTTCGAGTAGGAGTCGAGCTAGGCTCTGAACGAAGTAATTCGGCTGTGTCTTCTGTGTGTGTTTGCATTTACTTTCCGCTGCGTTTAAATTACTCGAACGATTTCCAAAAAACATGAAATAGCCGCGAGCGCTATTCACCCCCCCTCTAGCGTGATCTCGATCCAACAATAACAACTTCTCCTCATTTTATGATGTCTCGTATTAGGTGGTATTTGCGCTCAATGAGTTTACTTGCCTTATGGGCTCGTGGTTCCTTCGAGTTTGCTACTGCACCACTATTATCACAATAAATTATGATAATTTTGGGCAAACCAGGAATCACATCTAAGTCCATCAAGAAGTTCTGAGCCATATAACTTCTTTGGCTGCCTCAGAGGCTGCTACATACTCAGCTTCCATGGTGGAGTTTGAAATGCATTTCAACTTAACACTCCTCCATGCTATGGCTCCACCTCCTAAAGTAAACACATACCCCGAGGTTGATTTACTGTTGTACCTATCTGATTGGAAGTCCGAATTTGTGTAACCCACAGGGAGCAAATCATTTGCCTGATAAACCAACATATAATCTGTAGTCCTTTTCAGGTACTTTAATATATGCTTTATGGTAGTCTAATGCCCCTGTCCTGGATTACTTTGATATCTGCAAACCATGCCCATGGTAAAACAGATATCCGGTCTCGTACATAGCATTACATACATTAGGCTTCCTACAGCCGAAACATAAGGAACTGCTTTCATGTCCTCTATCTCCTTTGATGTTTTAGGACACATCTCTTTAGATAAAGGTACTCCATGCCGAAAAGGTAGAAAACCTTTCTTGGAGTTTTGCATGCTAAAATGAGCTAGGATAATATTGATGTATGAAACTTGGGATAAACACAACATTCTTTTCTTGCGATCCCTTATTATTTTGATCCCAAGAATATGTCCACATTCTCCCAAAATCTTTCATATCAAACTTCTTGGGCAACCATACCCTTACGTTTAACAACACTTTGACATTGTTGCCAATGAGCAAAATGTCATCTACGTATAGTAAGAAATACCACCACGTTTCCGTCACTTTTCTTGTATACACAAGACTCATCCGGACACTGAATAAATTCATAAGATTAAACCGGATGTTCCAAGATCTTGAAGCTTTCTTCAGTCCATAAATAGACCGATGCTGCATCTTTATCTTGGAGTGCTTCATCATATGTCCAGGGATCAGGTTCATGTTTACCAGGGATCAAGTCTGAAGATTCGCCTAAAAATATGAATCTATCAGGTTGTCTAACAACACTCCCACTACGACGAGGCATTGCTTGTAATTGTGCATCATTTGTGACACGTGTTGCAGTTTCTTGTGGTATCTCATCTTGTATCATTGGTACAAAAGTAGATGTGTCTTCTCTTGTTTCTTCAAGAACAATTTTACTCATGGGCTTGTGGTTCATTACATAATCCTCTTTTAAAAATCGGGCATTGATGCTAACAATGACCTTATGATCTTTAGGACTATAAAATAAACCACCTTTCGTTCCTTTAGGATAACCCACAAACAAGCGAACTTCTGTACGTGATTCTAACTTATCAGTGGCTCCTTTCAGCACATGTGCTGGACTACTCCAAATCTGAATATGCTTCAGACTAGGCTTACGCCCATTCCACAATTCTGTGGGAGTAGAGGGTACTGACTTAGAAGGTACCAAGTTCAGAATGTACACTGTCGTTTCCAGAGCATATCCCCAAAATGAATTTGGTAATTCTGAATAACTCATCATTGATCTAACCATTTCCGTAAGAGTCCTATTCCTTCGTTCTGCCATACCATTCTGTTGGGGTGTACCAGGTGCAGACAGTTAGGATTGAATCCCGGCCTCTGATAAGTAACTCCTAAACTCTCCTAAGAGGTACTCGCCACCATGATCATATTGTAGTGTCTTGATACCATGATGTTTCTCCACATCAGCCTTATATTATTTGAACTTATCAAAGCACTCAGACTTGCGGCGCATTAAGTAAATGTACCCGTATCTCGAATAGTCATCTATAAAAGAGACAAAATATTCGAAACCACCTCTTGCCTGGATAGTCATAGGTCCACATAAATCAGAATGAACCAATTCCAACACATCTTTGGCTCTATAACCCTTAGCCTTAAAAGGTCTCTTGGTCATTTTTCCTTCCAAGCAAGACTCGCAGGTTGGAAAGTTTTCCACCACCAATGAACCTAAAAGTCCATCGGCTATTAGCCTTTGAATTCTACTCAAGTTAATATGACCTAGCTTTAGATGTCAAAGATATGTTTGGTTCATTTTCGAAGGCTGCTTTCTCTTATTTGAATTAGAAGATGCGTTATTAATTTTCATTTGTTGCATCGTGGGAGTTATTGGATTTAGAGTATATAAATTGCCAACCAATATATCAGAACAGATAGCTACCCTATTTTTCTTGACAACTACTTTGTCATCAAAAGAAACAGAATATCCATCCATAAATAGTTTAGAAACTGAAATCAAGTTCTTTCTAAAATTTGGTACATAAAGATAATTTCTCAAAATCAATGTTTTATTCCTATCAAAGGATAAATAAACATCTCCCACTACAATAGCCGCCACTTTTGTAGCATTGCCCATGTAAATGGTGATTTCCCCTTCATGTAGTCGTCGGGTTTCCTGGAACCCCTGCAATGAATTATAGACATGATCAGTGACTTCCGTATCTACACACTAGGTATCGGTAGATAACACCGCTAAACATGTTTCAACAACTAATGAATAAGATACACCTTTATTGTTCTCCCATTTGCGAGGACAGTCCAAGTTTTGTTTCTAATCAATGTAATTGAGACCAGTAAGTTTGTTCTCTTTCAATATATCAGCAAGAGGACTGAAAGCCATTTGAAATCCTAAGAATCACAAAATATTTGGTCAAAACTTTAGAATTTAAAATAATATTGGTTCCTCAAACAATATCATTTAAATTCACCAACACCTCAAAACACCGTGAATTTTGTATGCCACGATAGTGTGGACGTATACAAATTCAAACATTTCTAAGAGGGGGTTTTACCCATTAATTTTATTATCTTGTCAACATAACTTTATGACAAATAAAATTAATAGTTGGTTTTTTTCGATCACACAAATTATAGCAGTGACTCCGATAGGGAGGATACTATAAAATGTGCCTAAGTGTATACCATTACTTGATACTTAGTCCATTAAATAGGATTGTGCCCCTTCAGATTGAGATCACACAAACCTAAATAATTTCCTATAATCATCCATAAAGGAAGTTTGATCTAGTGATCCGCAAACAAACTTATCTGATGTGGAGGAAGACACTCAAAGCCAACGCGCAAGTTTGAATGCATCACTTACAAACTAGTAATGGAGATCGTGGAATTTAAATAATTCCTCTCCCACCTAGTTATTTAAACCGAGAAATTTTAACATGCACACACACACATCACATATAAACAACATAAAAGGAAATAAATATGAAAAATAATTTTCCAACTATTATGGCCTCATCCATAGCTGTCCTCCATGTGCCACTAGCCCTAGCCGTCACCAATGGGTCATGTCGTCGCGTCTATCTTGCTTCCTTTTTCGCTGCACCTCTGGTCCTCAGATAGCACCACGCCTAGCAAGGATACGATCTGCGATAAAATAAAATTTTACATTTATCGATCCTATATTCCACCAGGAAATATACATGTAATCTAGATCGAACAGAATGTAAAACCCTAAAAACTAATACAGCTCCTACTGTATTTAATAATTACAATCATGCACACACATAAAATGCTCTCGACATGCCCGAGGGTCCAATCACACACAAACACAATAGGACCATAATAGTTGGAACTAGGATGCCTGTAACCATAGAGTTAATCTATTTGCACATCCTACTATTATCCTGCCTAAATTTATGTATGAAAAGTGCATAATTTAACTGAAAACCAAACACACAGAGGCAAAAAACTAGCACTGATACCAATTATTGGGTGCTACTCAGAATTTCATTCTGTTTCCCCTGTACAAAAATTTATACAAGCACAGAACTTTTCCTAGCAACCCATGTGCTCTACAGAAGTTAAACTTGGATTGCAAACGAAATTTAACATTTTTAATCCAAGTTGTTCTTTGGAAGTTAAACTTGGATTGGAAACGGAACTTAACATTTTTACTCCAAATTCAACCCATGTGTTCTTCAGAAGTTAAACTATATTACAGAAGTTGATTAAATATCTATTTCAAAGATTGGCTTCCAGGTTAAATATGGCGAGACACTCGACCTTCTTGGGTATGGAATCATCCACCACTTCCTAGACAAAGCCTTTCAAAGAAATTAAATATTTAAACTTCTTACAGTAACCTTAGGTTTAACTATAGAGATCATAATAAAAACACAAAATCAAAACACAAAATCGAAACACAAAATCGATAGCCTCTTGTGTTGGTATTTCATGATCCATACAAAGAACACAAACTAATTATGATGTTAAAACAAATAATTAGTTATACCTTTCTTTGTAGCTAAAGAGCTCTTGATATTCTGTTGTATTCCTCTCCTCCTTTTGGACGTTGTGTGGGCGACGATCGACCAAGATGAAATCCACCCGAACCTTCTTCTTTGCCTACAAGTTTTGACCACCTAAGGAATGCCAAAATAGGAAACTTCCTTCTCTTCTTCTTCCCCTCCAAGCAAACCGGCCACAAGAAGATGGTGCTTGATGTGCCGCCGGCCTTAAAAGAAGAAAACAAAGGGAGAAGAGAAAGAGAGAAGGGATGGCCACCAAGGAAAAGAGAAGAGGGAAAGCTTAGGTTTCGACCCTAAGGGAACAAGAGAAATATGGAGATGTGTTATTCCCATAAGGCACCCTCTACCTCTCTTTTATAATCCTTGGTCATGACATAAAAAGAAATTTTAATAATAATTAAAATCTCTCTCTTTTAAATTTCCTATTGTGATGGCTGCAAAAGGAAAGTTTAAAAAATTAAAATATCTTTCTTTTAAACATTGTAGATATCTAAAAGAAGAAAAGATTTTGAAATTAAACTTCTCTTATAAATCATGGTTACAAAAAAGGAAAGTTTTATTAAAATTAAAATATCTTTTTAAACCATTATAGATGGCAACAAAAAAGGAAAGATTTTAAAATTTAAAACTCTCTTTTAAAACCATGTGGATGACTTCAAAAAAGGAAAGATTTTAAAATTAAAATATCTCTTTTAATCCTTTGTAGATTGCTATAAATGGAAAGATTTTAAAAAATTAAAATCTCTCTTTTTATTTCTTTAGTAGCCGACCCCTTGCTTGGTCACCAAGCAAGGCTTGGCCGACCACATCTTGGGCACCAAGATGGGCTTGGCCGGCCCCATGCTTAGGCACCAAGCAAGGATGTGGCCGGCCCCTAGCTTGGGTAAGAAGCTAGGCTTTGGGTGGATAAAAAGACTTTTAATAAGAGGCTACAATAGGGACCTAGAGGAGGAATTGATTTTGGCCTCCTGATGGACTTGAGTTTCCTGTGTTCGACCCGAACACCCAACTCAAGTTCATCAATAATAACTCATACCACTAAAGAATTATTATTGAACAACCGTACTAATCCCATATTACATTATGGGTTCCTTTTTATCATGAGTGCATTAATCTCCCTGTGTTTAAGATATCGAATGCCCATTAATTAAATGAGTTACTGACAACTCACTTAATTAATATCTAGCTCCAAGAGTAGTACCACTCAACTTCATTGTCATGTCAGACTAAATCCACCTGCAGGGTTTACATGACAATCCTTATGAGCTCCTCAAGGGGATATCATCAACCTAGATAACTAGGACATAATTTCCTTCTATAATCTACAACACACTATATAAATAATATTATTTTCCAACTTATCGGGCCTATTGATTTAACGAATAAATCTCACCCATTGGTAAATCAAAGAAATAAATACTAAGTATATGTGCTTGTTATTATATCGGGATTAAGAGTACGCATATCCATAATAACAGAGGTTATATTCTTTTATGCAGTTAGTATAAAAGAAACAACCTCAAATGGTCCTGCTCAACACACTCATAGTGTACTAGTGTAATTTTATAGTCAAGATAAATTAGTACCAAATTACACTACAACAATTCCAATGGATTGCCCCAATCCATCTTGATTGTGAGCTACTATTTATAATTTATAAAGAACTGATAACATGATCTTCTGTGTGATACCACACATCATGTTATCTACAATATAAATTAAATGGACAACTACATTTTACTAAATGCAGACATTTGACCATTGTGATTCTCATTTCAAAATAAATGTTCATACAAAAAGCTAGGCTTTTAGTATACATCCTAACAAACATATCTTGCAAGGACAAAATAACAAAGTTTGCCTCGGATGAATAGTACCCGAGGCAACCTCCATGGAGCTTGGAGGCGCCTCGGGTGCAAGGCAGAAGCTGCGCAGGAAGCTAAGTTGGAGGCACCCTGATGGAGGCTTGAGGCACCTCGGACGACATTGAAGGCACCCTGCAGGGGATTGGAGGCGCCTTCAAGTGGATATGCGTAGACTGCTTCGGAGCTTATCTGCACTGCGGATCTGGCGGTGATGGAGGCTCCCTCAAGGGGCTTGGAGGCACCCTCAATAGCCTTTATAAGGCAGTCTCGACCAGCAACCTAATCAATAAACTCCCAAGCAATCTTTCAGCTATGCACTGCTCTAAAGACGATCCAGAAAGTCTATAGCAAGAACCCAACGACCCGATGCTACAAATTTCATTTCTTTGTTGTCGGTATAGCTTTCTCAATATTATTTTGTAATAACTTTTTGTAATCTTTTGCGCTATTATAGTTGTTGCCTAAAGAAAATGCTCAACGAGCGTAGGCCTTGGAGTAGGAGTCGCCCAAGGCTCTGAACCAAGTAAAAATACTTGGGTCCTTCTGTGTTTGTTTTAATTTCCACTGCAATTACTCGTTAAGTTTTCCGAATACGAAAAGTGAAATCCATGAGCCCTATTCACCCCCCCTCTCTAGTGTGTTTTGATCCAACAATTGGTATCAGAGCGGAGTCGCCTTAATTTGGTGTAACCACCAGTCAAGCATATTTTTCGTGGTAATTTTCAATTTTTCGAGTCGATTGGAATCAGTATTCTTGCCGCCTTCCGATCCAATTTTTTCGTAATCAATTTTTTCTCGAAGTTGGTGCAACACCACTCGAGATCGCGTATTAGTTTTCTTATTTCCTGCACTACTAATCTAGGATCAAGTCCTCGGACTAGTTTTTTGTTTTTCCTTGTGCAAGTTTTCTATGGCTCTTCAAGAAGGCTACAGTACAGCTCGACCTCCACTCTTCACTGGAGAGGACTTTGGCTACTGGAAGGGCCGAATGGAGTCGTACCTTCAAACACACTTCGAAGTCTGGATGATCATCAAAACCAGCTTGGAACTTCCAACTGACGACGCCGACAAGCCAATATCATACGAGAATTGGGACGCAACTCTGATAAAGAAAGTAGAAGCCAACGCCAAGGCAACCTGTACCCTCCAATGTGGACTGACGAAGGAGGAATTGAATCGCGTCGGGCCGTTCTCAAGCGCCAAAGAACTGTGGGAGAAGCTGATTAAATTACATGAAGGAACATCCGACACCAAGGTAAGTAAAAGGGATCTCATTCTTAAGAAACTATATAATATTAAATTACAGGAAGGAGAAACGGCAAGCCAGTTGCATGCGCACATCCAAGACCTCCTCAACGGTCTCCACGCAATAGGACAAAAGGTAGAAAATAGACATATAAGCAGGTATTCACTTAATGCTTTTCCGAGGACTCCCTTGTGGGCATCCATGGTAAATGCTTACAAGGTATCCAAGGATCTCTCTTCAATTAAATTAGATGACCTATTTGCTAAATTTGAATTATATGAACAAGTTAACGCTCGATCGACCGAGAAGGGTATAACTTTGATTGCAGGTACAAGCAAACCAAAAGCAAGACGTAAAACTGAACCGAAGTCAGAAGAAGAACCGGATTCAGAAGATGACGACGATGAACTCACGACCGAACTCATCAACTTGGTGAGAAAACTCTACAAAAAGAAGAAGGGCTTCAACAAGAAAGACATCAAGAAGGTGATCCAGTCTAAGGAGGCCCAACCAAGCTCAAAGATGAAGTTCGAAGTAATCTGCTACGGTTGCAATCAAAAGGGACATATCAAAGCAAATTGTCCGAATCAAAAGGATACGAAGAAGCAGAGAAAGAAGAAAGCTCTGAAGGCAACTTGGGATGAGTCTTCTTCAGAAGAGTTTGACGATGAAGAACTCAAACATACGAGTTTCCTTGTAATGACGGCCCGGGACCAAGTCAACAAATTCAGAAGCGGGGACGAATCGGAAGCTGAGTCCGAGAGAAGCCACGGATCCGTATCCATTTCTGAATGGCCTAACCCCTCTGTAAGTACTTCTCGGTTATATAATTTAATTAATTATCTGATGAATAAATTAGCTAAATCTAATATTCGGATCAAATCACTTCTAAAAGAGGTAACAACCCTTAAAGAAGTGACTATCTCCAAATCCTTGACTGACCCGATTTAGACTGGAACCTCAACTCAAGTCCAAAAGCTTGAGGAAGAGAATTTCATCCTGAAAACTCAAGTCAAAGATTTGAAGATTGCATTGGAACGGTTTACACTAGGTTCCAGGAATCTTGACTTCATTCTTGGAAAACAGAAAGCCGTATACAATCGATCTGGTCTAGGATTTAGAACAAAAAGAAAATACCGTTCATATTTGTCACTTGTTAACAGACCAAATAGAAAGGTAGTCCAAGCATGGGTACCTAAGTCTAACTTGGTCAATCAAGTTGTACTTGGTAAATATTGGGTCCCCAAAGATCAAGTCTATTACCTTGATAGACCATATCGAGGTTATGATTCAGGGGGAGCCAATAGAAAATTATCTTAATAAATAAATAAAATTGCTTGATGATTGTTATTTTCTACTTCATTTTTATGCATGCTTAAATTAGGCTAGATTAAGGATCTAGGCGTAATTTACACTTGATTAGTTAAACCTAGGGATTTCAAAAAAAAATTAAATATATAATTTCTTTGAAAGACTCTGTCTAGAAGTGGTGGATGAAGTGGTGGTTGATCCCATACCCAAGAAAACCTAGTGCCTCGCTACAGCTTGGGAGCTAATCTTTGAAATGTGTATTTAATTGACTAATTAGAAAATCTAAGTCTAACTCAAATGTAAATTAATCCTTAGACATAATCTAAATTAAAATAACCATCTCACAAAATACATAAGGTTCCTTGATTGATAACTTAGAATCGGGTGAGATGGATTTAGGTTGAACTTAATTGAATTTAATTAAACTGAATTTAAATCTTAATTCAATTTAATCAATTTAATTCACTTAAATAATTAATCAACTTAACTATTCAATTAACTAATCAAAATAATTAACTAATCAATTTAATTAATCTAGTCAAAATCTTATTAAACCTAACAAATATAACTTAATGAAACTAAGTTAATAACTTAAAATTAACACAAATTAAACTTAATTATTTAGTTTAATTAAATCTATCTAATAAATTATGCATAACTTAATTTTCTTAAGAAACTTAATTAATCTTAAACTAATTTTAAATCTTAATTTAACCTAATACTAATAAAAATAAAATAAAAATAAAAATAAAAATAAATAAAAAACCTAACATACCTCGGCAAGGCTCCTCTTGAAGGCGCGACAATGCACCTCTCGAAGGCGCCTCCAACGAAAAAGGAGGCGCCCTCGAGAACGGCGAGAAATTTCCCGCCGAACACGTTTAGGGCGCCTTCCACCGACACTGAGGCGCCTCCCTTACCTCATTCAAGGTGCCTTCAAGGGCATTGAAGGTACTCTCAACACCCGAACTTCCAGCGAACAGAGGCCTCTCTTCGCCATTTCTCCATTTTCTTCCAAAAACAATCACACCCGAGACACCTTCAGCTAAGATTTCTCCTCTCCAAAACTCATCAAAGTCTCACAATGCCACCTAGGTATACCCCAATCCATCCTAAATATTTCTATATACTTTTATTGTGCATTTTTATTGTTATATCCATGTTTGGTTAAAACTAGGAAACGACGTGATGTTGTGTCTACTTTCGGTAGTGCCCCTCCGCCGATCCTAGGTTCCCCACTGCGCGACATAGGGTTTATTTCATTGAGCATACATATTCTCTAATCAAATGTAGATATTTGAGTAGACAATTTTTTTACTAGTTATTGTCAACCAGTGGTTCAAATGATTGAGCATTTTCAACTTGATAAGCTGGTTTACTGTAGTAATGCAGTAAATCAGAACTTATGTGCTCAATTCTATAACAACCTTGAGAGGGTTGATGACCTGACCTATTCCACCAGAGTTGGTGGAAAGGATTTTTAGCTTATCTCACCTTATTACGTACTAGTCTAGGTCTTAGACCCTCTGCATATCCATTTTTGTGCTACCCTAGTAGGGATTTGCCATTTGACGAGCCCTACTCCCACATTACATTGGATACTCTATATGTATTTATTTAGGGAGGAGAGACCACTTGGAGTTTCCGACTTCAGGTCACTCTCTCTTAGGGTTCAGGAGTACATTATGTATAGAGTCCTGATTGCATGCATTTTGCCTATATCATCTTGGGATATCCCGAAGATGCGTCCATCTCATTCCTTCTTTTTGTATGCATTATGTCAGCACTTAGATATAGACACCGCATTACACATTTTATATAACATCATTCATGCGGCCAGTCTCGTTACATCCCTTATAGTCCACATGCCTTACTGCCATGTCTTGACATATATCTTCTCGACTATAGATGGTATAGATATGACTCAGGGGACGGTTACTCACCTTACACCTTATGATGAGATTGGCCAGCATCATCTAGGTTAGCATATATAGACATCACTTCTCAAGGGGTCCTTGCATGGAGAGGTGGGCCGCTGCCAGTCGATCTAGTCGAGGATGAGCCTGTTGCTCCAACCGAGGGAGCTGCTATTAGAGTGTATACAAAAAGCCTAGCTTTTGTATAAACATTTATTTTATAAACAAAGAATCACATTGGTCAAATGTCTACATTTATATGCTAAGTGTAGTTGTTCAATTAATTTATATTGTAGATAACATGGTGTGTGGTGTCACATACAGAAGATCATGTTATCAATTCCTTATAAATTATAAATAGTAGCTCACGACTAAGATGGAAAGGAACAAACTATTGGAATAGTCTTAGTATAATTTGGTATTAGTTTATCTTAACTATAAAAATTACACTAGTACACTCTGTGTGTATTGAGTAGGACCATTTAAGGTAAGTTCTTTTTATACTGACTGAATAAAATAACAAGACCTCTGTTATTATGGAAGTGTGTGCTCTTAATCCTAATATAATTGCAAACACATATACTTAATATTTATCCCTTTAATTTATCAAAGGGTGTGATTTAGTTCGATAAATCAATAGGTCCGATAAGTTGGGAAATGATATTATTTATAGTGTGTGTTGTTGATTATAGAAGGAAATTGTGTCCTAGTAATCTAGGTTGATAATGTCCCCAAGAGGAGCTCATAAGGATTGTCATGTAAACCCTGTAGGTGGACTTAGTTCGATATGACGATAAGGTTGAGTGATACTACTCTTGGACTAAGATATTAATTAAAGTGAGTTGTCAGTAACTCATTTAATTAGTGGACATTCGACATCTTAAACACAGGGAGATTAACACACTTATGATAAGAAGGAGCCCAAAATATAATTTGAGTTTGGTGCGGTAGTTCAATAATAATTCTTTAGTGGTATGAATTATTATTGATGAAATTAAGTTGGGTGTTCGGGGCGAACACGGGAAGCTTAATTTCATCGGGAGACCAAAACCAATTCCTCCTCTCGGTCCCTGTCGTAGCCTCTTATTTATAGAGAATTATATCCACCAAATACCCACTTCCTACCCACCCTTAGGTGGCCAGCCAAGCAAACTTGGAGCCTAAGCTTGGGCCGGCCAAGCCAAAGGCTTGAGGTAAGTGGGGTGGCCAGCCATAGCTTGGAGCCCAAGCTTGGTGTGGCCGGTCATATAAAATAAAAGGATTTTATTTTTTAAAATATTTTCTTATGTGGAAGCCATGATTTTAAAAGAGAGTTTAAAATTTAAATCTTTCCTTTTATATAGTTTTATACAAAAGATTAAGAGAAAAGTTTGATATCTTTCTTTATTTGTAGTTAAAGGGAATATTTTAATTTTTTATAAAACTTTCCTTTTATGTAACCATCCTCATATTTTTAAAAGAGAGTTTTAAAATTAAATCTTTTCTTTTATAGTTTCTACAAAAGATTAAGAGAAAAGATTTGATATCTTTCCTTATTTGTAGATTGAAAGAAAGATTTTAATTTTGAGAAAACTTTCCTTTTTGTAATCATCCATATGTTTTAATAGAGAGATTTTAATTTATAAAAGTTTCCTTTTATAACCAACCATGAAGGGAATTTTTAAAGAGAAATTTTTTAAAATTTCCGGAAACAAATAAGGAAGTTTTAATTTTATGTTTAAAACTTGCCTTATTTGGAGCACTTGTAGGGGTCGGCCATGAGAAGGGCTAAAAGGAATTTTTAATTAAATTGTCCTTATTAACCAATGACAAGGAAAATAAGGGAATTTTAATAATAATTAAATTTCCTTATTTGCCAAGACCAAGGAATATAAAAGAGAGGGTAGAGGTGCCTCACCTCACAACACATCTTCTATTGTTTCTCTCTTCTCCTCCTTGGTGTGGCCGACCCTATACTCCTCCTTTTGTCTTCTTCTTTAGTGGCCGGTGCATCCCTCTCTTGGAGTTCTTGTAGTGGCCGGTTCTTGCTAGGAGAAGAAGGAGAGAAAGGAGGCTTTTGTTCTAGCATCCCTTGGAGCTTGAAGGTTGGTGGCCGAAACTTGCAAGAAGGAAGGTGTCTTGGTAGTTCTCATCTTGGTAGATCATTGCCCACACAACGTCCGAGATAAGAAGAGGAATATGATAGAAGATCAAGAGTTTGTTGCTTACAAAGAAAGGTATAACTAGTAATTCTATTCCGCATCATACTAGTTTTCTTTGTATGGATTTTGAAATACCAAACACAAGAGGCTAGTGATTTTAGATTTTCGGATTTGTTATTCGAAGTTGTGTTTCTTTTGTTTTTTCAATCTTGTGATTCGATTATTCTTTATGGTTAAACCTAGGGTTACTATAAGAAAATTAAATATTGAATTTCATTGAGAGGCTTTGTCGAGGCAGTGGTGGATGTTCCTATACCCAAGAATGCCAAGTGCCTCGCCATGTTTGACCTGGGAGCCGATCTCTGAAATAAATATTTAATTGAATTTGTAATATGGGTGGATTTTGATCAATAATGTTAAGCATCGTTTGTGATCCAAGTCCAAACCATTTAGAACAGATAAGTTGAATTTGGAATCAATAATGTTAAGTTTCGTTTGCGATTCCAAATTTAATTTCTAAAGAACACAATAGTTTGTTAGGAAAGGTTCAGGACTTGTACAAAATTTTTATACAGGGGAACCAGTACGATATTTCTAGTAGCAACCAACAATTGGTATCAGAGCTAGAGTTTGCCTCTGTGTGTTTGGTTTTCAGTTAAATTATGCATATGTCATATATAATTTAGGCAGGATAATAGTAGGATGTGCTAACTCTGTGGTTGCAGGCTCCAACTATTATGGCTTATAGATATTGTGTGTGATTGGACCCTTGGACATGTCAAGGGTATTTTATGTGTGTGCATGATTGTATGTATTAAATACAGCAGGAGCTATATTAGTTTTAGGATTTTTCATTTTTGTTTCGATCTTGATTACATGTACATTCCTTTGTGGAATATAGGATCGATAAATATAAAATTCTATTTTTGCCGTGGATCGTATCCTTGCAAAGCGTGGTACTTTTTGAGAACAAGAGACGCAGTGGAAAAAGAAGCAAGATGGATGCGGCGATTGGACCCGATTGCGGTGGCTAAAAATGGCAGCAACTAGGGTTGGCAGCACACGGAGGGCAGTGATGGAAAAAACCATAATAGTTGGAAAAATAATTTCCATATTTATTTCTTTTATTTACTGTGATGTGTGTATGCATGTGATGTGTGCTTACATAGTTTAAAATTTCTCACCTTAAATAACTAAGTGGGAGAGGGATTAGTAAATAAATTCCACGGTCTCCATTACTGGTTTGTAAGTGATGCAACAAACTTGTGTGTTGGCTCTGAGTGCCTCCCTCCACAACAGATGAGTTTGTTTACGGATCACTAGATCAAACTTCCTTTATGAATGATTACTGGTTTGTAGGTGATGCATTCAAACTTGTGTGTTGGCTCTGAGTGCCTTCCTTCACAACGGATGAATTTGTTTGCGGATCACTAGATCAAACTTCCTTTATAATTACTGCTTTGTAGGTGATACATTCAAACTTGCGTGTTGGTTCTAAGTGCCTTCCTCCACAACGGATGAGTTTGATTGCGGATCACTAGATCAAACTTCCTTTATAGGTAATTATAGGAAATTGTTTAGGTTTGTGTGATCTTCTCTAGGTGAAGGAGCACAATCCTATAAGTAATCGAGTAATGGTATACACTTAGGCACACTTAATAGTATCCTCCCCAACGGAGTCACTGCTATTATTTGTGTGACCAAAGAAAGACCAACTATTAATTTGTCATAAAGTTAGGATGACAAGATAATAAAATTAAATGGGCAAAACCCTCTCTTACAAATGTTTGAATTTGTATACGTCCACACTGACGTGACATACAGAATTCACGGTGTTTGAGAAAATTTTATTTGTCATAAGAATAGTTTGACAAGATAATTAATGGGTAAAACCCTCCTCTTACAAATGCTTGATTTTGTATACGTCCACACTAACGTGACATACAAAATTCACGGTGTTTGAGGTGTTGGTAAATTTAAATGATATTATTTTGAGGAATCAATATTATTTTAAATTCAAAGTTTTGACCAAATATTTGATCAGAGACAGACCAACTATTAATTTTATTTGTCATAAAGTCAGGTTGATGAGATAATAAAATTAATGGATAAAATCTCCTCTTAAAGTTTGAATTTGTATACATCCACACTTACGCGACATACAAAATTCACGGGGATTTTGAGGTGTTGGTCTTGACCAAATATTTTTGTGATTCTTAGGATTTCAAATGTTTGTCAATCCCCTAGCAGTTATACTATAGAGTAGATTTAGTAGTCCCAATTATAATGATTGGAAACTTGGACACTAAGGTGGACTATCCTCTAAGAAATGAGAACAATAAAGGTGTATTTCATTAGTTGTTAAAACATGTTTAGTGGTGTTATCTATCGGTAACTAGTGTGTAGATACGGGAGTCACTGATCATGTCTGTAATTCATTGCAGGGGTTCCAGGAAACCCGACAATTATATAAAGGGGAAATCACCATAGGCACTGCTGCAATAGTAGCAACTGTTGCAGTGGGAGATGTTTATCCTTTGATAGGAATAAAACATGGATTTTGAGAAATTGTCTTTACGTATCAAGTTTTAGAAAGAACTTGATTTCAGTTTCTAAAACTATTTAAGGATGGATATTCTATCTATTTTGATGATAAAGTTGTTATCAAGAAAAATAGGGAAGTTATCTGTTCTGGTATGTTGGTTGGCAATCTATATTAATCCAAAAACTCCCACAATGCAACAAATAGAAATTAATAACACATATTCTAACTCTAATAAGAGAAAGCAACCTTCGGAAATAAACCAATCATATCTTTGGCATCTAAGGCTAGGTCATATTAACTTGAGTAGGATTCAAAGGATAATAGCCGATGAACTTTTGGGTTCATAGGTGGTGGAAAACTTTCCAACCTACGAGTCTTGCTTGTAAGGAAAGATGACCAAGAGGCCTTTTTAAGTCTAAGGGGTGATGTGCATAGATTGTATACACTTGTTTAGCATATTTTGACGCACATTCACATACTTTGAGCATGATTTATCTATGCATTTTCATACTTTCAGCTTTCCTTTCAGCATATTTACTCTCTTTGTTTGGAGATATACTTTTTGGGTATTTTCTGTATGCAGGAGTCGATTTTGGAGAAGATTTGACGCTTGAATGAAAAAGGAAGGCACATGCCCTGTGTGCCACACGACCATGACATGGGGGGTTTCCCAGGCCGTGTGGCGATCACCACCCGAGTGGTTGCAGTAGAGAAGGAAGAAGCCATGGTCGTGTGAGCATCACACGACCGTGCCAGGTTTGAAGCCAAGAGGGTTCATGGCCGTGTTCACCACACGGCCTTGAAAGCCATCCAGAACTGAAGTTGTACACGGCCGTGTAGATCTACACGGCCGTGCAGCATTTCTAGAGCCCAAGAATGCCTTGAGCTCCAGAGCCGGAGGCAGTGCAGGCCGTGTAGATCTACACGGCCATGCAAGGGATGCAGTGGAGGAGCAAGCTACAACCATGTCTCACACACGGCTGTGTGAGATAGGCAGAGAGGGGAGTGAGCCAGGCCGTGTGAGCTTCACATGGCCGTGCCTTGGGGCCGTGTGGTGTGATAACCATGATTTTACTATACTATTCTCATTCATATAATCATGGTTTGATGTAGTTTTCATATATAGAACCCATATTTACATTACATTTTTATACATTGTATCAATTTTGGACTAAATTGCAAATTATGTTATTATGACTTAATTTGATGCTAATATTTGATCCTTATTTTGTAGGCATCAAAAGGGTCATGGACCCGATCAGATCAGGCTGCATTTGGGCTCAAATCAAGGGCTAATCAAGTCGATCAAGCCTCGGAGCATTATAGGCCGTTCATCCAAGATTGAGCAGATCTGAGCCATCCGTTGAAGATATGGCCGATCCAACTTAATGGGGAGCAGATCTGAGCTATTTATGAAGATCTAGAAGTTTTGATCCAGATCTGAGTTCATCCAGCCATTGATCCAGCCGGATTAATCTGGACCGTTCATTGAAGACTGGTCGGATCTGGACCATCCAGTGATGATCTGATCGATCCGACCTACAGGAGAGTAGATCCAGACCCTAGATCAACATCAGTACCTTCAGATCATATTTTGGATGACTTTTCACCGTTGATTTAGCCCGGAATCATCTCAGCCGTCCGATCAGATCTAGATCTGATTTAAATCTGAGAAGCTACAGTGCAGAAGACGGGCTCGGCTTCCTCGCGACATTCCACTGTAGTTTTTTCTTCTCCACCGCGACACCGAAGTCCCCGTTCCAAATTCCAAATCAGTGAGCAATTCTTCTTCATCGCCGGCGATTCCCGAGCTCCGGCGATCTTCGTCCGAGGCCACAGAGCGCGGTCGAGGGTGTTTCCCAGTCCGCAGTGTTGGTTCTGCTCCGCCGCAATCCAACTCGAGGGTGTTTCCCAGATTTGGATCTTCATTAGTCACCGGAGGACGAGGGCGGTTCCCAGTAGCTCCGGATTTCCTTTCATCACCATTTAATCAACTGCATTTGACTGGATCTGATCAGCCAATCAAGTGTGCACAATTCCAGATCCAGCCTCTGTTTTCTCGTGCGTTGAGGATTCCAGCCGGTTGTGAGCCCGAAGGATGTTTTCCGGAGGCTATGAACATTCATCTGGATGAGTAGGAAACTCTAGATTCAAAGGTGGTTGCCCGAAGGATGTTTTCCAGAGGCATCTCTGTCTTTTCGGCAGAATGAAGAAGGTTTTGCTACGGATTTGGATGTGGAATGCTTAGGGTTTTAGTTTTATTATCTTTGTCTTTAAATTGTTCATCACATTGCTCAGATCTATGATCTGATTTACTTTCCTGCAATTCCATTTCTTATTCCTTGTTTGCAACTTTGATTCTCTTTAGATTTCTGCAATTTGAACCAAATTCAGCTACTAACTTAGCGTGCAATCTGAATTTTAAGTAGCTAGCTAATTAGTTTGTAATCTAGATTTTGTTTTGAATTCTCTAGATCGGCTTATGTAAGCTAGTGTTAGTTTCAATTCAAGGAATTAGAAAACTTTTGATCTATTCATTGAACTTGTTTTGATTGTGATTATGCTTGGACATTGAATGTTTAACTTGAGCTTGTGATTTGTTATCTCTGTTCAAGTTTAGTTATTTGAGCTTAAGAAATTGATTGAAATTGTGATTGTGAATTGGAGAGATGGTTATTGATTTATTTAATTCAATGATGCTTAATTGTTAACAACTTGAATTGAAAGAAGTTTAATCGTGTTTAGATGAGGATGAATTATCTTTAATTCTGTTCTTGAAGGCATTAGATGAAGACAAATTGAATTGTAAGTCAAATGGTGTACTTAATTGACCTTATTGATGTAAGAATTTAATTGACATCAATTCTAGGATTTACGCACATTTACTAGTTAACCTTGGAAAATACGACTTGGGACTCCTTACTACACGTGTTTCATTTAGTTTATGTGAGTTTCAATCTTTATTAATTTGATGTGCCTCGTGACATACAAAAAGGGCGACACCACCACACGGCCTTGAAAGCCATCCAGAACTGAAGTTGTACACGGCCGTGTAGATCTACACGGCCGTGCAGCATTTCTAGAGCCCAAGAATGCCTTGGCCGTGTGCACCACACGACCGTGCAAGAGCTCCAGAGCCGGAGGCAGTACAGGCCGTGTAGATCTACACAGCCATGCAAGGGATGCAGTGGAGGAGCAAGCTACAACCATGTCTCACACACGGCTGTGTGAGATAGGCAGAGAGGGGAGTGAGCCAGGCCGTGTGAGCTTCACATGGTCGTGCCTTGGGGCCGTGTGGTGCCCAAACCCCCCTTTTAAATAAGCCCTTCTTCTTCATTTGAAAGGGGGTCTTCTCCCTTTTTGGGGGAATCAAGATTTGGGGCGATTCTTCTTCATCTTGGAGGGATTTTGCAGCGATTCAAGGGAAGATCTTCAACGTTTCGACTCCAAGATTGTGGATTGGATCCGGACACGGTTCTTCATCGTAGATAAGCTTTCTTCCTTCCTTTTCTTGGATTTGGGATCAAGAATGCTTGGAATTCCCTTCTCTTCGGATTTCTTTCCTCATTTCATGGAGTAGATTTCTTTGTTCTAGGATGGAGGGAGTAATTGTAAGGATGATTTGATGTAAAACTCTTGTGGATTTGCCAATTTCCTATTTCTATGATTTTGCCCTGTTTGTATCAATTTGATCTTGTATGGATTGTTGTGATTGTGCCTAATTACCATGCTTGGTTGAATGTTTGAATATCTTGTGGATCTTGTAGAGATTGTTTCTCATTCGATTTTCCGAGGGACGTTCGTGACAAGAACATGCCCGTGTAAGGACATTTGAGCGATGATCTTGAGGGTGAAATAGGGTTATTCAAGGGGGTAGGATAGATTGTATGTGTTCATGTACTATATCTTGATGCGCTTGAGGAGTGATGAATTCTATGTTGATTATCCGAGGGACGCACGTGACAGGCAAGCCCGTATAAGGACAACATAGATTCATTCCTAATTGATCATATCTAGGTATAGATTTCAGTTCTAGGTCGGTTGTCTATTGCAAGAGTGAACCGACAATCTTCTACAAATGATGGACAATTGAGAAATAAGATTTGGTAGATCATTTACATTGAAGAACCTTACAAAGAAACCAAAACTCCTAGAACACCCCTTTTATCAAAGCCCTTATTCTTGTTTGTTATTCTTTCATCTCTATGTTTTCCTTTGCATAGTTGCATTTAGCTTTTGATAATCAATTGATTAGTTGTTTAGCTAATTCGTGTTAATAAATCTTTAGTGGTTATTCCAGTCCCTATGAATACAATATCTTTTATTATTACTTACGATATTTCTGTACACTTGCGGAACGTCAATAAGTTTTTGGTGCCGTTGCCTGGGACTGCGCTATAACATTAGGGATTATCAATTGAGTTAGACTAAACATGACTTTTCTTTTCTTTTCATTACATAGTTGAAACTAATCTTTAGAATTCTATTTTGATAACTTTTTCTTGTATTCTTTTCTACTTCTTGCTTGTTGCAATTCTAATTCTGCGTTTTTGATTTCTAACACTCTAGTCTAATTTTTCTTTGTTTTTTTTATTGATTTAGTCACTTTCTTTCTTTTTCTTTTTCTTTTTCTTTTAAACATATCTTGCAAACTTATTCTTATGTATGCGAAGATCTAACTTTGCAGGAGAGCTTCTTCCTCTAGACCCGGAGATAGACAAAACATTTCATAGAAGAAAAATTTTGCAAAGACAACAAACAGAACAAGAACATTTTAACATGGCGAATAGAACACTAAAAGATTATGCATCACCTTATGCTAGGGGTTTTCGATCTAGCATTTCAAGACCTTCAGTCGAAGCAAACAATTTTGAGATTAAACCGGCTATTATTTCTATGGTGCAGCAAAATCAATTTGGTGGAGGACCGCATGAAGATCCGAATCAACACTTGGAGGTTTTCTATGAGATATGCGGCACAATGAAGATGAATGGTGTTCCTTCTAAAGCGGTGCACTTGTTACTATTTGGGTTTTCTTTGAGAGATAGAGCTAAGCATTGGTTAAATTCTTTAGCTCCAAATAGCATCACCACATGGGAACAATGTGAGCAGCAATTTCTTTATAAATTCTATCCTCCCAGTAAAACAGCTCATATGAGGAATCTTATTGCAAGTTTCAAACAAGCTGACTCAGAATCTTTATTTGAAGCTTGGGATAGATATAACAGTATGCTCAGACAATGCCCACACCATGGTTTGGAGAAATGGCATTTGTTACACACATTCTATAATGACATCAATTATCACACTAAGGTGTCCCTTGATTCAGCTGCTGGAGGGGCACTCATGAATAAGAGCTTGGATAAAGCAGAGGAAATCATTGAAAGTGTAGCACAAAACCATCATCAATGGGCGAATGAAAGAAGTGGTGGCTATTTCGGTGTAAACCCAACAAAAGCATCAGGCAAGTTTGATGTTGATGCAGTTACTCTATTGGCTACAAAACTGGATGCTCTTACAAAGAGATTTGAAAACATGGGAGCTCCTTCTAGTACGGTCAATGCCATGATTTTATCTTGTGAAGTATGTGGATGTAAAATACCAAAAATTAGCGAATAATGATAAGGGAATTTTCTGGCATTTTTGTAAATTTTTCGGGAATTTTTCGGAGCTCGTATGGACGAGTTTACGGGGATAAAAATAGGCCCCGGGAAAAACCTGTTTCGGCTATCCCATTTAAATGAGGAAATGTTTGATTTTTTTTTCCTTTTTAATTTTTCTTTCTTTTTCCTTATTCTTCTCCATCGCCGTTTCTTCCCCAAACCCGCGCCTCCTCTCCCGATTTTCCCCGACCCCGTGCCCTAACTGCATCGGCAGTTTCCTCTTCCCTTCCTCTCCATCCCAATCCTCTCCTCCGTGCGGCGCCGAGCCTTCATCTCCTTCCCCTCTGGTACAAGAGTAGTGGCCAAGCCTCATGCCTCTTCCTTCTCCCTCGTGTACAAAGGTGATCAGCTAAGGAGTCCAAGCCTCTGCCGATTCTCGTCTACTTCCACTTCTCTCCCTTTTGTCGCCGGGGCAGATCTTCTCGGTCGGTGATGCCTCGTGAGGCCGAAGCATTGTGTCGCTTCCCTTCTCCTCCTCTCGGCCGATCGTTGTCTGGTGTTCTCCACGCGATACCGGGCCGGCAGTGGAGGGTTTGTTCCATTGATTGCCGGGTCACTTCCTTCTCCTCTTCCTCCATCTCGAGTGCCATGGCCGACGCCCTTCTCCTCTCTGTGCTTCCACCGAAACCAACAACCAACGGTGACGTCACTGCCGGCACAGCCGATCACATACCGCCATCGTTGATCTAGGGATTTCCGGCGATCAGTGTTTGTAACACCCGAAAATTCTCAAAATAATTATTAGAAATATCCTAATATTTTTCTGGAATTTTAGGATATTTTTACAAAAATTTTAGAGTAGCGGAAGTAGCAAAAATAAATGGAATCGTAAAATAGCCTATGCGGGAATTGAACCCGAGACCTAATGGGTCCTACGACTTATAGATAGCTCTAATAACCAAGTGAACCCAGCAGGGCCGTGCTGAAAGGAAAGGGAATCAATTATGTTTATACTTAAGTTAGGCAAATTAACCACTTGATATAAATAGGGAAATTAAGAGAGGAGTTATGAAATTTTTATTCGTAACTTTTCCTCTCCCAAAACCCTCACACGCAGCCTCTTCTCCTTTTCCTTCCCCTCTCGGCGCACCAAGCCCCAAGGGCTAGGGTTCCATCCCAAGGGCTCCCAGAGCACCTTTCCGGCAACAACTCCGGCACGAGGACGTTTCTCTCCGCGAGAAGAACGCGTGGACGTAAGAGGATCGTCGAGGGAATCGTCTCTACCGGACAACTAGCGACTAGATCCGTAAGAAAACTAGCGCAGGAGGTAAGAAACCCCTCACCTGCAGTATAAGTAGCTCTCGTGTGAATTTCTGCTTTGTTTGGTAGTATACGAATTTTGACACATAGGTTGTGCAATAGTGCACACTAGGTGTTCGATAATATGTGTAGCACAGGAAAAGAATGCAACTTAGGCATTTTAATAGCTTAGTAAGTGCAATAGAAGCATTTATTCAGTATGCATAGTTTTACTATAGTCATATGGGACTACGGTCCAATGGGTGGGCTCCCACAGTCGCCTCTAAGTTCAGATAACCTAGAAATAGTAATATATGAAGAACTCAGCTATAATCAGTATTTTATTTTAGCAGTGGCACTGTACTGGATTAGATATCTATTGAGTTGGACTCCCACAGTCGTCCCTAGGTTTAGATAACCTAGTAACCCTACTAAATTCGGGACTTGCAACCCCGGGTCTAGTTAGGGATGCGCGCACAGCAAGTACAGTTGCCGGGCCCAACCAGCAGCATGATTATTTTTTTAATCTACTTACGAATATAGTTTTCAAAACCTCACAAGTAGTTATGTGAATTCAGTACAGCTTTATCATTAGTTTAGAATTAGCTTAGTTCAGTTTGTTCGTATCAGTTTAGTCTTCTATTGATACAACGTGATAGATTATGTTAGCACTTGTTGCCATGACTAGTTTGTTGTATGCCATGCTATGCTTTTACATGTTCAGTACACATATATTTCAAATAGCATGTTTTAAAAGCATGATTTCATCGTATGCATGTTTTTGTAAGGTAGATGGTTTCTTACTAAGATCTCAAGCTTACAGATACTCTTTTCCTTATACTGCAGATAAAGGTAAAGGAAAGATGGACTAGCGGAGGCTGGAGGTCAATGCAAGGAAGATGTGTGTGGGTGGAACTTGGAATAAAGGTCTTAGGGATCTAGCAAGTTTTGTTTTGGGCATTAGAACTCTTTAGCATTTTATTTCTTCCGCACTTAAGTAGGTTTAAATGTCATGAACTAGTGAGATATGCACCATGCTATGTTTAGAATGCTAGATAATTGATGTTAGAATGCATTTCAGTAGGTTTAGAGTTGGTATATGAGATTTTTGCTCGAACCAGGGCTGAAATCAGGTTCTAATATGAAATCAGAAACCCCGATCGATCAGCCGATCGATTGGGGGCTTCTCAATCGATCAGCTGATTGATTGGGCAGCTTATTCTCGAACAAAATGTGCCTGGATCGATCAGTCGATCGATCCAGCGAGTTCGTCGCGAACAGAAGGTTTGAGGATCGATCAGCCGATCGATCCGAGCTGAACCCGCGTACAGCGCGTCATTGAATCGATCACTGGATCGATTGGACATACTGGATCGATCAGCCGATCGATCCAGACGTTGGTTCCCGCATACAGTAGGGGCCGGGATCGATCACTGGATCGATTGCCAAACCTGGATCGATCAGCCGATCGATCCAAATTGGTCACTGCACACAATAGCGTGCTGGATCAATTCGTGGATCGATCAGAGGCCTAGTACTAGCTGAAAACACCTTAGTTCAGCCCCAGATGACAGCAGAAACCTAGAACACCCCTTCTAGCATAGCCACAACAAGTTCAAGGGGTAGTTTAAACATTAAGCTCAGATAGCATAACGATTGACAGAAGCATATCCATTAGTTCAGCAAAATTTTTAAACAGATCAGTTTTCCGAACATGAATTAGAAAGCATAATGTAACGATCGACCATACAGACTAGCCCGTAGAGGGCGGGTCGTTACAGTGTTGAGGTAAGTTTCGTTTGTTGATTAGGATTATTGCTTGATTGAGTGTCAATCTTGATTTCATCTGATCCGAACAGTGAAGTATCCAGCAAGGAGGTTGGGCTCGGTGGAGGGTCTTGGTTCCGGCAGCTATTCCATCTATAGGCATCTTGTTGTCAGTATCAACACTCCCTGCTGTGGATCAACAATCACAGCCGTTGATTAGGGTAAGCTATGTGTGGAGTTTTGGTTGTATTTCTATGAGTATTTGGAGGATATGAATTTGTATTGGATTATGTTGGAGATGTTATAATCTACAGTTGCTTGGTTAGTTGTGGATTTAGGTAAGTTATGATGGATTCATGTTTAACTTAACCTAATGTGATTATGGAAGGCTTAATCTATTGTAGTTGTGATGAATTAAGTACCGTTGATTTATGTTGGATTAGATTTAATCCTTGAATTTATTAGATATGATCATATTGCTAATCGTAAGTTGATCAGCGAAAGGAAATGATTGTGTTGATTGAGGATTATTGATTAAGGAGATTAATTCAAGTTAATCATTAATTAGGATTAATTAATGATGGATCGATTAGGGTTTTTCCTAATTAAGTTGGGTTGGATTTAGCTAGTTGTTGTTTATAAAATTAGCTAAATTGTATATCACATTATCTGCAGGACTTTGATTCGAGACGGTGTCTCGACGCGGGATCTATTTTGGATTGGACCTTTCTATTGGAGGCGGGTACCTCTTGACTTATCTTTTATGATATTGTCAATTGGATATGCATAGTATTTTATAGCTACAAGTAATGATCATGTTTACTTTTGGTATGTCACTGTTTGTTACCCGTAGCATGTTCTGTTGGGCGTTTGTTATGTATCCATGCTTACGTTTCGTGATTATTGCCATGAGTACCTTAGTTCCTAGAGTAAGTGACATACCATATTTTACTGAGTTTAGGACTAGATTCTTGATTTTTATTATCTGACATGTGTATTTATGTTTTTATATCATACCTGATCTATGTACCTAGACCTTTTGCTTTGATCCATGTACATTGTTGGTACATATTTTATGGAGGTGGATATGTTCAGGACCTAGGTTGTTATACCATAGAGGACCTATATACCCTAGATCTGTGGGTTTGACTTACTTGTACTAGGGTACACATTTATATATATATATATATATATATGTGGATTTGGTTCAGGATATTGTCATGCTTAGTTTCATGCACCATTCACATGATTGCATGCTGCGTGATAGGTTGCTCCATTATTGTAGAGCATATCGCCAGTTTCATCACTGTTCGGTGCTCCGTTGGTCCGCTCATGGGTAGCGTGGCGCAGCGTGGTAGCACGTCAGTTTTGCTCTGTTCGGTGCTCCGTTGGTCCGCACATGGGTAGTGTGACGAAGCGTGGTAGCACGTCAGGGATCCCTCCTCGTCATGGTGTACCGGGATATGAGAGCATTGCGCTCCCCCATTTACGATTTGGGGTAGGAGTATGTGTGTACTCCGACAGCATCCCGTCCATTCGGTCACTCATCAGGAGCTGTGACGTCAGAGTGCACGGTTGTCACAACCCTACCCACTCAGTGTCCCCATTGTGTGTGAGATGACTGACTGCATCAGGGGTGACCATGTCATTGGCACCATATGCATTTATTGCATTTATTTGCTTATGTTTGCTGTACTTATATACTGCATTTTAGTGGATGCATTTGTTTGACATGCATACAGGAGGCATTTTGTGTATCTGGTTTGACGATCCTTTTGTTCTGTATAGGAGTTCCTGGTGAGTACAGCTTCCTCAGTTACCTTTTAGTTTTGCATATTTCCTATATATGATTAGGAAGCTGTATTCCATGTTTATTGCTGTTAGATATATCTTACTAGGCATGTCTATTGGTATTCACTGAGTTGTTGAACTCACCCCCGTGGACACTATATTTTCCAGGTACCAGGTTGTTTATGGAGTCGCTTGGAGTATCCTGTCTGCTGGTCCCCACGTCACCTCAGAAGATCTATCAGTTTCATTTATGTTTTGTTTGTTTTATGTGTCAGTGTGTTTAGTTTGTGCTCCGGTTTTGTTTCTGGAGTTTTGAAGTTGTTATGTGGTATTTTGTATTATTGTTGGTTGTGTAAGCCTAGCTGGCTAGCAGTTTTGTGTTTGGTTTGTATTTGGTTTCTGTCATTTTTTCGCTGTGTTGGTTTTGATTTCAGCCGAGTGGGTTGATAAAAATATATATAACTGCGTGGTTGTTGTTATATTTGTCCAACCGTGTAGGCTGAGATTATTAACTGCGTGGTTGTGTATATATTCCAGCCGCATGTGGCTGATGTATATTGTGTTTGTAGAAATGCTTCAGATTGTCACCTGTATAGGGGAGGTGCTGCCGAAATTTCTTCGGACAGGGACTTTCCCGGGGCGTGACAATTTAATGGTATCAGAGCGAGGTTACAATACTTGCTATGTGTTCTGGATTTTCGAGATTTATCTGATACCAATTTATTTGGTATCAGAGATCGACTTACGAGTCTTATTTTCCCTGTGTTTCAGATTTCGTGTTTTTGTCTTCTCGATGTGACTTTTCGGGTTTTGGGACCTGATAGCAGCAAGACATCTCCATGCTATAGGAGATATGTTGGTATACTGTTATCCTACTATTTTGTTAGTGTATGCATTGTTGACTGTGATAGTTATGACATGTAATAGCACTTTGTATCTGGTATCTGTCTGATGTTGTAGCCATATTACATGTGATGGGTTAGCCACTGATGATGATTGACTGTAATAGAGATTAAAGGTTACAATTTCTGGTGATTTTTCATATCATACACCAGTAGTTTTTAGTTTCTAGTACTACTAGTAGGAGAAGGAGGCACATACCTGCCTCTGCTATTATTAGCTGTGTAGTGGATAGTATCTACCTATTTATGTTGACTTAGCCAGTAGTATACCATATTATCTTAGTTAATTTCATCAGTAAATATTGGTTTACTCTTGTTAGATCGGTCAGTAGGAGTCTGATTTACACTTGTTGATTTGGGTAGTCGTATATTGATATACCTTAGTTGCTTGTGGAGGATTAAGGTATTCTTGATTAGTTAGTAGATGACTGATTTAGTTTTGTTTGTTTGATCAGTAGAGGACAGTCATACTCTATTTTTAGAGGTTCGAATATTTTGATTATTTGTGCTTAGTTAGGTATCTAGAGTACATTTGAGTACATGACTCGTACTGACGTGGAAAAGACTGAATTAGCCGTATACCATTGTCGGCTTGGTCAGTCTATTGAGGATCGATGTATCCTATTCCATGTGGACTTTAATTTTAGATTGTATGTTCCTAGTTGGATTGTCTATGATTGTGTTTTCCTGTATGATCTTTATGTTAGATTTTATTTAGTTATACCCTAAACCATGAGAGTGGGAAGCATTGAGTTTGTGTGGTAGATTGGATTAAATATGCTGATTATACATACCTGTGTAGTTTATACACTTGATTATTATGTGTTATAGGAATTCTATAATAGACGGTCAAAATTGCATGTAGTGAGTGTATATTTGTCCAGATAATGATTATTGAGGGTTTCTAGTAGATTATACCGAGTGGTCTGATTGGTTTATTGGAGGTATTTTGTCGATTAAATCTATGTTGTGAAATGTACACATGTGTTTGAGTGTTTTATTGGAGGTATCTTATCGACTTAATCTGAGTTGTAATATGTGCAGATGTGTTCAGTGTAATATTTGAGGTATCTTGTTTATTATATGATTATTCTGAGTGTATACTCGTGTCGATTATGATTTGTTGGAAGTATTACGTTGATTATACTCTTGGCATAGGTGTATATATGTCATGTGAGTGTTGTTTGAGGTGTATTGTTGATTATACCTATGTTGATATATGCACACGGGTTCGGTATGCATTGTTGGAGGTATCATGATGAATTATACCTATGTTGTGAGTATGTGTGGTGTGTACAAATTGGAGGATTATGTCGATCATACATATGTTGTGTGAGCACGTGTGCCAGGTGTATAGTTGGTAGCAGCATGATGATTCTACTTATGTTGAATGCAGGATGTGGAGTGTCTGCATTATGTCATTTGTTGGATTACCCTGTCAACCCATTTTCTTATCAGTGGGTGACCCACTAGGATGTTGATAGAGTTGACGATGGATTTGATTTTGATTACTAGGTTATTATACCCCTAGCTGCCACAGTGATATATGGTTGAGTGATCTCATGCAGTCTTTAGTTGGATAGTTTGAGATCTTGTTCACATATTATGGATTATTTGTGGTGGAGCGTTGCTCCCACATATTGCGGATTGCTTGTAGCAGAGCATTGCTCCCATATTTATTGGGGATACATATTTCGGATTATTTGTGGTGGAGCGTTGCTCCTACATATGGAAGATTTCTTGTGGTAGAGCGTTGCTCCCACATATGTGGTATTTTCTGTGATGGAGCGTTGCTCTCACACTGAGGATCTATTTTTGGTGATTTATATTGTTGGTGATCAGATTTCCGACTTATTATCGGAGATCTTATGGTTAGGAATGTCTGTGATACGAACATTATGTATTTTGGTTTTTTCGTTAGGGCTTGCAGAGCCTTAGATGTTTTCAGGGGCTCGATGATTCTGGTATTTCGAGGATGTTTGGATCGATTTCCATTGTCTTTGTTGATGATGTTGTGATCTATTTCGGATTCGTGGTGAGTCACGCACATCATCTTTGCATAGTTCTAGAGATGTTTCGATGGGAACATCTATATGCGAAGATCAGTAGTGCGTATTTTGGTTGTCTTCTGTGAGATGTTTGAGACACACGGTCACCAGTAGGGTATACCGTGGTTCCATAGGAGATCGAGGTTGTTACCGTTGGGAGTAGACAGAGTCTATAGAAGAGGCTCGCAACTTCCTTTGTTTGGGTCGATATTTCCGGAGATACGTTGAGGGTTTCTCACAGATTGCTATGCTACTTACACGCCTGACCAAGAAAGGCGTGAAGTTCACTTGGACTGAGGATTGCAAGACCAGCTTCTAGGAGCTGAAGCGGAGACTGGTGTCGGCTCCGATTGTTGGTTATACCTTCTGGAGATGACGGATTCGTGCTCTACAACGACGCGTCTCTTCAGGGATTGGGTGCTGTTCTGATGCAGCACGTCAGAGTAGTCTCCTATGCTTCTTGTCAGTTGAAGGAGCATGAGAAGAACTACCCTGTACATGATCTGGAGTTAGCCGCCATCATCTTGCTTTGAAGATTTGGCGACATCATTTATACGACATTACATTTGAGATTCTTACTGATCATAAGTGCCTTAAATATATTTTTACTCAAAAGGAACTTAATCTCCGATAGAGGAGATGGATGGAGTTCCTGAAGGATTATGATGGTACCATTAGCTATCACCCGGGGAGAGCTAATGTGGTTGCCGATGCACTTAGCAGGAAGCCCACAGGGACTTTAGCTTGCCGCCGAGTTGTGGTCACAGACTAGATTCAGGGTTTCTCCGAGTTAGACCTTGAGGAGCAGAGACATACAGAGCAGGGTATTCTTGTTACCATAGATGCTCAGTCGTCGATCAGGACGAGAATCCGAGAGGCCCAGTTGTTGGGACCTCATAGAGCTCAGCGTGAGGCACAATTGGTCCATACTATCAAACGGAGGATGTTAGAGGCATAAGACTGCCAGAAGAGTTATACTGACCGGAGTCGGAGACTCTTAGAGTTCCCCATTTGCGACCATGTATTTCTGTGAGTTTCACCCACGAAAGGGGTGAAGAGATTGGCCTCAGAGGTAAGCTAGCCCGCGATACATCGGACCTTTCCAGATCTCGGAAAGGATTGGAGCGGTAGTTTACCGGTTGACACCACCACCGTCCCTGGAAGGAGTTCACGACGTATCCCACGTATCTATGCTAAGGAGATACGTACCTGACCCGACACATGTGCTGACAGATATCTCAGTTCCCAAACAGCCTAACGTGACCTACAAGGAGGTTCCGGAATGGATTTTAGACCGGAAAGAGCGTCAGTTGCGGAACAGGACTATCCGACTTGTTAAAGTCGGATGGCATCATCATTCGGACGAGGAGGCTACCTGGAAGCTTGAGGATACTATCCGAGCTCGATACCCCCATCTTTTCACTTGATATACGTGATTTTATTTACCGTTCAACATTTATACTCTTTACCTGTTATTAGTACTTGCTGATGATAGATAACAAAATTTGGGGACCAAATTTTTATTAGTGGAGGAGAATGTAAAATATCGAAAATTAGCGAATAATGATAAGGGAATTTTCTGGCATTTTTGGAAATTTTTCGGGAATTTTTCGGAGCTCGTATGGACGAGTTTACGGGGATAAAAATAGGGCCCCGGGAAAAGCCTGTTTGGGCTACCCCATTTAAATGAGGAAATGTTTGATTTTTTTTTTCCTTTTTAATTTTTCTTTCGTTTTCCTTATTCTTCTCCATCGCCGTTTCTTCCCCAAACCCGCGCCTCCTCTCCCGATTTTCCCCGACCCCGTGCCCTAACTGCATCGGCAGTTTTCTCTTCCCTTCCTCTCCATCCCAATCCTCTCCTCCGTGCGGCGCCGAGCCTTCATCTCCTCCCCCTCCAGTACAAGAGTAGTGGCCAAGCCTCACGCCTCTTCCTTCTCCCTCGTGTACAAAGGTGATTAGCCAAGGAGTCCAAGCCTCTGTCGATTCTCGTCTACTTCCACTTCTCGCCCTTTTGTCGCTGGGGCAGATCTTCTCGGCCGGTGATGGCTCGTGAGGCCGAAGCATTGTGTCGCTTCCCTTCTCCTCCTCTCAACCGATCGTTGTCTGGTGTTCTCCACGCGATACCGGGCCGGCAGTGGAGGGTTTGTTCCATTGATTGCCGGGTCACTTCCTTCTCCTCTTCCTCCATCTCGAGTGCCATGGCCGACGCCCTTCTCCTCTCTGTGGGTTTTCAACAACAACCAGAAGTTGACGTTCTCTACCGATCACATACCGCCATCGTTGATCTAGGGATTTTCGGCTGTCAGTGTTGAGGTAAGTTTCGTTTGTTGATTAGTATTATTGCTTGATTGAGTGTCAATCTTGATTTCATCTGATCTGAACAGTGAAGTATCCAGCAAGGAGGTTGGGCTCGGTGGAGGGTCTTGGTTCCGGCAGCTATTCCATCTGTAGGCATCTTGTTGTCAGTATCAACACTCCCTGCTGTGGATCAACAATCACAGCCGTTGATTAGGGTAAGCTATGTGTGGAGTTTCAGTTGTATTTCTATGAGTATTTGGAGGATATGCATTTGTATTGGATTATGTTGGAGATGTTGTAATCTGCAGTTGCTTGGTTAGTTGTGGATTTAGGTAAGTTATGATGGATTCATGTTTAACTTAACCTAATGTGATTATGGAAGGCTTAATCTATTGTAGTTGTGATGAATTAAGTACCGTTGATTTATGTTGGATTAGATTTAATCCTTGGATTTATTAGATATGATCATATTGCTAATCGTAAGTTGATCAGCGAAAGGAAATGATTGTGTTGATTGAGGATTATTGATTAAGGAGATTAATTCAAGTTAATCATTAATTAGGATTAATTAATGATGGATCGATTAGGGTTTTTCCTAATTAAGTTGGGTTGGATTTACCTAGTTGTTGTTTATAAAATTAGCTAAATTGTATATCACGTTATCTGCAAGACTTTGATTCGAGACGGTGTCTCGACGCGAGATCTATTTTGGATTGGACCTTTCTATTGGAGGCGGGTACCTCTTGACTTATCTTTTATGATATTGTCAATTGGATATGCATAGTATTTTATAGCTACAAGCAATGATCATGTTTGCTTTTGGTATGCCACTGTTTGTTACCCGTAGCATGTTCTGTTGGGCGTTTGTTATATATCCATGCTTACGTTTCGTGATTATTGCCTTGAGTACCTTAGTTCCTAGAGTAAGTGACATACCATGCTTTACTGAGTTTAAGACTAGATTCTGGATTTTTATTATCTGACATGTGTATCTATATTTTTATATCATACCTGATCTGTGTACCTAGACCTTTTGCTTTGATCCATGTACATTGTTAGTACATATTTTATGGAGGTGGATATGTTCAGGACCTAGGTTGTTATACCATAGAGGACCTGTATACCCTAGATCTGTGGGTTTGACTTACTTGTATTAGGGTACACATATTTATATATATATGTGGATTTGGTTCAGGATATTGTCATGCTTAGTTTCGTGCACCATTCACATGATTGCATGCTGCGTGATAGGTTGCTCCATTATTATAGAGCATATCGCCAGTTTCATCACTGTTCGGTGCTCCGTTGGTCCACTCATGGGTAGCGTGACGCAGCGTGGTAGCACGTCAGTTTTGCTCTGTTCGGTGCTCCGTTGGTCCGCTCATGGGTAGTGTGACGCAGCGTGGTAGCACGTCATGGATCCCTCCTCATCATGGTGTACCGGGAGATGAGAGCATTGCGCTCCCCCATTTACGATTTAGGGTAGGAGTATGTGTGTACTCCGACAGCATCCCGTCCATTCGGTCACTCATCAGGAGCAGTGACGTCAGAGTGCACGGTTGTCCCAACCCTACCCACTCAGTCTCACCATTGTGTGTGAGATGACTGACTGCGTTAGGGGTGACCATGTCATTGGCACCATATGCATTTATTGCATTTATTTGCTTGTATTTGCTGCACTTATATACTGCATTTTGATGGATGCATTTGTTTGACATGCATACAAAAGACATTTTGTGTATCTGGTTTGACGATCCTTTTGTTCTGTATAGGAGTTCCTGGTGAGTACAACTTCCTTAGTTACCTTTCAGTTTTGCATATTTCCTATATATGATTAGGAAGCTGTATTCCATGTTTATTGCTGTTAGATATATCTTACTAGGCATGTCTATTAGTATTCGCTGAGTTGTTGAACTCACCCCCGTGGACAGTATATTTTTCAGGTACCAGGTTGTTTATGGAGTCGCTTGGAGTATCCTGTCTGCTGGTCCCCACGTCACCTCATAAGATCTATCGATTTCATTTATGTTTTATTTTTTTTATGTGTCAGTGTGTTTAGTTTGTGCTCCGGTTTCGTTTCTGGAGTTTTGAAGTTGTTATGTGGTATTTTGTATAATTGTTGGTTGTGTAAGCCTAGTCGGCTAGCAGTTTTGTGTTTGGTTTGTATTTGGTTTCTGTCATTTTTCGCTGTGTTGGTTTTGATTTCAGCCGAGTGGGCTGATAAAAATATATATAACTGCGTGGTTGTTGTTATATTTGTCCAGCCGTGTAGGCTGAGATTATTAACTGCGTGGTTGTGTATTTATTCCAGCCGCATGTGGCTGATGTATATTGTGTCTGTAGAAATGTTTCAGATTGTCACCCGTATAGGGGAGGTGCTGCCGAAATTTCTTCGGACAGGGACTTTCCCGGGGCGTGACAGTGGAAGCTCTGAACATTCTAATGACTCATGTCCTTTGGGAGCTATTTCTGCACAAATCATTCAATCAGAGCAATGTGATGCCATCATGGGTCTTAATCAAAGGCAGATCAATAGATACTCAAATACATACAACCCTGGGTGGAAAAGTCATTCTAATTTTTCCTATAGAAATAATCAAGATCAAAGACCATCTATGGGGCAAGACCTAATTTTCAGTCTCAGCAGAATTTTCAGCAACAATCTTGTCAAGGCTTTCCTATGTCTAAAATAGAGAAGATGTTTGAAGAAATTATCTCTAATCAGAATGAAATGAAGCAGGACATTTTGATGCTTACTCAGAGAATGGATAATTCTGAAAGATATCAAAAGATTCAGGATAACCAGAGTGCCTAATTAGCTTCCTCATCTTCTAGAGCACCAGGACAACTACCTGGTAAACCTGATGTTAATCCTATGGAGCATTGTAATAGAATTGAACTTAGGAGCGGACGGACCTTGGGAGATCCCCAAGTGACTGCTCCAAAAGGGATGCAAACTGAAGAAGAGCTCTCTCCTCCAATGCCAAATCAGATTCAAGATGATGAGGAGAGTACCACTAAGGTTGAAGAGACTCTTCCACTTAACCAACAAAGTAGAGTTGCCCCTTTTTCTCAAAGAATTGTAATGCTCAAGAAGGATGAAGAGTTTGACAAATTCTTGGAGAAAGTTAAAGAGATATGTGTTGAAGTGCCATTTATTGATGCAATTCTACAAATGCCCAAGTTTTCCAAATTCTTGAAGGACATCATATCGAACAAAAGAAGGAGAGGAGATATAGAGACCATAGCACTTACAAAGGAATGCAGTGCTCTTTTTGAGAAGAATACTTCCCCAAAGCTGAAGGATCCAGGGAGCTTCTATATTCCTTGCAATATAGGAACTGAATTTATCGAGAAAGCTTTTTGTGATTTGGGGGCAACTGTTAGCCTTATTCCTTATTCTATTTGTAATAAATTAGGTCTCAAAAACTTTAAACTTACTACTATGGCACTGCAACTTGCTGATCATTCCTGCAGGCACCCTATGGGTATCGTAGAAGATGTGCCAGTAGAAGTAGGTGGGAGTATAATTCCCACAGACTTTGTTGTGCTAGACATGGAGGAGGATCCAAAAATTCCTATCATATTGGGAAGACCATTCCTTGCTACAGCGGGAGCTATTATAGATGTTAAAAATCATAAACTTTCTTTGGTAATTGGTAAGGAACGGTTGGAATATGATTTATCTAATGCCTCTAACCATGTTTCTTCTCTTTTGAATGCTTGTAGCAGGGCACACATTTATAAACTTGAGAAATGGAACTTCCATCCTCATGGGAGGCCATCAAATGAAGAGAATAATGTGGTGGAAGATGTTGGGAGAAGGCCTCCCAACAAAAATGAAAAATATGTCTGCCCTCCCAGGGCGAGGAAAAGAGAAGAGTGATTAAGATTGGTCGAGCTAAAGACCTTAAACAAGCACTTCTTGGGAGGCAACCCAAGGTTCTTTTAGTTAAATGCATTTCATGTTTTTTTATTATTTTTCATTAGTAGTGCTTTTACTTTGTTTTTGTTTTTATTTTCAGGTTGAAATTTTGCTTCCATGAGCTAGCCATGATTGCTTCATGGGCATGGAAGTATTGGAGAAGCAAGAAAGGAGAAAAATCATCAAGTGGAGCAAAATAGAGTATGGTCGTGTGTTGTACATGGCCAGGCATATGCTGCAGAGAAGGGAGAGGCTCTGGCCGTGTCTACATGACACGACCATGTAGAGTCTCTAGAGAAGAAAAGGTGCATGGCCGTGTCCCAGACACGGCTGTGTGAAGACTCCAGAGTAGGAAAGCTTCTTGGCCGTGTCTCACATACGACCGTGTGAAGAAACTAGTACAGAAGCATGCACTAGCTGTCTCATCTGACATGGACGTGTGCTAATTCCAGAGGAAGAAATGGGTGAAGCCGTGTCCCAGACACGACCGTGCAAGGATAGTCGAGGAGAAGAAGGTTACAACCATGCCAATTGGCACGGCCGTGTGAGTCAACCCGAGAGGGAGAAGGGAGGGGCCGTGTAGATCTACACAACCCGTGTGGAGAAAACTGTTCAGGCCGTGTCTCCTATACATCGCCAGATTTAAGCCGTGTCCACCACACACCCCCTCATCTCAACACCCTCTTCTCTCCGAAACTCCTTTCTTCTTCAACATTTTCTCCAAATCTTCTCAGATCTAGGTCTAAGACTCTTTCTTTTCCACAAATTTCATCTAGATCTAGATTTTTCTTTTCTCCTAGACTCAAGATCTCCACTTTCATATCCCTAAGATCTATTTCTTCAAGATCTAGCTTCTCTAATCACAAACAGTACCCTTCCCCACTCAAACTTGACAATATGTCCAACCTTCTGAAGAGACTTCGCAAGGGGGGTTTTGGATCTAGTGGAGACAAAGGGAAGGAGCCAACCAAAGATAAAGGGAAACAACTGGTGAAAGGCAAAGGAAAGAGGACCTCATGCGACGAAGGTAATGACAACGAATTCAATATCGTGTTTAGAAATGATGATCAAATAACTAGATTTGTAATTCTTGTCAATAGAAAGATCGTGTGTACTAGGTATATGGACCCATCCATTTTAGATATGCTTGGAATTAGAGATGATATAGATTGGATGATTGAGTTCCTATATTGGAGTGATATTTTGTACACACATCCACCTACTTATCCTCGCCTTGTTTTGGAGTTTCTAAGTTCACTAGATGTCCATTTTGCCAATGAGGATGATTATGTTGGCAAGATAACTTTTAGATTAATGAGACAAGAATTTCAATCGACATTTAGTGACTTTAACACTTGTTTTGGATTGTCTTCCGATAGCTCTTGGAGGTTTGATTCTAGGTTTAATTGGAACAATTTTTGGAGTTCAATCACCAGATTAGATCAACCCTATGAGCCCTGTAGCACCAAGGCTTCTCACATGCAAAACCCTGTTTTTAGATATCTACATCGAGTCATGAGCAAAACTATTTTTGGTAGAGGGGAAAGTGATGGAGTCATTAAGAAAGTAGAACTTTATTCTCTATGGGCAATGTTACAAAAGGTTGATTTTGATTCCGATTTTCATTTTTTGCAAACCTTAGTGAGAGGTGCGAGGGCATCTTCGGGATCAATAGTTCTTGGTGGGTTGATTACTCAAATAGCCATTAACTTGGAACTTGATTTAGATGAGTTGGAAGTCATTCATGGCAATGATATGATTGACATGGATGCATGTCTTGCTATGAAAATGATTGTTTGGGATGAGAATGGTTTTGCATTTCCTAGGAGGAATGGTTTTCCTTTACCTCTTCCTTGTCCCGAACGAACTTCCGTTCGCAACCCTGCTAATTGGGTGATCATTGATTCAGACCTCGAGAATGTTCCTTCCATATCCGGAGATACAGAGCCACACATTGAGCCCTCGACATCTGGATACTCGCAGCCCTCCGGTCATCCGGATCTTGCTAGGCATTCTTTTGCCTATGGTACGGGTCCCTCCAGATTTGACTTTTCAGATTTTCGTGCATCTCTAGACTCACTTCATGAGAAGCAAAATGCCCAACGAGCGATGTTGGAAGGTCTCTTCTCTTTATCGAATGACCAGTTTAGAGAAGTACAAAATCACTTTCAGTTCATGAGGAATTTTCAAGGCCAAGTGGCTGAATTTGTCCAGCATTATGATACTGATCAGGCTAGAATGAGAGATTTTATGCAGAGCATGAGTATCACTAGCCAACAAGTTGATGCTTTGTTTGAGTATCATATTATCCTGAGCAAAACTCTAGGTTTTCCTAGTTTTCCCATTGGCCAACCTCGGAGGCCTAGGCCTCCTTTCCCTTGTCCACCTCCACCTCCTCCACTATTTTGATTTCATCGGGACGATGAAAAATTTAAGTCTAGGGGGGGGGTGTTAATACCCTGAATTTTCGATTTTTCTTCGCATTTTTCTTTTTCTCTATACATTCTAGTTCTCAGTTTTTGCTTGTTTTCTGCATGTTTAGTTTTTCTTTACATTTGTTCTTTATTTGATTGCTTGTTTTTGATAGTCACTTGACTATCTTTTGAAATTTTTTGTGGCATACATCTTGAGAATATCAAAACTTCATTTATATGCTTTCTTGTCTTCAAGTTAAAATGTTAACACGTTCATTATCTAGATTCATGATGTTTTAAGTGATGCTAGTAGTATGCTTAATGAACCTCTTTTCTCTATCTTAAGTAGCATGAGATAAGCTAAGTATCTTATGGAGATAAGTTTTAGTTTTGGCTTGACCTTAAGAATCTTATCTTCACTTCACTTCTACTTGATGCTTAAATGGTTGATATCATTGAAATAGCCATGATTCATCTTGTTTGTTTAGTACTTGGTTTTCATGGTGATTTCTCAAACTTTATTTTGGTTACTGGATGAGGCTCAAATCATGTAAGCTCATTTGGAAAAATCAAAATATCCCAAAATGTGTGCTAAAAGTATATTTGTAAATAAGTTTTGCACAATGCAAATACTTATGAAAAAAAAAGAGGGGGAAAAAAAGCAAAAAAAAAGTGAATAAGGGATATAAAAAATAGTTGTCGTGAGTGGAACCTAGCAAGTCACCCCTTTAAGACCGAGTTAGGTTACTAGGGAAATGACTGCTTAGCTTCTCTTGAGATTGAGCACGCCTTTGAGACCTTGGGTTGATTGAGAAATATGAATCAAGTGTGTGGCAAGTAAGTGTCTATCACTGGTTACTTGTCTATCACCGGAAACATTAGGAATTCAAATTTGATGATGACTTGACTAGAACATAGATTGAAACTTGAAGAGTTTTGAGTTACCTTGCACTGTGCACAAGAGACTTATGCTTGAGCCATACTTAACTTGTTTCCATGATCATGCTTGTTAATGAAACTTTTTGATAGAGTTAGGAGAATGCATTAGGGATATGAGAGCATTGTAAAGCATATGAATTTAGATTGCGGCATTTTACTTGAGGACAAGCAAAGGTTTAAGTCTGGGGGTGTGATGTGCGAAGATTGTATACACTTGTTTAGCATATTTTGACGCACATTCACATACTTTGAGCATGCTTTATCTATGCATTTTCGTACTTCCAGCTTTCCTTTCAGCATATTTACTCTTTTTGTTCGGAGATCTACTTTTTGGGCATTTTCTGTATGCAGGAGTCGATTTTGGAGAAGATTTGACGCTTGAAAGAAGAAGGAAGGCACATGCCCTGTGTGCCACATGGCTATGACATGGGGGGTTGCCCAGGCCATGTGGTGATCACCACCCGTGTGGCTGCAGCAGAGAAGGAAGAAGCCATGGCCGTATGTGCATCACACGACCGTGCCAGGTTTGAAGCCAAGAGGGTTCATGGTCGTGTTCACCACACGACCTTGCAAGCCATCCAGAACCGAAGTTGTACACGGCTGTGTAGATCTACACGGTCGTGCAGCATTTCTAGAGCCCAAGAATGCCTTGGCCATGTGCACCACATGGCCGGGCAAGAGCTCTAGAGCCGGAGGCAGTGCAGGCCGTGTAGATCTATATGGCCGTGCAAGGGAAGCAGTGGAGGAGCAAGCTACGACCGTGTCTCAGACACGGTCGTGTGGCGCCCAAACCTCCCTTCTATATAAGCTCTTCTTCTTCATTTGAAAGTGGATCTTCTCCCTTTTTGGGGGAATCAAGATTTGGGACGATTCTTCTTCATCTTGGAGGGATTTTGCAGCGATTCAAGGGGAGATCTTCAACGTTTCGACTCCAAGATTGTGGATTGGATCTGGACACAGTTCTTCATCGTAGATAAGCTTTCTTTCTCCCTTTTCTTGGATTTGGGATCAAGAATGCTTGGAATTCCCTTCTCTTCAGATTTCTTTCCTCATTTCATGGAGTAGATTTCTTTGTTCTAGGATGGAGGGAGTAATTGTAAGGATGATTTGATGTAAAACTCTTGTGGATTTGCCAATTTCCTATTTCTATGATTTTGCCCTGTTTGTATCAATTTGATCTTGTATGGATTGTTGTGATTGTGCCTAATTACCATGCTTGATTGAATGTTTGAATATCTTGTGGATCTTGTAGAGATTGTTTCTCATTCGAGTTTGTGAGGGACGTTCGTGACAAGAACATGCCCGTGTAAGGACGTTTGAGGGACGATCTTGAGGGTGAAATAGGGTTACTCAAGGGGGTAGGATAGATTGTATGTGTTCATGTATTATATCTTGATGCATTTGAGGAGTGATGAATTCTATGTTGATTATTCGAGGGACGCACGTGACAGGCAAGCCCGTGTAAGGACAACTTAGATTCATTCATAATTGATCACATCTAGGTATAGATTTCAGTCCTAGGCCGGTTTTCTATTGCAAGAGGGAACCGACAATCTTCTACAAATAATGGATAATTGAAAAATAAGATTTGGTAGATCATTTACATTGAAGAACCTTACAAAGAAACCAAAACTCCTAGAACACCCCTTTTATCAAAGCCCTTATTCTTGTTTGTTATTCTTTCATCTTTATGTTTTCCTTTACATAGTTGCATTTAGCTTTTGATAATCAATTGATTAGTTGTTTAGCTAATTCGCGTTGATAATTCTTTAGTGGTTATTCCAGTCCCTATGAATACGATATCTTTTATTATTACTTACGATATTTTCGTACACTTGCGGAATGTCAACAAGGGGTAAAGAGCCAAAGACGTGATGGAATTGGTTTATTCTGGTTTGTATGGGCATATGACTATCCAGGCAAGAGGTGGTTTCGAATATTTTATTTTTTTATATAGACGACTATTCGAGATACGAGTACATTTACTTGATGTACCGCAAGTCTAAGTGCTTTGATAAAGTTTAAAGAGTACAAGGCTGATGTGGAGAAACGTCATGGTAAAAGTATCAAGACACTACGGTAAGATTGTAGTGGCGAGTATCTCTTAGGAGAGTTTAGGAGTCACTTATCAGAAGACGAAATTTAATCCTAACTGACTGCACCTGGTACACCCCAACAAGAATGGTGTGGCAAATCGAAGGTATAGGACTCTTATGGAAATGGTTAGGTCAATGATGAGTTATTAAGAATTACCTACTTCGTTTTAGGGATATACTCTGGAAACGGCAGTGAACTTGGTACCTTCTAAGTCAGTACCCTCTACTCCTATAGAATTGTAGAATGGGAGTAAGCCTAGTCTGAAGCATATTTAGATTTGGGGTAGTCTAGCACTTGTGCTGAAGGGAGATACTGATAAGTTGGAATTACAAACAGAAGTTCGCTTGTTTGTGGGATATCCTAGAGAAACGAAAGGAGATTTATTTTATAGTCCTAAAAATCAGAAGGTCATTGATAGCACCAATGCTCTATTTTTAGAAAATGACTATGCCCATAAGTAAAATTGTTCTTAAGGAAATAATAAAGGACACGTCTAATCTAGTACCAACAATATAAGATGAGATAGCACAAGAAATTACAACACGTGACACAAATGATGCACAGATACAGACAGTGCCTCGTCATAGTGGGAGGGTTGTGAGACAACCTGAGAGATTCATGTTTTTGGGAGAGTCGTTGGACTTGATCCCAGGTAAACATGAACCTAATCCCCGAACATATGACGAAGCACTCTAAGATATAGATGCAGCATCTTGGCAAAGAGCGATGAATTCTGAAATAGAATCTATGTATTCTAATAAGGTCTGGGAGCTTGTAGAATCACAAAATGGTGTAAAAGTCTTTGGATGTAAGTGGATCTACAAAAGGAAAAGAGGGATAGATGGGAAGGTGGAAACCTTCAAAGCAAGGCTTGTAGCGAAGGGGTATACTCAGAAAGAGGGAATCGATTATGAGGAAACCTTTTCACCAGTAGCTATGCTTAAGTCTATCCAGATACTCTTATCTATTGCCACTCATATGGATTATGAGGTTTGGCAAATGGATGTCAAGATAACTTTCCTTAACGGAAGTCTTGAAGAAGACATCCATATGTAGCAACCAGAAGGGTTTATTGCAAAGGGCAAAGAACATATAGTATGTAAGCTCAGTCGATCTATTTATAGACTGAAGCAAGCTTCAAGGTCTTGGAACATCCGATTTAATGAAGTAATCCAGTCTTATGGATTTATTCAGTGTCCGGATGAGTCTTGTGTATACAAGAAGTGTGATGGAAACGTGGTGATATTTCTTGTACTATACGTAGATGACATTTTTGATAGTTGGAAACAATATCAAAGTGTTGTCGGAAGTAAGGGTATGGTTGTCCAAGCAATTCAATATAAAGGACTTGGGTGAATGCGCACATATTCTCGGGATCAAAGTAATAAGGGATCACAAGAAAAGAATGTTGTGCTTATCCCGAGCTTCATATATCGATACAATCCTAACTCGTTTTAGCATACAAGATTCCAAGAAAGGTTTTCTACCTTTTAGACATGGAGTAGCTTTATCTAAAGAGATGTCTTCGAAGAAATCGAAAGAGATAGAGGACATAAAGGCAGTTCCTTATGCTTCAACTGTAGGAAGCCTAATGTATGCTATGCACGAGACCGGATATCTGTTTTTCCGTGGGCATGATTAGCAGATATCAAAGTAACCCTGGACAAGGATATTGGACTGCTGTAAAGCATATATTGAAGTACCTGAGAAGGACTAGAGATTATATGTTGGTTTACCAAGCAGATGATTTGCTCCCTGTGGGTTACACGGATTCTAACTTCCAATCAGATAGGGACAAATAGTAAGTCAACCTTAGGGTTTGTGTTTACTTTAGGAGGTAGAGCCATAATAATGAAGGAGTGTTAAGCAGAGATGCTTTTTCGGACTCCACCATAGAAGCTAAGTATGTGGCAGCCTCTGAGACAGTTATAAAAGTTGTGTAGCTTAGAAACTTCATGATGGACTTAGATGTGATTCCTGGTTTGCCCAAAATTATTACAGTGTATTGTAATAATAAATGGTGCTGTAGCAAACTCGAAGGAACCACAAGCCCATAAAGCAAGTAAACACATAAAGCGCAAGTACCACCCAATACGAGACATCGTATAACGAGGAGAAGTTGTTGTCGCCTAGATTACATTAGATGATAACCGGAAGATCTTTTCTCTAATGCCCTTAAGGCAAGAGCTTTTGATGGGCATGATGAAGGAATGAGAATCAGATGTATGGCAGTATTTATGGCAGCACAGTCTTTTAGTATAAGTGGGAGATTGTTAGAGTGTATACTAAAAGCCTAGATTTTGTATAAACATTTATTTTATAAATAAAGAATCACATTTGTCAAATGTCTACATTTATATGCTAAGTGTAGTTGTTCATTTAATTTATATTGTAGATAACATGGTGTATGGTGTCACACACAGAAGATCATGTTATCAATTCCTTATAAATTATAAATAGTAGCTCACGACTAAGATGGAAAAGAACAAACCATTGGAATAGTCGTAGTGTAATTTGGTATTAGTTTATCTTAACTATAAAAATTACACTAGTACACTCTGAGTGGATTGAGCATGACCATTTAAGGTAAGTTCTTTTTATACTGACTGAATAAAATAACAAGACCTCTGTTATTATGGAAGTGTGTGTTCTTAATCCTAATATAATAACAAACACATATACTTAATATTTATTTCTTTAATTTATCAAAGGGTGTGATTTAGTTCAATAAATCAATAGGCCCGATAAGTTGGGAAATGATATTATTTATAGTGTGTGTTGTTGATTATAGAAGGAAACTGTGTCCTAGTAATCTAGGTTGATAATGTCCCCAAGAGGAGCTCATAAGGATTGTCATGTAAACCCTGCAGGTGGACTTAGTCCGACATGAAGATAAGGTTGAGTGGTACTACTCTTGGACTAAGATATTAATTAAAGTGAGTTGTCAGTAACTCATTTAATTAGTGGGCATTCGACATCTTAAACACAGGGAGATTAACACACTCATGATAAGGAGCCTAAAATGTAATTTGGGATTGGTGCGGTAGTTCAATAATAATTCTTTAGTGGTATGAATTATTATTGATAAAATTAAGTTGGGTGTTCGGGGCGAACACGGGAAGCTTAATTTCATCGGAAGATCAAAACCAATTCCTCCTCTCGGTCCCTATCGTAGCCTCTTATTTATAGAGAATTATATCCACCAAATACCCACTTCCTACCCACGCTTAGGTGGCCGGCCAAGCAAGCTTGGAGCCCAAGCTTGGGCCGGCCAAGCCAAAGGCTTGAGCTAAGTAGAGTGGTCAACCATAGCTTGGAGCCCAAGCTTGGTGTGGCCGGCCATATAAAATAAAAGGATTTTATTTTTTAAAATCTTTTCTTATGTGGAAGCCATGGTTTTAAAAGAGAGTTTAAAATTTAAAACTTTCCTTCTATAGTTTTCTACAAAAGATTAAGAGAAAGGTTTGATATATTTCCTTATTTGTAGTTAAAGGGAATATTTTAATTTTTGAGAAAACTTTCCTTTTATGTAACCATCCTCATGTTTTTAAAAGAGAGTTTTAAAATTAAATCTTTCCTTTTATAGTTTCTACAAAAGATTAAGAGAAAAGATTTGATATCTTTCCTTATTTGTAGATTGAAAGGAAGATTTTAATTTTGAGAAAATTTTCCTTTTTGTAATCATCCACATGTTTTAATAGAGAGATTTTAATTTATAAAAGTTTCCGTTTATAACCAACCATGAAGGGAATTTTTAAAGAGAAATTTTTTAAAATTTCTGGAAACAAATAAGGAAGTTTTAATTTTATGTTTAAAACTTGCCTTATTTGGAGCACTTGTAGGGGCCGACCATGAGAAGGGTCAAAAGGAATTTTTAATTAAATTTTCCTTCTTAACCAATGGCAAGGAAAATAAGGGAATTTTAATAATAATTAAATTTTCTTATTTGCCAAGACCAAGGAATATAAAAGAGAGGGTAGAGGTGCCTCACCTCACAACACATCTTCTTTTGTTTCTCTCTTCTCCTCCTTGGTGTGACCGACCCTATACTCCTCCTTTTCTCTTCTTCTTTAGTGGCTGGTGCATCCCTCTCTTGGAGTTCTTGCGGTGGCCGGTTCTTGCTAGGAGAAGGAGAGAAAGGAGGCTTTTGTTCTATCATCCCTTCGAGCTTGAAGGTTGGTGGCCGAAACTTGCAAGAAGGAAGGTGTCTTGGTGGTTCTCATCTCGGTAGATCATTGCCCACACAACGTTCGAGATAAGAAGAGGAATACGATAGAAGATCAAGAGGTTGTTGCTTATAAAGAAAGGTATAACTAGTAATTCTATTCCGCATCATACTAGTTTTCTTTGTATGGATTTTGAAATACCAAACACAAGAGGCTAGTGATTCTAGATTTTCGGATTTGTGATTCGAAGTTGTGTTTCTTTTTTTTCGATCTTGTGATTCAATTGTTCTTTTTGGTTAAACTTAGGGTTACTATAAGGAAATTAAATATTGAATTTCGTTGAGAGGTTTTGTCGAGGCAGTGGTGGATGTTCCCATACCCAAGAAGGTCAAGTGTCTCGCCATGTTTGACCTGGGAGCCGATCTCTGAAATAAATATTTAATTGAATTTATAACATGAGTGGATTTGGATCAATAATGGTAAACATCGTTTGCGATCCAAGTCCAAACCACTAAGAACAGATAAGTTGAATTTGGAATCAATAATGTTAAGTTCCGTTTGCGATTCCAAATTTAATTTCTAAAGAACACAATAGCTTGTTAGGAAAGATTCAGGACTTGTACAAAATTTTTGTACAGGGGAACCGGTACGATATTCCTAGTAGCAACCTCAGCTGCGCCAGTTGAGGGGTTTGGCCTACCTCGAGATGAGTACTTTCAGCTAGCCGAGGGACAAGAGGAGTTATTTGAGTTCACGGATGTTCAGATATTTGGGGAGCCTCTCGATCCATCACAACCCTCGATGTCAGCCCAGCCTTCCACTTCCTTATCTATTGAGGATAGACTCGCTCGTCTCGAGTGGTCTTCCGCGCAGACATGACAGCTCATCTCAAACGGTTTCCGTACACTACAGGCTGAGATGACCACTCTCCAAGAGGAGATTCTTCGTGCACTGCATGCACCCGAGTGACCTCTGTCACCTCCTCCAGCTGACGATCCTTCTAGTTGATCATATTTTGGACATACATTGTATCTATTGGACTTACACTTACTCGTTGTGTAGATAACTCTCTTTTGGTTTGTCTGGTCTTATACTTGGTAGAATAGAATTTACCTTTATTATTCTATTTTCTAAAAACTATGTTGTTTGTTTTAAAAATTCTAGGAAAATAGTTTTCAAAATCCCAATTTTGGTAGTTTTAAAAAATTTGGACTTAGCCTAGGAATTAACCCCTAGAAATCATGTACCCCTAGATTTCAGCCAAAGCATCTCACAAGCACACTAGGTTTAACTTGCTTGTGTATGAAAACACTTAGAATGATGTGAGATGCATAGGGTATTGCCTGAACTTAAGAATGCTTATGTCTGTGCATTGACATAAGTCTGGGCGATAAATACCAGTTTACATTAATCAAGCTAAGTCATCTTGTCTTAGTCAAATTTAACTGGATCACTGACTTAACTTGACCAAGTGAAAGTTATTGCCTTTTAGATAAGCAGCTAGTAGCTAATGGTTAGACATTTGGCTAAGGAAACTAAGTATTTTACTCATACTTGGACTTTAGGACTTTAGAAAACTAAATTTTTATTTAGCAAAATTGTTTTTACTCTCTGTTTTAAAGACAACTAGTATGTCTTTGGTTTTAACTAGAAAAAGGCTTAAAATTTTTTTGAGCATTATTATTCTTCTCAAATTTAAGCTAAGTACTTTACAAATAAAATTAGTTTTTGAAATCCTAAATTTTATTGAATATTTTCTCACATTTTTTAAACTAAATTTTTCTAAATCAAAGTTAGCTAAGGTACTTTTTCAAAGTCAACAAACTTAGATAAAAACTTCCTTCCAAACTTAGTTTCTGAAAATTTTTTTAAAGAAAAGGTTTTTTCTAATTATTTTTTCAAACATCAGGTTATTTCTAAAAGCTAAGTTTTTATGAAAATGTTTTCTATGAAAATGTTTTCTATCGAATTTTATTTAAAAAGCCAAGTTTTTATAAAACTAAAATTTTAAAGCTAAGTCTAAGGCCTAAGTTTTAAGTTAAGTGTTAAAAGCTGAAACAGTTATTAGCTGTATACTTTTTAAACTAAGGCCTATGATCAACTTCTCAACTTGTCTAATTATTTTTGCTAATTTTTTTTATATATGGCAAAGGGGGAGAGTATGAAAATTCAAATATGAAAATCTTAAAAAGTATATGAAAATTTTAAAAAGAAGAGCTTTAATTAAGGGGGAGCAAGCTTTAACTAAGGGAGACCCTTGTATTTAAAATTCACTTATGCTTGCACTGTTATTTTCTGTTATGCTTGTAATTCTTGAAAAGTTCTTTATAGCATTATCTTTACTTAACTTTGAATTTCGATTGCCATAATAAAAAAGGGGGAGATTGTTGGTGCGGGAAGCATCCGACGATTGAATTCAAATTTTGATAATGACGAAGGATTCAAAGTTAAGCTGTCTTGTTATCTAATATGGTTGAATGAGATGTTAGGATGTATACTAAAAGCCTAGCTTTTTGTAAACATTTATTCTGAAATAAGAATCACATTGGTCAAATGTCTACATTTATGTTAGATGTAGTTGTCCATTTAATTTATATTGTAGATAACATGGTATTTGGTGTGACATAGAAAATTATGTTATCAGTTCCTTATAAATTATAAATAGTAGCTCACAACCAAGATGGAATGGGGCAAATCATTGGAGTGGTTGTAGTGTAATTTGGTATTAGTTTATCTTAACTATAAAATTACACTAGTACACTATGTGTGTATTGAGCAGGACCATTTGAGGTTGTTTCTTTTTATACCGACTACATAAAAGAACAAAATCTCTGTTATTATGGATGTGTGTACTCCTAATCCCGATATAATAACAAGTATGTATACTTAGTATTTATTTCTTTAATTTATCAATGGGTAAGATTTAGTTCGTTAAATCAATAGGCCTGATAAGTTGGGAAATGATATTATTTATATGATATGTTGTTGATTTTAAAAGGAAACTATGTCCTAGTAATCTAGGTTGATGATGTCCCCTTGAGGAGCTCATAAGGATTATCATGTAAACCCTACAGGTAGATTTAGTCAGGTATGATAATGAAGTTGAGTGGTACTACTCTTGGAGCTGGATATTAATTAAGTGAGTTGTCAGTAACTCATTTAATTAGTGGACATTCGATATCTTAAATACAGGGAGATTATGAAATTTGGGATTGGTGCGGTAGTGCAATAATAACTCTTTAGTGGTATGAGTTATTATTGATGAACTTGAGTTGGGTGTTCGGGGCGAACACAGGAAGCTCAAGCTCATCGGGAGACTAAAACTAATTTCTCCTCTCAGTCCCTGTTGTAGCCTCTATAAAGCCTTGTATCCACAAAGTCCACTTCTTACACAAGTAATGGGTCGGCCACATCCTTGCTTGGTGCAAGGGGGCCGGCCAAGAATGAGCTTGGAAGCCAAGAGGTGGCCGACTAAGCTTGGTGCTCAAGCTAGGGGCCGACCACTAGAAAAGGAAAAGGAAGTTTTGTTTTTAAAATAAAATTTTGTTAAAATATTTCCTTATTTGTAGTTATCTACAATGGTTAAAAGAAAGATTTTATTTTTTTAAAATCTTTCCTTATTTGTAACTACAATGGTTAAAAGAGAGATTTTATTTTGTTAAAATATTTCCTTATTTGTAGTTATCTACAATGGTTAAAAGAGAGATTTTATTTTGTTAAAATCTTTCCTTATTTGTAGTTATCTACAATGGTTAAAAGAGAGATTTTATTTTGTTAAAATTTTTCCTTTTTTGTAGTTATCTACAATTGTTAAAAGAAAGATTTTAATTTTCCTTTTATAGCCATCCTCATGGTTTTAAAAGAGAGTTTTAAAATTTTAAAATCTTTCCTTTTATAGCTATCTACATGAGATTAAAGAGAGATTTTAATTTAGTTAAAATCTTTCCTTATTTGTAGTTATCTATAATGTTTAAAAGAGAGATTTTAATTTTTTATAAAACTTTCTTTTTTGTAACCATGATTTAAAAAGAGAAGTTTTAATTAATCTTTCCTTTTTTTGTAGTTGTCTACATGTTTTAAAAGAGAGAGATTAATTTTAAAACTTTCCTTTTGTTGGCATGTACAATAGGAAATTTAAAAGAGAGAGATTTTAATTGTTATTAAAATTTCCTTTTTTCCATGACCAAGGATTATAAAAGAGAGGTAGAGGTTGCCTTATGATTATTGGATTGATCTCTCTTAGCTCCTCTCTTTTGATTGGTGTGGCCGGCCATCCTCTTCTCCCTTCCCTCTTCTTTGTGGCTGACGGCATTAAGGAGAGAACCTTATCCTTGGTGTCCGGTTGTATAGAGAAGAAGAAGAAGAGAATGAGGCATTGTATCCTAGCATCCCTTGGTGGTTGGTGGCCGGATTTTCTCTCTTTTCTTCGTTTCTCTTTTGCTTCCTAAGGGTTGGCGGCACATCAAGTTGGCATCTTCTTGTGGTCGGTTGCTTGGAGAGAAAGAAGAAGAAGAAGGAAATTTCCTATTTTGGCATCCCTTGGTGGCTCGAGTTTCTTGGAGGCAAAGAAGTGGTTCGGGTGGAGTTATCTTGGTAGATCGTCGCCCACACGACATCCAAGAGGAGGAGAGGAATACAACAGAAGATCAAGAGGTCATTAGCTACAAAGAAAGGTATAACTAATTAATGGTTTCCACTTCGAATTAATTAGTTAGTTTTCTTTGCATGGATTCTGAAACACCAACACAAGAGGAAGACGATTTTATGTTTCGATTTCGTGCTATCGATTTTGTATTTCAATTTTGTGTTTCGATATTGTGTTTTTATTATGGTCTCTGTAGTTAAACCTAGGGTTACTGTAAGAAGTTAAACATTGAATTTCTTTGAAAGACTTTGTCTAGGAAGTAGTGGATGATCTCATACCCAAGAAGGCCTAGTGTCTCGCCATGTTTAACTTGGAAGCCAATCTTTGAAATATATGTTTAATCATCTTCTGTAATATGGTTTTACTTAGGAAGATCACATCGGTTAAACTTGGAGTAAAAATGTTAAGTATCGTTTCCAATCCAAGTTTAACTTCTGAAGGACAATTTGGATTAATAATATTAAGCATCGTTTGCAATCCAAGTTTAACTTCAGTAGAGCACATGGGTAGCTAGGATAGTTCTATTCTTGTACAAATTTTTATACAGGGGAACTAGAACGATATTCCGAGTAGCAACCAACATGAGATTGCAGGAAAAGCCCTAAGGTTTCTTATGCAAAGTCCTAGCTGCGGTTAGGCAGGTGGAAAACCCTGGGGATGGTAATGCTAGATCCTATGGGGTGGTAACCCTAGGCGGAAAGTCTTGACGGGTCGAAGCTTGGGGCAAAAGTCTTAGGGGAGGTAACCCTAGGTGAAAAATCCTTTTGTCGCGAACTAGGTGAAAAATCTAGGCGGGTCGTGGAGCGGACGTCCAGCGGAAAGACTTGAAGAGTCGAGCATTGAACAAAAGTCCAGTCAGTCTAGAGGACCGAACTGGCAAATAGGTATACTCTTCTGAGTGGAGTAAGTGAGGACGCGTTCCCCGCTGAGGGAATAGAAGGCGTCGGTTTGACCTAGGGTTTTCAGTTGGAAATTCGGAGTCAGAACCAGACAGTCCATTGACTGTCACACATTTATTTGTTATTATTATGTGCTAACTTTGTTTTACAGGATATGTTGTTGTTTTGTGGACTAACATATCTTGTAGGGACAAAATAACAAGGTTTGCCTCGGATGAACAGTACTTTAGGCGCCCTCCATGGAGCTTAGAGGTGCCTCGGGTGCAAGGCAGAAGCTGGAGGCGCCCTCATGGAGGCTTGAGGCGCCTCGGATGACATTGAAGGCGCCATCCAAGGGATTGGAGGTGCCCTCAAGTTGATAGGCGATGACTGCTTCAGAGTTTATCTGCGCTGCGGATCCGGCGGTGATGGAGGCACCCTCAAAGGGCTTGGAGGCGCCCTTAACAACCTTTATAAGTCAGTCTCGACCAACAGCCTAATCAATAAACTCCCAAGCAATCTTTCAGTTGTGCACTGCTCTAAAGATGATCCATAAAGTCTATAGCAAGAACCCAACGACCCGAAGCTGCAAATTTCATTTCTTTGTTGACGGTATAGCTTTCTCAATATTATTTTGTAATAACTTTTTGTAATCTTTTGCGCTATTATAGTTGTTGCCCAAAGTAAACGCTCAACGAGCGTGGGCCTTGGAGTAGGAGTCGCCCAAGGCTCCGAACCAAGTAAAAATACTTGGGTCCTTCTGTGTTTGTTTTAATTTCCGCTGCAATTACTCGTTAAGGTTTTCGAATACGAAAAGTGAAATCCATGAGTGCTATTCACCCCCTCTAGTGCGTTTAAATCCAATAGAATGTCTATTTCTAGCCGAAGTATATCATCCACCATAATACACCTTGCTATCAAATCTCTAAAAAATAGACACAATTTAGAGAGTGCTTGCTAAATATTTTGAGGAAGTAAGTCATGGAAAGCTACTGGAATAAGTCTTTGCATGAATACATGACAATCATGACTTTTCATTCCAAACATCTTTAATCTGTTCATATCGACGCATTGAGCTATATTTGAAGCATACCCATATGGAAATTCATTTTTTTAACCACTTACATAAAACTTTCTTACCATCTTTGTCCAATGTATAACAAGCCTTTGGAAATCTATTGGGTGTTTCATCTTGATGCAACTTTGGTCTGTTTACTAGTTCTTTTAATTCCTTACATGATTTTGCAGTGTCTTTAGTTCTTCCAGGAACGTTCATACAATGTTAAAAATATTATCGAAGAAAATTTTCTCAACATGCATGACATCTAAATTATATCGAATAAGTGGATACTTCCAATACGATCCCAAAAAATACTCCTTTTCTTCCAACCACACTTGCACATCCTAACAATATATTTATTTATTTATCTCATTGGAACTAGTTGAGATACTGGTAGAAATTCATAATTATCTATTTACTCAATGATTTGTTCACTTGAAGCATGGACTGGAGGAGGTTTTCTGACTATAATATTTTTTAGAAAAATTTTCTTATTTCGCCAGAAAGGGTGATCAAGTGATAAAAATTTACAATGATTATCAAACCAAGATACATTCCTACTGCAAGGTAATGAAAAGACATCAGATTTTGTCATGCAGTGTGGACATGCTAATTTACCAATCGTGCTCCATTCTGACAACATTGAGTATGCTGAAAAGTCATTGATCGTCTATAATAATGCAGCATGCAATCTAAAATTAGTTTTACTTGCAACATCATAAGTCACTGACCCTACATTCCTTAATTCATTCAACTCGACAATTAGAGGTTGCAAGAAAATATCTATCTTTTATTTTGGGATTGGTTAGACCAAGAATAAGTACTGTAAAGAACATAAATTCATCTTTCATTCAAGATGAATATTGTTGCCCTGATTGACCAAATAGCTAAAATCCATCTACGGAAAGTCCCAATCTCATATTACGTGGTTCCATTGCAAAAGAAAAAAATATAGTATCAAAATGTTTTCATACAGGGGAATCACAAGGATAACACATTATACCTCTATTGTGCTCATGCTCATGATGGCACATCATATGGCAAACTATAGCAGCAAATGCATATAAACGTTGAACTTTAGCAGTAAATGGAAAATAATAGATCATTTTCCAAGCAATTTTTTCTTCTTTTGCCTTGGTATACAAGTACCATGTTTATAACGAGGGTGTGCACAAATTTTGCATTCACTCAGATCGTTGTCTTTATTCCAAAATATCATGCAGTTGTTTATACAATAATCAATCTTCTCTACAGGCAAACTTAAACCTCTAACTAATTTCTTTGTACTGTAAAAATTATCAGTCATTATGTTATCAACAGGAAGCAATTCTAACATCAATTGACATATGTCATCATAACATCTTTCTGAAAAATGATGTTCTGCTTTCATATTTAATAACCTTACAGTAGTTGATAGTTGGGAATGACTAGAAGGAACGCCTTCCCACACTTCTTTTTCACTAACTTTTAACATTTCGTATAGTTGCTGATATTTAAATGTTGGTGTTTCATCTATATTGGAATAATCAACTGCAACATTCATCGTATTATAAATCATTGATTGTATTGCAATATCATTAGTTGATGATTCAAGCACAATAAAAGTTGTGGCAGATGATGAACCACTAGAAGACCCAATTGGTTCATACAAATAAGACTCTCTGTGACTATACCAATTGTAGTAATTTGGCACAAAACCATTTCTATATATATGTACTTTCACGGTATCCTCATCATGGAAGACTCTATTCCTACATTTCGAATTATTATACAAACACTGTAACTCAGTACCATTTATATATTCTAGATGACTCTTAGCAAAGTTCACAAACTTTTCAACTTTAGCAATAAAATTATCTCTAATAAATCTATTTTATAATCGATTATACATCCAATCTTTGTTCAAAGATATTTTCACCTAAAACTAATAAATTTAGAATTAAAAATTAGTTTAGATTAACATACTAACATAAAACAAACAAAAGGACTATATTATATTATAGATTAACATACTAACATAACAAATATCTAAATTAAACCATGTTAAATAACATAAAGTACAATTTACTAAATTATACCTAAAGATGTGTAGTTTAACCAGAGAAGAATAACAAATGCTATCTGTTTACAAAATAAAAATAATTTAGCCCAAATTTATCACAAAAAATGACAAGTTCAAAGCAGGAACTGCTGCTGCCGGCTGGCACAGGCCGGCAGGTAGCACAACAGGTGTAGGTAGCTGGCATGGGCTGGCATAGCTACTATCACAACAAGTGTTGGTGGCTGGCACAGGCTAGCATAGCCACCAACATAGAAGGTGCTAGCGGCCGGCATAACTGCTAGCAAGTTGCTGGCATCTAGCGGCAGCCGGTATAGCCACCAGCATGTAGTTGGCGGCCGGAACAGGGGCCGCCTGTGTTAGAAAGAGGGAGGGAAAGGTGGGGAGAGGAGCGTTTACCATTGATCGGGGAAAATGGGAGACAAGGCCGCTGCGCGTGGACAAAACACAAAGAGAGTAGGGTTCATTTTTTAGCCGGCATTATCGGCAGAATTCTAATTCTGTCAGAAACCCCACTAGGTTACCGATGGAATCTTAATTCCGTAGGTAACCCTAAAAAAAGTGAGTTTTTTTGATAGAATCTTAATTATGTTGCTAGTAGGTAGTTGGCGGGCGTCATAGGGGTCGCCTGCATCGGAAAGAGGGAGAGAAAGGCGGGGAGAGGAGCGTTTACCGTTGATCAGGGAAAATGGGAGGAAATGGTGTTGCACGTGGAAAAAACACAAAGAGCCTAGGGTTCATTTTTGAACCAGCATTACCGACGGAATTCTAATTCTGTCGGAAACCCCACTAGGTTACCGACAGAATCTTAATTCCGTTGGTAACCCTAAAAAAAGTGGGTTTTCTAACAGAATCTTAATTCCCTCGGGATTTTCTGATGGAACCTTTCTTCCGTAAGAAAACCAAAAGTATTTTCGATGAAATATAGATTTCGTTGGTATTCCTATCGGTATTCCTAAATTTTTTTGTAATGGTGGATAATCGCAATAATAAAGGATAAGAACGAAGAGAAGAGGACACATCAAATTTACTTGGTTCTTAATCCTCCAAGGTTGGTACTCCAAGGCCTATGTATGGGAGGCGCCTGCCCTCTAAGTGTATCTCCTTTCTAGATACATTCTAGAGGTGGTGAAATCCCTTACAATATTTTGATCGGGCACAATATATATAAAACAATAATAGAAATGATAGTAAACAAATATAAACAAACTCAAGTGCGCTGATCTCTTGTGTTTTTTTGATCTCACGAGTTGAACTTCAAGAATCTTCTTCGATCACAGCAAAATTGGATGAGTAGTAGATTGATTGATTTTATGAGCTTTGATCTCGGAGTTCTTTTATAGGCCTTTTTTTGGTCAATCTATAAATATCGTTCGTTTGACCAAACTTATTTAGGGATCTTATTGTTGGTGCGGGAAGCATTCGACAGTCGAACATGTGTTTTGATTATGTCAAAGGGTTCAAAGTTAGGTTGTCTTGTTATCTAACAAGTTTGATGAGATTGCAGGAAAGCCCTAAGGGTACTAAGGCAAAAGTCCTAGCTGTGGTTAGGCAGGTGAAAAATCCTAAGGGATGGTAATCTTAGGTCCTAGGGGGTGGTAATCCTAGGTAGAAAGTCTTGGTGGGTTGAGGGTTTCGGGCAAAAGTCCTAGGGGGTGGTAACCCTAGGTGGAAAGTCCTGGTGTTGCGAACAAGGTGGAAGACTGGACGGGTCGTGGAGTAGACGCCCAACAGAAAGTCCTGGAGCCTCGGGCGTTGAACAAAAGTTCAGTCAGTCTGGAGGATCGATTTGGCAATAGGTATACTCTCCTGAGTGGAGCAGGTGAGGACGCGTTCCCTGGTGAGGGAGTAGTAGGCATCAGTTCTACCTAGGATTTTCGGATGGAAATCCGAAGTCAGAACCAGACAGTCCAAAAACTGTCAAATATGTTATTTATCATGTCAGATATTTATCTTAACCTTATTGTATTATCCCTAATTCTGTTTTGCAGGATATATTTTGTATTTTGGACTAACACATCTTGCAGGGAGCAAAAAAAGATGTATAGCCTCAGATGAACAGTACCCGAGGCGCCCTCCATGGAGCTTGGAGGTGCCTCAGGTGCACTAGCCTAACACCGCCGCGCAGCAAGGCAGAGGGGGCCCTATGGAGCTGAGGGCACCCTGGACGCTGAATAGAGGGCGCCCTCTATGGAGATGAGGGCGCCCTGGATGCAGGTGGAGGGCGCTCTCCATGCGGTTGGAGGTGCCCTCAGACAGATAAGCGGCGAAGAAGTTAGGGCTTATCCACACTGCGGAATCGGTAGGGTTGAGGGCGCCCTCCATGCTGTTGGAGGCGCCCTCCACAGGATTTATAAGCAGGTTTCAAGTAGCAGCTTGAAGACAACAAGAACTCGCAACCATTCTTTCATGTGTTGCTCAAAGGACGATCCGATAAAGCTATAACAAGACACCGATGAGTGGAAGCTTCAAATTATTTATTCTTAAATTGTCGGTATAAGTTTTTTGTACTATTTTTATATTGTACTTCCAAGTGTAATTTTTCAGACTTATAGTGATTGCCCACCGAAAGCGATCAACGATCGCGGGCCTTGGAGTAGGAGTCACCACAAGCTCCGAACCAAGTAAAAGAAACTTGTTAGCGATTGCGTTTGTTTGTTTTCATTATTTCGTTGCTTAATTTTGAGTTTTCTGAAACAAACAAAATAGCCACGAGCATTATTCACCCCCTCTTGCACTTTTGATCCAACACTTATGTGTAAAACAATAATGCGCGTAGCAGAAAAAGGATCCCTCCAGAGATCTAAGCGAATACCATATACTATGTTTTCCTACTTTATCAGATAGAATAGTTACTTTTGATGCATGAATGGTACTCCCTGTTGGTGAAATCGACCTTTAGGATTTCGATGTTTGAAAATGTACCTGAGTCTGGTCAATTTGACCAAGCATTGATCCAAACAGGGCTTGATGTTTGGAAGAAAGGTATAGTCAATACTTGATGACTAGCAAGGGTAAGTCCTAATCGAAGTATAGGCAAGTAAGAAGTCTACTGAGTGACTAGTCATAACTAGAGGTTAGGCAAGGGGAAGTTCTGGTGAGTGAAATCAGGCCCTAATGAGTGAAGCTAAGTAGTGGAAGTTCTATTGAGTGAAGTCGGAAGCCAGACGCTAGTGAGTGAAGCTAGGTATTAGAAGTCCCAGTGAGTGAAGTCAGGCCCTAGTGAGTGAAGTTAGGTGGTGGAAGTCCTGGTGAGTGAAGCTGGGCAATCAAAGTCCTAGTGAGTGAAGCTGGGCAACCCTAAGGGAGGTAACCCTAGGTAATATGTGACCAACCGCATGGTTGACCGGACCAACAAATTATTAATAATACTAACACTATTTTTCTTTACCACTTTATATCTATTCTGCTAACTCAGTGTTGTAGGAAAGTCTTAGAAGATCATCTTGGTTAGATACTAAGCAAGGCTAGAGAAAGTTCAAACTGGTCTGAAGGACCAGATGTTTGGCAGGTAACTGGAGGTAAGTCACTAGAGGAAAGTGACTCAGTGAGAACGTGTCCCAGTTGGGGGGGTTAGTATTAGCCCTCAGTACCAATTATGAGATGATTGATAAGGGTATTTTTTGTATCATATTTCATTAATAAAAAAGCAAAGTTGGTTATTATATTTACTTCTGTTTAGTGTCGAATAAATAAGTATAATAATATTCTAAGGTGGTAGGTTCTAGTCTATAATATATCAATTGGTTGAGTTGATAGTGGGATATTATAGATATATATAGAACACTACTCTTAACTATTCCTAGTTAAGTATTGATATACAAGGAGAATATTAATGCATTGGGACTAGCATATAGGTCAACAGATGAATTAATCTCATAAGTCATGGATATGAGATATCAGGTTGACATATGAGTATATATTAGAGAATATGTACTGAATGACCAGTCATGAAAATGTTTCATGAATCATTGTATGAGTGTCATAAATATTCTCATAGTAACTATGATTTCCAACATAAGGAGTTATATACTTTGGTATCGACAAACGTCACCTATAACAAGGTGGACTATAAAGTTGATTACTAGGTATGCAATAAGTTATGCGGAGGGATGTAAGTGATGTAAATGAGATCTATCCCTTCCATATGACGGAAGCGATATCTGTGGACCACTTGATTAGTAGGGCATAAGAATGAATGACTATGCTCAAATGTGTTAATATGCGATATTGAGCTTATTTGATTGAGTGTGTCTACTTAGAGATCAAGAAACACAAAGATGGATAAGAGAATGATACGGTCTATGCCTCATTGATCAATCTAGATATCAAGGATAGAAGGATTGAGTCATACAAGATAATAGACACATAAAGGTTAAGTCGGATCTCAACATTCTCGTCACTTAGTAACAATGATGCCTTACTAGATGTCACTCATTGTTTATGTATTTAGAATAGTTTTAGAGACATTGCTAACATTACAAGAGCCTATTGGGTCACATACAAAGAACAAGTTGATTTGGAGATGAGTTCATATGATGGATCATTGGATTAAGTCTAATATGAATCAGACTCATTGAGTTAGACTCAATTGGATCCAATTATTAGATTGAGTCTAATTCAAAGTAGACTCATTGAGTTAATTCGAATTAATGAGATAGTGACTCATTGAATTTGAATAGCATGAAGGAAGAGGAATGGCCAATTTCAAAATTGACCATTCACTCATGAAGAATTTGAAATGTTGATTTGAATTCTTGAATGAAAACTAAAAGACTCTTGTCTTAATGGAGTGTTAATGCTCATTAAGTGTATTCATTGGATGAAGTACAAAAGGCCTTTTTTCATCTCATTTTTTAGGAGAGCATCTTCTTCTTCTCTCTTCTTTCCTTTGGATGAAATCTCTCTTGGAGTTGCTAGCATAACTTTGGTTGGTTTTCTTCTCCACTTCATGAGTTCATGAGATAGATGGAAGACTTATTCGTGTGGATACCAAAAGAGGCGCAGACATGTGATCGTGCTGAGATCCTTGCTATAAGGAGTTCATGTTTACGCAATAAAGGTATAACTCCCTTTTAACAAACTTAGTATATGTTTTTCTCCTTCGCATGGATCATATGAAAGGATCTATTTAGTTTTTTGCTGCATTTTCTGCATGTTTAGCGCTCCAGATCTTAACAAAAGGTACAATAGGCATCGGTCAAATTTAGGTCCATTTTAGAAACCTAAATTGAGATCTTGACTAGATCCTAATCAAGAGGGCCTAAGTCATAAATTAATCATATTATTATTGTACTAACCTTGTTTTGCAGGATAAATATTTCTATGTCGGACTAACATATTTTGCATGGCAAAAGGGGCATAAAAAGCCTCGGGTGAATAGTACCTGAGGCGCTTTCCAAGTGACGGAAGACGCCTTCAGTACTATTCATGGAAGGTGCCTTCGGGAGTTTGGAAGGTGTCTTCCATAGGATAAAATTTGACTTCATTGGCGATAAGGATCAACACTTTTCGAGATAAAATTTTATCTATGGAAGGTTCCTTTAGCCTTATAGAAGGCACCTTCCACACTCTATAAAGGTGCTGCTCAACCAAGTCTTCTTCACCAACTCTTCTACGAGCTTCTACGCGTTCGTTTGAAGCTCCGACTACTCTAACTTCCTACTATTGCTCCATTACGATGTTACTGCACTTGACTACCGCTAAGAAGCCATCCAACACCAAGCGTGATCCGGTCATCTTCGAAAGTGTTGGGTAACGAGTTTCAATATTGTACTTGAATATTGAAAAAGGAAAAGTGTAGCATGTTACACTTTGTCATATTCTTTTTATACTCGATCCCCTTTTCCAGCGGTTCTAAAAGAGGTTATTAGTGGATTACCTGTTGATAAGTCCGTGAGACTTGGGTCATAGAGTCAGAGTCACCGAAAGCTTCAAACTAAGTAAAATCATTTGCGTTCTTGTTTTTTTTTTGTTTTTGTTCTTATTTCTGTTACACTTACTTTGATTTTAAAAGAAAGAAATTTTGTGAAAACCACATGGTTCACACCCTCCCCCTCTCATGTGCGTCTCGATCCAACAAGTGGTATTAGAGCAAGTTTTGCTTTGAATTAGCACAACCACCAATCAAGCGGGGGGAACTGTTTTATTTTTTTTTTCGATTTCAGTTTTTCATATTTTTGAATTAGTAAAATATTACCTCTTCAGATATTTATTTCTTGTTCGATTTTAACTCAAAGTTGGTGCAACACCACTCAAGTCTTCGATGTTTCTTTTCACCTCAAACTCTGCTAATCCAAGACCTAGTCTTGGGGAATTTCTTCTCTTCTGTTTGTTCTGCAAGATAATTCAAATGACTCAAAGTGAAGGACGAAGCATTCATGAACCTCCACTATACTAAATTGATTACTTTAGAATATGGAACCATAAGATGAAGTGCTTCATCATGATGGGTGACTTCGACTGCGGAATAACATTGAAAAGATCCACCCAAAATTTAGAAGCAAACCAAAAGGTGATAAACCTTATTTTAGAATTATTGCCTAATAAAATTGTATGCAGAATCAGAGAATTCAAATATATCTACGACTTTTGGAGTTGGCTAAACAAACTTTACGAAGATCTGTCACAACTGGAAGATCAAGTTAAAATCGAGCTCAAATATGAGCCCGAATCCCCATAGTCATCCTCAGAATCATACTTAGAAGAATCAGACCAGACCAGCTTCATGGCATTAATGGTAAAGGAGGAGGTAGAAGAATTTGAATTTGAGAAAGAGTAAAAGTCAAAATTTAAATTTGAGACGACGATGGATAAGGAGGAGAATCCTGACAAGGATTCAAAAGGTAAATTAGTAAATTTAAAAGTTAAAGATCATATAACATGCATTGAATGCAGTGAAAGAGGGCATTACAAATGTAAAATATGGTACCTAAATAATAATTAAATAATAAGGTTATTTGAGAAATAATCTTATAGGATTTTTTTAGAGACTTTTAGAAATTTTTCGGGATTTAAACGGAGGTTGTATGACTCATTTAAGGGGATGAATTGAATAAGCTTAAAGAAAACCTATTTGAAATATCCCTTAATTAGGAGTTAATTGATTTCATTAAGCTAAGGTTAAGATTAATTAACCTAAGTTATAATTAGGAAACCTATTCCTTTTTTATTCCACCTGATCCCCTCTCCTAGCGCTGATCCCCTCCTCCCTCTTGCTCTCGCACCACCGTGCCTCGTCAACCCACAAGACACAGGTGTTGCCGACCATTGATGCCGCCGAGAGATCTGTGTCGTCGACCCCTCTTCATCTCGATGTCGCCAGCTTCTTCTCATTGCCTTCGGAGTCGCCTGATTGATTGAACGCTCGATGTCGTGCCCTAGTTTTGGCTGCCACTATGCCGATCATCGATCACCAATGCCGGCGTTCTAGGCGAGCCAACCATCATTAGTGAAGCTCTCCCTTCACCATCGACACGGATCCATCGCCGCCTGTGCCTTCTCTTCTTCCTCGCTTCTGATCCCCTCTTTGTCTCTAGATTTGTCGCTAATCTCTTGCGATCTCACTATGCCGATGATCGCTCGTGCCATGGTCCTGATCGCTTGGTGTCACTTCCTTTTTCGTGAGGCTAGATCGATGATATCACAACCATCGTGAGAGTCCTGGGGTTCCTTGTGTTGGAACCCCAAGGTTGTTTTGGTGTGATCAACAAGTTAAGTTAGGTCCTGTGTATTTAACCTTGTGTCTAAGTGTGCAGGAGCTTAGGAACACAGGTACTCGAGTGGAAGACGCAGCTAGCAAGAAGGACGGCACGCTGTGCGTCCGAGGGACGAGGCACTGCGGAAGAGTACACCGGCGGACGAGAAGGAAGCGCGCGATGGTTCCGAGGGACGAAAGCCAGAGCGGAAGATTGCTCGGGGAGCAAGAGACGCAGCTAGCGAGAAGGTCGGTGACCGAGGGACGAAGACTGCGGATGAGTACGCTGGCAGACGAGAAGGAAACACGCGGCAATTCCGAGGGACGAGAAGCCGGAGGGAAGCACGCTCGAGAAGACCGGAAGTTGGGTTCGGGTGAGCCCTTTTCCGGAAGGTAGAGATCACCCAAATGAGCGGATCCGGAGCAGAAGAATCGGACCGAAGCGGGACTGAACCAGAGAAGCGGTCCCGGATGAAAAAGTCAACTGTGTTGACTTTCGGGGTCCGGGGCGCCCGGAACTGACCGGGGCGCCCGGACCCATCCGGGGCGCCCGGACCCATCCGGGGCGCCCGGAACCCTTCCGGGCGCCCGGAACAGTAATTTTGACCAGATCGAGAATTATCTCGATCTGAACGTTGGGGGATAAATTTTATCCCCCCCAGGGTGCCCGGAACCTTTCCAGGCGCCCCGACCAAGGCTATAAATATAGCCTTGGTCCAGAAGCTTTTCATAAGTTCAGAAATTGTAACAACACTTGTGTGCTTCCATTGCTTTGATTAGCTTCTTTCTTTTTGTGCCTACACTGCTGTAAACGAGGCTTCTCCGCCTGAAGGAGTTTTTAGTGCAACAATCTTCCTTGGATTAACAACCTCCCCGGTTGTAACCAAGTCAAATCCGGTGCCTCGTTTTTATGCTTTATTTTCTGCTTAATCTATTTTTTCAAGTGTTAGCTTAATTGTCCGAGAAAGGGTTGTGTTTTACTCAGGGCTATTCAACCCCCCCTTCTAGCCGGCCCAACGGTCTTACAAGTGGTATCAGAGCCGAGGCGCTTCAGGAGGACTAACCGCCGAACGAAGCATCAAGATGGCCGGATCCAACATCCACGCACCAAAATTCGAAGGGGACTTCGCTAGCTGGAAAAAGTGAATGGAGGTATTTCTTGAAACAGATTATGATTTATTAATAACAATGGAATTTGGCTATGAAGCACCAGAGGGCAAAGCAAGAAATCAATGGTCAAAGAAGGAGCAGGCTGACCACGTGGCAAACAAGAAAGCAGAATTTCATCTGCTAAGTGTACTTCCAACACAAGAAGTCAATCGAGTCGGTACCTACAACTCGGCAAAGGAGCTTTGGGATAAATTCCTTGAGTTACACGAAGGAACATCCGAAGCCAAACTTGCAAGACGGGATTTACTTCGTAACCAGCTTACAAACCTTCGATTTGAAGAAGGTGAAACAATTGCACATCTACACTCGAGGATTCAGGAACTCATCACCAGACTTACGAATCTCGGAGAAGAGGTAAGTAACCGAGATTCGCTAAGGTATGCCCTAAATTCCTTTCCTAGAAACTCAAAATGGGCATCACTAGTAGATGCCTTTTACATTTCAAAAGATCTAGAAAAAATTTCATTAGACGAATTCTTTTCAACTTTTGAAGTGCATGAGTCAAGATGTGCAGGTCCGAAGGAGCCCAAGAATAATGTCGCCCTTAAAGCTTCGAGAGACGAACCTGAGTCGGAATCTTCTCTCGACGACGAGGAAATGGTAATGATGGTAAGACGATTTAAAAATATTTGTAAATCTAGGAAATCTAACCATCCGCAGGGGAGAAAGAAAAGAACCATCCGCTGCTACCATTGCGATGAAGAAGGGCACGTCAAGGACAATTGCCCTAAACTGAAGAACAACGGGAAGGATAAGGGTAAGAAGCCTATCCAAAATCGCAAGGCCCTAAAAGCGACGTGGGACGATACGTCGTCGGAATCAGAAGTCAAGGAGTTCTCCGGGCTCGCGTTAATGGTGAGTCATCAAGACGACGACTGCGAATCAAGCTCTTCCGAAATGAGCATCGAAAGCATCAATGAAGGGGGAGCCACGTCCGAAGAGAGCAGCAGTTCAGGGGGAGAAACCGACAACGAGATCGACAAGGTAAGTGAGGTACGATCTCTTCCTCCTAATAAAATGTTTAAATTCATTAAAATTTTAACAAAAGATTGCTGCAAATTAGAAAATGAAAATAAAGATTTAAAAGCAATATTAGCTACATCTTGTCCGTTAGAAATGCTAGATAAATCAAATTTAGAAAATGAAAAATTAAAATTAGAAATTCAAATTTTAAAAATCCAAGTAGAAAACTTGAAAAACTCCGCTTGCTCATCTAATTTTAGAAGGTTCAATAATTTGAATTGGTATTATAGATATCACCAGGGACAAATCAAAAATATCTCTAGAAAATATGTCCCTAAAAACTTTTTAGTTAATCCAGTAGGTTGGAACCTATATTGGGTTCCTAAATCATGCTTAAATTAATTTTAAAAGTAAAATTAGCGCTTTAAGTGAGAAAATTAAATAAAGAATTTCTTTATAAGGCTTTGTCTAAGGAAGTGGTTGTTGCTCCAATAACCAAGAAGGCCTAGTGCCTCACCACGACCTGGAAGCCAAAATATTGAAATAAATGTTTAATTAACTTACTAATGAAGCATTAATACAAGAATTAATTAGTGCTTGAAAAAGGTTATTCAAAACATTTTATTTCAATATTCTCAAAAATTATTTTTTTCTAAGTTAAGAATTTTTTTCTTGAAACTAGAAATCTCAGCTTTAATTACTTAGAAAAATTTTCTAAATTTCTTAAAAACTTAGATTTTTTTTAGAAATACTTTTTCTAAGTCTTTAACCCTTAGATTATTTTTCTTGGAACCCCATTTTTTTGTGATCAAAGGGGGAGAAGGGAAAGTATAAGTCTAGGGGGAGGTAGATAGATTTTTTTTCTTTTCTATCTTTTTGCACTTAAATTGCAATTTAAGTTAATTTACTTAATTCAATTTTATGTCTATTTTAACCCTAGCTTAACTTGGGTTGATCACACCAAAAAGGGGGAGATTGTTGGAACCCCAAGGTTGTTTTGGTGTGATCAACAAGTTAAGTTAGGTCCTGTGTATTTAACCTTGTGTCTAAGTGTGCAGGAGCTTAGGAACACAGGTACTCGAGTGGAAGACGCAACTAGCGAGAAGGACGACACGCGGTGCGTCCGAGGGACGAGGCGCTGCGAAAGAGTACACGGACGAGAAGGAAGCGGCGGTGGTTCCGAGGGACGAAAGCCGGAGCGGAAGATTGCTCGGGGAGCAAGAGACGCAGCTAGCGAGAAGGTCGACGACCGAGGGACGAAGACTGCGGATGAGTACGCTGGCGGACGAGAAGGAAACACAGCAATTCCGAGGGACGAGAAGCCGGAGAGGAAGCACGCTCGAGAAGACCGGAAGTTGGGTTCGGGTGAGCCCTTTTCCGGAAGGCAGAAATCACCCAAGCGAGCGGAAGACTCGGGCTGAGGCGAACGGAGCCGGAGTAGAAGACCTGGGGATGAAAAGTCAACTGGGGTTGACTTGTTCCTCCGGGGCGCCCGGAACTGACCAGGGCGCTCGGAAGTCAAGTTTTGACCAGATCGAGATTTGACTCGATCTGAACATTGGGGATAAAGTTTTATCTCCCCTAGGGCGCCCGAACCTTTCCAGGCGCCCCGACCAAGGCTATAAATATAGCCTTGGTCCAGAAGCTTTTAAAACGTACTCAGAAATTGACTAACAACACTTGTGTGCTTTCATTTTGAGTTAAGCTTCTTTCTTTTTGTGCCTACACTGCTGTAAATGAGGCTTCTCCGCCTGAAGGAGTTTTTAGTGCAACAATCTTCCTTGGATTAACAACCTCCCCGGTTGTAACCAAGTCAAATCCGGTGCCTCGTTTTTATGCTTTATTTTCTGCTTAATCTATTTTTTCAAGTGTTAGCTTAATTGTCCAAGAAAGGGTTGTGTTTTACTCAGGGCTATTCAACCCCCCCCCCTTCTAGCCGGCCCAACGGTCCTACACCTTGTGTACTGATGCCCATCGACTGTGTTGAGGTCAACCATCAGTCATCACCTTTGCTCCTACCGTTCAGCCACCTCGACCAGCTTGCTACCACCATTGTCATTTGAGCCATGTCGACGACTGTTCTGGTCACCGTAGCTCTAGTTGTGATCCCGCAACAACCACATCAGAATTGGGTGAGTGCTAGGGATGAGTTGAGGCTTTGTCATTTCTTCTCTTGACTTCATTTTGAGTGTTGGATTGTAAGGATTTCTTTGGATTTTCATTGCAGCTCCGGCGGTACTATTCATCGATGATCTAGAGCTCAAGTCATGTTCTCTGATCATGCACTGTATCTAGATGTGAGCCACTAGGGACCACAACATATCTTGGTGAGTATTATGATGAGTTATAATTAAAATTAATCTAATTATGTGGATGGATTAGATTAGGGATAATGATGGGAGTATTGGATGAATTGGAGAAGAATTAGGGTTGGTATGGGGTAGACCTGATTAGTAAAGAGCTGGGATTAATTGAAGTTGATCATTAATTAAGGTTAATTAATGGTCATTTAATTAGGATTTTCCCTAATTAGGTTAGGGATTCAGTTTAGCTGGATGTTTGCAAAATGTGGTTAGCTAAACTATACATTATGTGATCGTAGGACTTTGATTTGGGACCAGCATCTCGACGTGAGATTTATTTGACACAAGTTACTTATCAAGGTGGGTATTTCTTTCTTGGCCTCTATAGTTCTTTGAACTTAGTGCATGAATTAATTTATGGATTAGGTTGCTTTATCTTGACTCCACTCATATTTTATCTGCATTTGATACTTATATGCTTGATCCTTGAGATGATATGTTTATTATCTATACAGTCTCATCTTTGGTTATTCTTACTCTATAGTGTACACACGTGTATGGTGTATACTGTAGGAGTTATCATGCTGATTATGCATTATTAGTGTGCATGCATGTATAGGTGTTGTTATGTATTGTAGATGTTGTTGGTAGACACATGTTGGATCTTTTCATGCATATAGGTGTATGTGATGGATGGATCATAATTCTAGATCTATCGTGTGTTGTATGTGTGCATACATGTCAGGTGAGTATTATTGAAGGTATCTTGTTGATTATACCTTTGTTGAGAGTGTACATGTGTTTATCGTGTGTACAGGTGGCTAGTAAGTGGTATTGGAGGTATCCTGTTGATTATACCTGTATTGTGGTAATGTGCGTAGATTATATGTGTTATTTTGTATGGTTTACCATACATCTTCTTGTATTCATCGCATATGGTCTATGTGTTTGCACCCTTTTCTATCATATCTCAGCATAATTACTACTTTTCGTCCAAAGATCTGCTCGGTGTGTATTTGTATTTTTAAGAATAGTATGAAGAGGAAAAGGATTCTAAAGGTGCAAAAGAAGTTCATTTTATGAAGATTGGGACCTAGCTTTGTTTTCCCGTGGAGAGAAAAGCGAAGGGATGGAGTGCCCAAGACAAAGGAGCAAGCAACAACCCAAAATGGCCCTGCCCATGCCATGAGGCATGAGTTGGAGGAGGTGGCCATGCCATCGGGCATGGCTAAGGAGCAAGGAAGGAAGCTGACCATGCCTTGAGGCACAGCCAAGGAAGAAATCTAGAGAATAATTGGTTTTGGCCGTGCCAAATGTCACGGTCAGAAACCAACCTGTGCTTGCTACCAGTGAAGAATTGAGCTTGGTCGTGCCTTGAGGCACGACCATGCCTCCAAGAAACTAGAAGATCTCCAATTTTGAAGAATTGGTCATGCCAAAAGGCACGACCAAGAAGCTGATCTGTGTAATTTCCAAAGCCAACTTGGCTCTGGCCGTGCCAAAAGGCAAGACCAGATGCCCAAGGCACGGCTTGGTCGTGCCTAGAGGCATGACCAGCCCATGCCTCACCTCTATGAAAGGGGAACTTCATCCCCTTTGAAGAGAGGAAGTTTTGGTGGACGGGAAGAGGCCCTCTAGGTCAAATCCTTGCAACCAGAGTCATTGTCTGGATGATCCGAGGCTGCATAACTACTCCATTCTCGTCGACACATCAAAATCTGCATCAAAAGGGCTTCACTCAACTTCAAAGGGGAGTTTCTACCCTTCTTCTTCTAAGTTTTAGAAACTTCTATGTATTTGAGTCTTTTGATTGTAGTTCTTCCTATTATGGAGTAGATTTCTATTACTCTAGGATGTAGGGAGTAATTGTGATGTGTGGATGATGTAAACCCTATTGAATTGCCAATGCCCTAGTTTGTTGAAGTTTATATGCATTTGTTCTGTTTGATGAAATGCTTATATAGAGGCTTTCCCTTATGATCATGAGTTTTGTCTATCTAGATTGCATATCTTGTACATAGAACTTATTCCTGAGTTAGATACATTGTTGTGTGTCTATAATTGGGGTTGTACGTGAACCTGAATTTTCATTGACAAGATGCATGGATCATTGTCTCATTTGAGTGTATGTTCCGATATAGCTTGGCATGACCTTAAGGTACTTGTTTGGAGTTGAGTATATAAGATAACTATCCTTTTATATGGAACGTAACCTCCTAAGGGAGAACAATTCTATGTATGGACGAGTCTATCACTCGACCGAATGGGCTTTTCCTAATCATACACTACGCAAGTGACCTATGTAATCTAGAGATATACACCCGGGGCAGACCTTGTGACATGAGGTACTCTACTGAAAACCCGGGCTCTCTAAGGTACTCCTTCACTTGATGGTGTACTTGGTTACTGGCAGGAAAAGCAGTTTGAGACATCGTCACGGGGTGGTATTTGGTAGTAACTTAGACTGTCCTACAAACGTATAAGTAGAGAACTAGGAATGAGATAATTTGTATCACAACATTCACCATTGCAATGAAACCAACGACTTAGAATACTTTCAAAATTTAGGACTTCCTCAAATTTACTTTCCGTTTAATCTTACCTTGCAGAAAAACACAAATCAAACCATTATTGATTTTTGTCTAGGCTAATTCAAAGTGTAAAGCAAACTAGAATTTAATCTTCAGTCCTCTTGGGATCGACTTATAAATTTTATTACTTGACGATACCCATGCGCTTACAGGTACACACATCAAGTTTTTGGTGCCATTATCGGGGATTGAATGTTTTAAATCTAGTTAGTTTGCTTCAAAGTTTGTCTAGATAATTCTTTGATTCTTTAGTTCTTTAATTCTTTAGTTCTTTATCTTTCCTTATTGCATTTTAATTCTGCCATTTGAATTCTGCATTTTGTTTTCTTAAAACAAGCAACAAATTCTAGCTTGTTTCTTATTGGTGTATTTGTGTATACGAAGAAATTTTGCAAATCTTTTGCCCGTTGATCTTGATATCGATCGGACATTTCATCGAAGATTAAATTTGCAAAAGAACCAACAAGGACAAGAGCAAATAACCATGGCAAACAAACCTTTGAAGGATTATGCTACACTGAGATATGAAAAGAGATTAAATCCAATTGTGCTCCCATAAATTAGTGTTCCCAATTTCAGCATTAATCTAGGCTTTATCCCTAAAATCCAAGAAGACTAGTTTAGTGGGGAAGAATCTGAAAGTCCTTATTTTCACCTCCTGGAATTCTATAGATATTGTTGTTGGGTTTTTCGGGCCGTGAAAACCGCGTTTTCGCGTCGCAGAAACCCCGAAAGCCCCAGCCACTGGATCCGTGCAAAGAAAAATCTTTCAAAAAATACAAGTACGAGTTTCAAAAACTTTGATCTACAGTAGATCTACAAAGGGAAAACCTTTTATACCTTCGAAGCGTGCCCTTTTCGTATCCCGCTCGTCCAACGGCTTGCCGGATCTCAAGATTGTCAACGTAGACAATCCTCTACACGTATCCACACGAACACACTAGATGGAGAAGGACCAAACAAGATGTGCTAGCACCTAGGGTGTTCAGCCAAGGTAGGAGAAGGAGAGCAAGAAGAGAGAGCTCAAGGAGGAAGAAGAAGTGAATTGCCTTGAATGAGGGAAAAATGAATTCCCTTCACTATGTGTGGTCGGCCACAATTGTAACTCCCCTACAATTAATGTGGTCGGCCACATTAAATGGAAAGGAGGCTTGTAACCTCCATGATGTGCCACACACCTAAGTAACCATGATGATGTGGAGCATCATCATTGGTCCACATCTTGCCAACTCACCAATGAGGTGGTATAAAGTCAAGTCAAACTTGACTCTTCATCTTCCTCTTAAGTCAAGTCAAACTTGACTTAATCTCTCTCATGGTTGATCTAATCCAACCATTTAATTCAAGCCAATTTAATATAATGAATATAATTCATTTAATTAAATTGATTCAATGAGTCATAATCTAAATTAGACTCATTGAACACATGAATTAACTTGAGTCCAACTCAATTAGCCCAATTAGGATTACTCTTAATCTAATTTGATTCATCAAATGAATCTAATCCTCTTGGTTCATCATATGAACCTAATCTCCATCTAATTGTCCTTAGTGTGTGACCCTATAGGTTCTTGTAACGTTGGCAATGCCCCTAAACCCATTTAGGGGCATAAGTAATGAGCAGTATCTAGCAACACATCATTACTATCCAAGTTACAAGAATGTTGAGATCCAACATCACCTTGTGACTACTAATTGTGACTCCTCACAATATATGACAAGTGTCATTCTATCCTAGACATCTAGATTGATCAATGTGAGGCATAGACCGTGTCATCCTTTGATCAAACTAAATCTTGAACTCCAAGTAGACTCACTAAATCAAATGAGCTCAATATCTCATATTGACTCATTTGGACATGGTCATGCACTTCGTGGTCACACTCTATCAAGAATATCGATGTCGCTCCCGTCATATAGGAGGGATAGATCCCATCTACATCACTCACATCCCTCTGCATAATTCGTTACATACCCAGTAATCACCTTTATAGTCCACCCAGTTACGGGTGACGTTTGACGAAACCAAAGTACATAACTCCTTATGTAGGGAGTCATGGTGACTTCAGGTCTAAGGACTAATAGTCATACTAATAGCCACATGAGAAAGTATATGACACTCATATAACGATCCATGATACTTTCTCATGGCGGGTCATTCAGTATACATTCTCCAATGTATACCCATGTGTCCACTTGATATCTCTATATCCATGACTTGTGAGATCAAGTCATCGAGTTGACCTACATGCTAGTCTTATTGCATTAACATTGTCCCTGAATGTTAATACTCGACTAGGAATGATTAAGAGTAGTGTTCCCTATATCATCTCACTATCGGTTCAACTAACCGATTGATATAGGTGAGAACCTTCTACTCAAGGACACTATTATACTTGGTTTATTTGGCACCAATACAAGTAAGTATAATAACCAAAACACATGCCTTTATTTATATAAGAATATGATACAACAAGTCCATAATACAATCATCAAATGATTGACTCTAGGGCTCTAACTAACAATTGTAGTACAGTCAATTATGAAGGGATCTATGCAAAAACAATAATGTTATTAGTTTTCCCATTCAGCTTGAAAGGCCCAGCCAAGATTTGGTTAAATACTTTGAGACCTTAGAGCATAAGTGCCTGGAGTAAATTAGAAGGAGAATTCTTAAATAAGTATTTCTCTGCAAAGAAGACAATTCTCCTGAGGAATCAAATCCTGAACTTTAAGCAAGGAGTAGAAGAATTATTGTTCAAAGCATGGGAGAGATATACTACACTAACTCAGTCATGTCCACATTATGGGATAGAGGAATGGCTGATTATCCAGATATTCTATATGGGGTTATACTTTCCAAGCAAAATACATTTGGACTTAGTTGCTGGAGGTTCATTAATGAGCAAGAGTGTTCATGAAGCCTACGCCCTGTTCAACCAAGTGGTCAAGAGTTTAATTGATTGGTTTGAGGATAACATAGCAACATCTTCATTCAGGATCTCCAAAATAAAAAATCTTTGTGAAGACATTGACTTTCAATTTGAAGATTTAGAACAGTTGCATGATGAACTGGAAGAATTCGCACTTTGGTGTAGTGAAACCCTTGCACGAATGCTTGAAGATTCGACCTTATCAACTAAATTGAATATTAGTAATGCCCATGAAGACTATGAGATCCCTGAGAAATTGAGCTTGAAATTGTTAGAGGATTCCATTGAAATAAGTTCTAAATATGAGAAGGAGGACAGTTCTGACGAAATAATGATGATTGAACAGAGCCCATCAATACCCATGGTCTTGTCATATTAAGTTGAGCTCAAACCTCTACCATCAAATCTTCAATATGAGTTTCTTGGACTGGATACTTCATTTCCAGTTATAATTAATGCTACTCTAAATGAAGGAGAAACTCAAAAATTGGTCAGAGTGTCGAAGATGTACATAAGGGTAATAGGATATTCGATTGATGATATATGAGGGATCAGTCATTCTCTATGCATGCACAGTATTTTATTAGAAGATGATCAGAAAAGCTCAGTTGAACATCAAAGAAGGTTGAATCCCAATATGAAGAAAGTGGTAAGAAATGAGGTACTGAAACGGCTTGACATGGGAATCATTTATCCCATTTTCGACAGTCAATGGGTAAGCCCAGTACTGTAATTCCTAAGAAAGGAGGGATGACATTGGTAAAAAATGACAATAATGGGCTAATCCCTAAGAGAATGGTCACCGGATGACGTATGTGTATTGACTACCGAAAATTAAATAAAGAAATCAGAAAAGACAGTTTGTTATTGATCTAACCTTGTTATCAAGTGTGCAGGGTTAACTGACTTGATGGGTCAAGAGGACCTGACACCAGGAAGGATGTCCAGTAGGGATGTGTGATTTCTGAGTGGCGAAGTCCAGATGTGGGATTCTGGTAGGAGGAAGTCCAGATGTATGATTCCGGAAGGATATCGGGATGTTTGATTCTAGGTTGACGAAGTCAGGATGTGTGATTCCGACAGGAAGACCTGGTAGGTCAAATTGACATCAAGGAGGTAACTTGACTCTTGGTAAGTGGAGGTAAGTCACTGAAGGAGAGTGACTAAGTGAGAACGCATCCTAGTTGAAGGGACAGTAGGTGTCAGTGCCATTTAGGCTCATTTCAAAAATCTAAATTGAGACCCTGACTAGATCCTGGTTTGTAAGACAGGATCTAATTAATACTATGTTTATTATGCTAACTCTATTTTACATGTTACAATTTGTATTGAGCTAACATGGACTTGTAGGATCGAATGACACAAATTCATCTCAGATGAATAGTGATGAAAGTGCCTCCGAGCTAGCTGGAGGTGCCTTCGCGCCTGGGCTGAAGGCGCCTTGGAGCTGATGAAAGGCACCTCAAATCGGATTAGAATGTTGCTTCGTAGTGGATAAGAAGTTGTTTCTTCTGGGATAAGCCCTGGGGTTGAAGACGCCTCCATGGGCATTAGAGACACCTCCAACAGCCTACAAAAGGCTTGATCAAGCAGCAAGAAAAGGAGGACAAAAAATTAGTGATCTTTCATCATTTTTGCTACTCTATTTATGCTCCAACACTCTGCTACTCAGCTGAGAAGCTGCTTCGCCCAACATTGAGCTCGATCCTAGAAATTACAAGTGTTGGGTAACCTTTATCTACAGTCATTTTCTTTGCTATTATTTAAAAGGAAAGTATAGGGTAGTTATACTTTCCTTTCATACATTCAGTATTCGATTCCCTCTTCTGGTAATTCCATAAGAGGCTTTTAGTGGATTACCTATTGGTAGGTCTGCGAGACCTGGGTCTTGGAGTAGGAGTTACCGAAAGCTTCGAACTAAGTAAAATTATTTGCATTCGTGTTTCTTACATTTACTCTCTTTTTCTTTTCTGTTCTTATTCCCACTGCACGTACTTTGCTTTCAACTTAGAAAAAGAAAATATTTTTTTGAAAACCACGTGATTCCCCCCCCCCCCCCCCCTCCTTATGAACATCTCGATCCAATAAGTGGTATTAGAGCGAGACTGCTCTAAATTGGTGAAACCACCAATTGAGCAAGGGGGTTTTTAGCATATATATATATATATATATATATATCATTTTTTATTAAAAAATATTCTTACACTTTTTATTAACTCCGCCCATGATGACTGGTCATGGCCGGTCCCAAGCCCGGATAAAGGAGGAGGGTTGCGTTAGGTTGCCAGCCAGCGTCAAACTATGGCAAATATTTCATGAATGAATCCATTAAACTATTGTGCTAATGCTAGGTTGTTCCCCAGAAGGAACGCGTTGCAGGGTCCGACTGTAACGTCTCGGTAAGGACCGCTACATCTCCAGAACTCGGGTGTAGTGATAAATATGCAAGAGTCCGACTGTAACGTCTCAGCAAGGACCGCTACATCTCCATGAGAACTTGGGTGTAGTGTTAAATAGGCAAGAGTTCTCACACCATAGGTTAGATAAGAACAAATATGATAGGAAAACTAATAATCTAATATTTGGAACATGGAACATAGGAACTCTCACCGGTAAATCAATGGAGGTAGTAGATATGATGATTAGGAGAAAAATTAATATTTTGTGTGTACAAGAGACAAAATGGACAGGTGAGAAGGCAAAGATGATAGCGAACTCGGGTTTTAAGTTATGGTACACTGGAAAGAGTAAAACAAGAAATGGAGTGGGTATTATTGTAGATAATTTGTTAAAAGATGAAGTTGTAGGAGTAGTTAGAAAAGGGGATAGAATTATAGCCCTTAAGATAATAGTGGCGAAAGAAACTATGAACATAATTAGCGTATATGCACCACAAGTAGGATTATATGAAGCTACCAAATTAAGATTTTGGGAGGACTTAGATGAAATATTAAAAAATATTTCACCAAATGAAAGGATTTTAATAGGAGGTTATCTAAATGGACATGTCGGAGTGAAAAATGAGGAATATGAGAGAGTACATGGGAGCTATGGGTTTGGAACGAGGAATGAGGAAGGGAAAACTATATTAGATTTTGCGATAGCATATGACCTTATATTAGCTAATACGTTTTTTAAGAAAAGAGAAGAACACTTAGTCACATTCAAAAGTGGGAATAATAAATCACAAATTGACTTTCTTATGGTAAGGAAGAAGGATAGAAAGATTTGTAAAGATTGCAAAGTCATCCCTGGAGAAAGCTTAACTACCCAACATAAGGTAGTAGTGTTGGATATACGCCTTAAACATAGTATCAATAGAAAGAAAATATATACAATTCCTAGAATTAAGTGGTGGAAGTTAAAGGATGGGAAGCAACATATATTTAAGGAGAAGATAGAAGTACAAGCATTAGGTGAAATATATGATGACTCTAATACAACATGGGATAAGATGGTATCAAAGTTAAAAATAGTAGCTAAGAGTGTCCTCGGTGAGTCAAAGGGGCATGCACCGCTAAGTAAAGAATCTTGGTGGTGGAATGAGAAAGTACAAGAGAAAGTGAAGGAAAAATGAATAACTTATAAGGAATTATATATTTGTAAGAATGAGAAAAACTTAAAAAAAATATACAATAGCCAAGAAAGAAGCTAAGAAAGTGGTGAGTGAAGCAAAAAATGAAACTTTTGAACGGTTATATTAAAAATTGGATACAAAAGAAGGGGAAAGAGACATTTATAGAATAGCTAAAGTGAGAGAAAGAAAAACAAGAGATCTTAGTCAAATAAAATGTATTAAAGATGAATGTAATAGGGTATTAGTAAGCGATGGAAAATAAAAGAGCGGTGGAAGAGATATTTTCATCAACTTTTTAATGAAGGTTTAGGAGACCAACTTAACTTGGGTAATTTAATTAGGTCAAATGAGCATCGAAATTTTAATTTTTATCGTAGAATTCAAACTTCAGAAGTAAAACAAATTTTAAATGAGATGCACAATGGAAAAGCCGTTGGACCAGATGATATTCCGATTGTAATACCCACTAAGCTTGTAAGATAAATATATGAATGTGAGATTTTTCCTTAGAAAAATAATAGGAAGTGAGTTGAAGCAAAAAGAAATAAAATGAAATAAAAAGAAGAGGAGGTCAAGGATTGAACCATGAACCTCTTATATTATATTTCATAGAATTAATTAGTAGAAACCAATTGGGATAGAGAGAAGATATTGATAGCAAAGGAGGGAAACTCATGATAAAGGTAAGAGTAAAAGCTAGCCAAAAGAAAACAAGAAAGGAGCAAGAGAAAGGCAACTTGCCTTCCTCCCTTTCTCTCCTTCTTCCTCTTTGTTGTTGCGGAAAATTTAAAGAGGGAATTAAGAGGATTCAATCCCCCTTATTTCATCATGAATGGTAAGAATAAATGAATAAATAAAATAAATAGGAAATAGGAAAAAAAAAAGGCTAAGGGAGAAGGAAAGCAAAAATCAATTTTGCTACCTCTTCCCCCTTAACATAAAAGGGAGCAAGAAAAGAGAAGGTTATTTTTCTCTCATTCTTCCTCTCCCTCACCAAAACCATCAGTCCCCTCTCCTCCATCTTCGGCCCCAAAGCCAAGGTTTTCTCCTAAGAAAGCCTAAGATACAAGGAGGACTAAGCAAGGGAATCAAGGGAAAGGAACTAGAAGAAGAGGCTACTTCTTCCATCACCATACCTTAGATCCACAAGCGAAAAGGATGTAAGCTTCCCCTCACTTGTGGTACAAGGCTTTTTATGTGATTTTCGGATTTTATAAGGATTAGAAAACCTAGGAAGGAATTTAAGAAAAAATCGGCCAAAGAAAGGGTTTTCAAATCTAGGAAGGTTTAAACAAGTCCTTATTTCATGATATTTTTCTATGCTATGTAGGAAGGATTTTCTTCATGTTTTTATACCTAAATGATGCTTGATCAGAGGAGTACCTAACCCTATAATTTCGGCTAAAAATATTTTAAAGAGGTTAGGGAAAATATTGAGTAACCAAACTAATGCAAGATTCTCTCCATGAACTATTAAGGATCTTTTATTGGTTTTCTTGCTTAAAAGTTACTTGGAACCCAAAGAAATCCATTTATATGTTTCGGCCAAGAAAAGGGCTTAGGGTTAGGAAGACCTTTAAATTTTAAGTAACCATGTTTGTATGATAGAATATAGAGTTTTCTTAAAGAATTGCATGTTGAACATTGCTAGAAATTCATGAACTCTTATTTTAGATTTTTGGCCATGATAAGATGGATAGTTAGAAAAGCTTAAACAAAATTCTAATATGCTCAAGACCTCTGTGATATTATGATATGAAAGTTGTTTAATGTTCTTATGTTTAAATTGAGTATAGGAAAATTAGTTACATGATATATGACATGTAGGATCACAAGAGTCCTAGCTTGTTTATGAACCAACTTTGTATATGATGTTCTTAGTAATTTTTGCCATGAAACTTACTTAGGTTTTCCGTGCTTTAGGCCACTTAAAACCTAGTTTAAAGAATGGTAGGTTTCGGCCATGAGGAAAAATAAAAGAAAAAGGGAAAGAAACCTAGGAAGCCTAAGACACAATTCACATGTATGTTTATTATGCTTGTCTTTATACATGCTATGAAACTTGTATGATTTCTTATGCTTTTAGGTTATTTGAAGCAAGTTTATATACTGTTGAGTTTCGTCCAAGTAGGGTTTAAAAGACCTAGAGGCCTTAGAAATGAAACCAAATGTGTTAAAAGTGCTTCTTATGAAAATAGGATAATGTGTTGATTGTGTCACATGCTTGTATAATTTTTCCATGACCTAAATGAACTATTGTATGTTTCGGCCATGAAGGAATAGATGCCCTAGAAACCCTAGAACAAGAATTAAATATGCTTATGTCACTTTACATGGAATATGATAAGTAGAAAGACAAAGTTCACATGCTATATGTTGTTTAATGACCTAATTGAGGCTAGGGTAAGTTTCGGCCATACATGTTGTATAATGTTTTGTTATGAATTTATACATGATGTTAGTTCAAGTTCACATGCTTGTATGTTTGTTTTTAGCCCTCATGAACACTTGTTAAAAGTTTGACTATGACATATGTTAAGGGCTTGAAGGACTTAGGAACTAGCTCAATATGCTTACTATGTTACATGGAAAAAAATACTATAAATGTGATTTAAGGTTTCCATGCTTTCATGACATTTGGGACCTTGTTTATATACTGATAGGGTTCAGCCACATGAGTTTAAGGACTTGGAGAACTTAGAAACCAAGTAAATCATACTTATAATGCTTCCTATGAAATTCATGTAATGATAATTTAGGTTTCACATGCTTGGAGGTTGTTTTTACCTAAATTGAGACCTAAGGGGGGTTCGGCCATGATAGGAACCCAAGGGTTTAGGAAGCTTAGAACTCAAGTTAACTATGTTACCATGTTTCTTATGATAGTATAATCACATGATACACCCTTATGCTTAACCATGTATGCTTGTGATTTATACCTTTTTATGATATGATATGTGGATAGAGATATGCATGTTTTATGATATGATATGTGTTTAGAAATATGCATGCTTTGATGATATGTTATGTGCTTAGAATATGCATGCTTGATGATATACATTACGCTTAGAATATGCATGTTTTTATGATATGATATGTGTTTAGAAATATGCATGCTTTGATGATATGTTATGTGCTTAGAATATGCATGCTTGATGATATGCTATATGCTTAGAATATGCATGCTTTTTATGATATGCTATGTGGAAGGAAATATGCATACTTTGATGATATGCTATGTGCTTAAAATATGTATGCTTTTATGATATGCATGTTAATATGATGTATGCCTAAGTGATGCATACTTTTATATGATGTATGCCTAAGTGATGCATACTTTTATGACATGATGTATGCCTAAGTGATGCATACTTTTATATGATGTATGCCTAAGTGATGCATACCTTTAAGACATGATGTATGCCTAAGTGATGCATACTTTTATATGATGTATGCCTAAGTGATGCATGCTTGTATGATGTATGATATGTATAAGTATGACATGTATTTTACTTTGAATGGCTTGTACTAAAAGGGTGGGCTCCTTATGCGCCCCTAGGTCGAATTACGGGTCTAGTAAAGGGTGGGCTCCTTACATGCCCCTAGGTCGAGCTACGGGCCTAGTTTTCTAGTAGGATCAAGACTAGCTACCTTGGATCTACTTAGGATGCGCGCATTATGTATGTATGTGGTACTAAGCCGGGATCCCCAATATGTTGATATTATGTTCAAATATATATGTAAGAAGAAATGGTTTTAAAGATCATGAGACATACACATGTTTTTCGGATACATGTTTTCAAAATCATATTGCATATACTTTATGATCATGTTGGGATAATGCTATGATTTATGATATGCCATGATTAGATATGACTATGATATGTTCCATGCTATGCTTTAAGGGATGAGATGCCATGATTAGATATGATTATGTTATATTTCATGCTATGCTTTAAAATATGATATGCCATGACTAATTATGATTTTGTTATGTTGCATGATATGATTAAAGAGTATGATATGTTATGTCATGACTAGTTGAGATCATGTTATGTTGATATATTCTTTGATTATGTAATGATTTTTTGTTTTAGTGAGTAGGAAAGGAACTTACTGAGCCATGAGTGCTCACAGCTTACTTTCCTTGTACCGCAGATAAAGAAAAAAAAACTGGATGAGCTAAAGGAGCAACAGGAGAGGCAAAGAGATGTGTGTGGCGGTGGCTAGGCAACCAAATAAGAACCTGCTTTAAGAACTTTTAGGAATTACACTTTGGTTTCATAAATTGTAGTACTACATGGTTGACTTAATGTTATGTTTTTATTTATCTTGTTATCATGTTATGGAAACCATATTAGTGTAGTTCGGATATACAAACAAAAGAAAAGTTTTTATTAATCTAAGAAAAATTATTTTAAGTCTTCCGCTGTAATATGTACGTAGAGTATCGTAGCCCCGTCCCTTAGGGTTAGCAGGGAGGGCGGGCGTTACACCGATAGAGGTGTGGAAGTGCTTAGGAAAACAAGGTATTGAATGACTTACAAAATTATTTAACATGATATTGAAAACGAAAAAAATGCCTGATCAATGGAGGATAAGTACTCTAGTTCCCTTATATAAGAATAAGGGAGACGTACAAAATTGTGCAAACTATAGGGGTATTAAACTAATGAGTCATACTATGAAATTTTGGGAAAAAGTAATAGAAAAAAGATTAAGGAAGGAGACCACAGTGACAGAAAATCAATTTGGGTTTATGCCTGGAAGGTCGACAATAGAAGCTATACATCTTCTTAGACAATTAATTGAAAAATATCGGGAGCAAAAACAAGATCTACACATGGTATTCATTGACTTAGAAAAAGCGTATGATAGAATCCCAAGAGAAATTATATGGCGAATTTTAGAAAAGAGAGGTGTTAGCGTAACATATATTGAACTAATTAAGGATATGTACGAAGATGTAACGACCAGAGTAAAGACTTCAGGCGGAGTAACTGAAGCATTTCCAATAAAGATAGGGTTACATCAAGGATCAGCTCTAAGTCCCTATCTTTTTACACTAATTATGGATGAACTCACTGCGCACATTTAAGACACAGTACCGTGGTGCATGTTGTTTGCAGATGATATTATTTTGGTAGATGAGACACGTGAAGGAGTAAATGCTAAGCTAGAATCTTGGAGGGAAACACTAGAAGGGAAAGGTTTTAAGCTTAGTAGATTAAAGACAAAATATATGGAATTTAAGTTTAGCAATATTAGAAGTAATGAAACAATTGTTAAGATAGGAGAGGACGAGTTGCCTGGAACCGAGCGATTTAAATATTTAGGATCATTTTTACAAAATGATGGAGGGATTGGTCTTACATAGAATACAAGCAGGATGGGTGAAATGGAGGGGAGCGTCGAGTGTTTTATGTGACCGTAAAGTACCTCTTAAACTTAAAGGTAAGTTCTATAAAATTGCAGTTAGACCTGCTATATTATATGGAGCTGAATGTTGGGCTATGAGTCGAGCACACGAGCAGAAGATGAGAGTTGCAGAGATGAGGATGTTAAGGTGGATGTGTGGACATACGAAGATGGACAAAATAATAAATGAGAGCATTAGAGAGAAAGTCGGAGTTGCATCTATTGAGGGAAAACTCCGAGAGACACGTTTAAGATGGTACGAACATGTACTTAGACGACCAATAAATGCTCCAGTTAGGCGATGTGAAACTATGATAAATATGCATATCAAACGAGGAAGAGGAAAACCAAAAAAGACTTAGTTAGCAACAATAAAACAAGATAAAATTTATTTAAATATAGATGATGATATAATAGGAGATAGAGCTCAATGGCGTAAAAGGATTCATACAGCCGACCCCACCTAGTGGGAAAAGGCTTGGTTGTTGTTGTTGTATTTTTTTCACCATTAGTCAAAATTGGTAAAATATACGATTTGCCAAAATTTGTCATAATATTTTTCATTATTTTATTATTTTATTGGTAAAACACCCTTATTTCCTTATCTCCCACACTACTTACCCCAAGACATAGTCTTGGAATATTCGTGAGTTCTTTTTCAGTGTTGAAAAATGGAGCACAAAGAGACGCTTGGGGAATGTCAACAAACCACCTCCATGCGAGATATACAAGAAGGATGAATTCAATCTATGGAGGTTAGGGAAGCTCTGTCTATGTATATCAAGAAAGATATGACTTTAACCTGCTACATTTGGCTTAGTGGAACTAACTGAAATTACTCCTTACTAATCCTAACTAGTTAGACCAAAGTTTTATATTAAGTTCAATGGATAGGTCTATTTGAAAATTTTCAAAGGCATAGTTACTCTAATGATATCCAAGTGACTCACCACAGCTTAGAAATTTATCCAAAGAATGTATGTTTGTTTAATCCAAAGCTAAACTTGAATCTAACACAAGTTAAACAAAACCCTAAAATTCAACCAAACTCATCTTACAAAATTATAAGATTCACTGATTAAAAATATAGATCGGGTGAGATGAATAAGGATTAAATTAAAACCAATTAAATTAAAATAAAGTTAAATTAAAATAAAATAAATTTAATTAAACCTTAAACCTAACATTTGTCACTCCCTAGAGGAGTCTCTGCCATACAAACAGACAGCATCTCCCTTATAACAGTGGCAAATGATACATGTATATAATACCATAATGCTACTCACAAGCTATAATCAACAACCCACATAGTTGGAACATACACAACCACGTAGTTATATGCACAACCCACTCAGTTGGAATAAAATTATCACAACCATGTAGTTGTATAATAAACAACCAACACTGCTGTACTAAAAACATAGTGGAAAATAAAAGGAATGCCCATAAACCAAAAACGACAGACTGCTAGCTGGCTAGGCTTTATACAACAAACCAAATACATAACACCACATAGCAAAACTCTAAAACAAAGTCAAATTATATAATGTCAAGTTCACAAATTCGTAAAGTATGTAAAGTAAGAAACAAAACCCAAAACCATCCTCGGATGTAACGTGGTACCGACAGACATGATACTCCAAGCGACTCCATAATCATCTACCTGCTACCTGAGGAAAAGATAATACATGAAATATGGTGGTGAGTGCGGGTCACTCAGCGGGTAATAGACAAGATAGTGCATGGTCTATATAAAACACGGAGATCAAAGTATACAATCTCAGCAGGGAATAAGAACATGTTTATATACGACATAATCAATGCACATAACCATAATTGACATAATAAATACATATACCCAATCTGGAATTGACATATATGATATAATGATTTGTAAACTCACCAGGGATCAGCAACAGACTTGCTTGTAACACCTGGGCAATATAACCGACAGCATATACATGTATAATAAATGACATGTATGAAGTATGACAACTATATACAACAATCATAGCTCAAACAAGTGCAACATATCACAATCACATGTAGCTAGTAACTACAAGATATGTATGTAGATATATCTCCATAGATGCACTGCGCATCATGTTGGGATGTATACTATAAGTCTAGCTTTTGTATGAACATCTGTTTTTGAGATATTTTTAAATGAGAATCACTTTGGTCAAATGTCTACATTTTATATTTATATATATGTCGATGCAGTTGTCCATTTAATTTATATTATAGATAACATAGTGTGTGGTGCCATACAGAAGATCATGTTATCGGTTCCTTATAAATTATAAATAGTAGCTCACAACCAAGATGGATAGGGACAGACCATTGGAACGGTTGTAGTGTAACTTGGTATTAATTTGTCTTGGCTATAAAATTACACTAGTACACTATGTGTGTATTGAACATGACCATTTGAGATTTTTCGATTTATACTGACTGCATAAAAGAACAGAACCTCTATTATTATGGATGTGCGTACTCTTAATCCCGATATAATAATAAATATATATACTTAGTATTTATTTCTTTAACTTATCAATGGGTGAGATTTATTCCTTAAATCAATAGGCCTGATAAGTTAGGAGATAATACCATTTATATGGTGTGTTTTTTATTATAAAAGGAAACTGTGTCCTATTTATTTAGATTAATGATGCCCCCTTGAGGAGCTCATAAGGATTATCATGTAAACCCGAAGGTGGACTTATTCCGACATGATAATAAAGTTGAGTGGTACTACTCTTGGAGTTAGATGTTAATTAAGTGAGTTGTCAATAACTCATTTAATTGATGGACATACAATATCTTAAACACAGGGAGATTAACACACTCATGATAAGTAGGAGCCCATATTGTAATATAGGATTAGTACGGTAGTTCAATAATGACCCTTTAGTGGTATGAGTTATTATTGATGAACTTGAGTTGGGTGTTCGGGTCGAACAGGAAGCTCAAGTCCATCAGGAGGCCAAACGAATTCCTCCTCTCGATCCATGTTGTAGCCTCTATAAAGTCTCGCATTCACCCGTTTTTCATTTTGCTTCCTACCCAAGAAAGGGGTCGACCATATCCTTGCTTGGTGGCCAAGCAAGGGGCCGGCCAAGCCTTGCTTGTTGCCCAAGCATAGGGCCAGCCAAGCCTTGCTTGTTGCCCAAGCATAGGGCCAGCGAAGCGTTGCTTGGTGCCCAAGCAAGGGGATGACCACAATAAAAGAAAAAAAAAGGAAGATTTTTTTTCTCTCAACAGAATTCTAAAAAAAATATGTTAATTTTTCTCCTTTTTTATCTGGCACCAAGGATTATAAAAGGATAGGAGGTTATGCCCCAAAAAATAAGTGATAAGTTTTTCTCCACACTGAAAACCCTCTCCTTTTCTTTCCTGTAGGGTCGGCGCCCAAAACCCCTCCCTTTCTTTCCTCTAGGGCCAGCGCCCCATCCTTTTCTCCCTCCCTTTCTACCCTCTAGGGCCGGTGCCCCATCTCCCCTTGGTGGCTGGGGCTTGGAGGAGAAGAAAAAGAAGAGAAGCACCGAGGTGGCTGCCGATTTGGAGGAAAAGAAGAAGAAGGAGGTACCCCTTTTGCTTTGTATTCTTTGGTGGTAGGCGGCTTGGAAAGGAAGAAGAGGTTCGGGTGTTGTCTTGGTAGATCGTCGCCCACACGACGCCCAAGAAGAGGAGAGGAATATGGTAGAAGATCAAGAGGTCTTTAGCTACGAAGAAAGGTACAACTAGTTCTTTAATTCCGCTGCGTAATTGGCTTTGCTTCTCTTTGTGTCGACTCTGGATATCGATTTGAATACCAACACAAGAGACCAGCGATCTTGTGCTTCGATCAAGGTGCGCTTTGATCAATTAAGATCTTTCTTGATTGATCAAACACATGTCTGATCGGACATGTGGGTTGCTAGGAAAGGTTCTGTGCTCATACAAAATTTTTGTACAGGGGAATTACACAGAACAGAATTTTCAATGCCAACACATCATATGTAAATGCACATGCATGTCATATGGTCACCCCCGCTACCCCTCAAAACACCACGACCCCTGTATGGACGAGAGGTTTGGATCTGTGACAATTGTACTACCCTCCAGATCGACAATAGAGTGGTCGAAGTGGACAGTTCGCTAAGTATCTATCAAGCTACATAGCATCAGGGTCTTTAACTACTCACGTCTCTAGCCCCCTGACTACTGTACCCTTAGACCCACTACTCTCGAGTGGCCAAGGTGGATAGAGTATAACATTGAGCAGCCAAGTGAGCATAATAGGACTAGCTCTAGTCCTAGCTACCACTCTCCCACAGTGATCGAATGGGCAGCTAACATGTCTGATGACTAGCTTATACCAAAGGAGAGCAAGTAGTCATCAACATGAATATATATGATTGGGGACTAGCTGATACCATAAGGGAGCAAATGGTCATCAGCATGCAGTGCAATGATGAACATGATGTAGTAACTGACACGATCATCATCAAAGCAACCTCCCAATCATCATAAATAGCTCCAGTACAATGATCCATCTAACACCTATATCTATAGGTATGGGTAGATCCAACTGGTGTCTACTAAACAACAAACATAATAAGTGGCAACACCAAACATGTACACAACATACACGTATGCACCCTACAATATAGGTGTAATCAACATGATATCTCCAATATCACACCAGCCACACAAGATCACTAACATAGGTACTATCAACATGATTCATCTAATAGTACATATCAGACATATGTACACACAACCATATAGGTATAATCAATAAGAAACCTCCAATAGTCATACCAGACATGTGACTCACCCATCATACAAATGAATAGTCAACAAGCTAACTTCTATAGTATATACTAAACATGTGTACACTCAACATAATCAACATGTTAACTCAGTCAACAAGACATCCCTTACAATACATACTCTACATGTATATACACAACAGAGTATAGATATCCAAAAGCCAAGAATGTATAGGAAATAACTAGATTATCTCTAAAGTCAAGCAAATAAGTCTCAAGCAGGATATCAAACAAATAGATTTAAGGTAAAGCAACCTAATCCATCAAACAAAATAACTATGCACTAAGTTTAAAGAACTAAAAAGGCCTAGGAAGAAATGTCCGCCTTTATTTGTTGAACATGATAAACAATCCCACATTGAGACACTCATCCCAAAGTAAAGTCCTGCATTTACATTATATAATGTATATTTTAGCTAATAACAAATGAAGTAAATAACTAAATATGTCACACCCCAGAGGAATCCTTAGCCGACAAACGGATAGTATCTCCCCTGTAATAATGACAATATGAATCATATATACAATGTCATACAGCTACTCAGAAGCTATATTACTAGCCCACACGGCTAGAACATACATAATCACGCAGTTATATACACAACACACTCGGCTGGAATAAAATAATCACAACCACGCAGTTGTATAATAAACAACTCACACGGCTGTACTAAAAACACAGCAGAAAACTAAAGAAAACCCCATAAATCAAGAACATCAAATGGCTAGCTGACTAGGCTTTACACACAACCACAACAAGACAAATACAAGATACCAACATAGCAAAACTCAAAACAAAATCGAAGTAATACAATGTCAAGCTCACAAATTCGTAAAGCAAGTAAAGTAAGAAGCAAAACCCAAAATCATACTCGGATGTGACATGGGACCGGCAGACAGAATACTCCAAGTTACACCACAATCATCTACCTGCTACTTGAGGAAAAAGACAATACACAAATGCGGTGGTAAGTGCGAGTCACTTAGTGGGTAATAGACAAGATAGTGCATGGTCTACATAAAACATGGAGATCAAAGTATACAGTCTCATCAGGGAAATAAAAACATGATCATAAATTGACATAATGAATATACATACTCAATCTGGATCCAACACACAATATCATGATCATAATGTCATAGTAAATGAACCTACCCAATCTGATACTAACATATAAGGTCAAGATAATAAATGATATAATAACTGCACATACCCGAATCAGTCAAATACACATGGTGTAATATACAATAAACTCACCAGAGATCATCAACAAACCTGCTCTAACACCTGAGCAATATAACCGATAGCATATACTTGTATAACAAATGTCATGTGTGAAGCATAGGCTATGAGATATGCTAATAAATATTAATTAAATAATAAGAATTATTAGAGAAGTAATTTTAAGAAATTATTTCAGAAAATTTTAGAAATTTTTGGGATTTAAACGGACTCCGTATGATACGTTTAAGGGGATGAACTGATTTGTCTCAGAGGAGGCCTGTTTGGGATAACCATTAAGTAGGAGTTGATTGAGGAGTTAACTTAGGGTTTAATCAAATTAACCCTAAGTATAAAATATCGCTACAGTAACCAAGCTTTTAAACGTCATTTCCTCTCCTCTTCCTCCGCGATCCCCTTTTCTTCCTCCCTGCACATTGCAATCTCTGATTCCTCTTCTTCTTCCCTCGACATCATCGGCGTGGGTCTACCCTTGGAGCTTCAAGAGTGAGGGATCCTCCTCTTTTTTTGATTCCCGCAAGCTGCAATGGCAAGGCTCTCATCTTCCTTTCCATCGTCGGCAACACTCCTTCACTCTCGAACTCTCCCTCACCACGTCATCCGAGGTGTCGCCGCTAGATCTCAATAGTGTCAACGTCGTTCAACCTATTGCCTGCTAAATTGTCACTTCTTCTGGCAATTCCTTGGGTTTGATTATCGACGGTACTACGCTCTAGGGTGCCATCATTTTCTCTGCTTGTGTTGTTTCCAGTAGATCAACCAGCGATGATCTTTCTCGTCAATTCATTCTTGAAGTTGCGACTCGTACCCCTACAAGTAGGATTCGAGTCAGGCGCCACCATCGGGAGGCGACTAACCAAGGTACACTTCGTCGAAAGACCTTGAGAATTCATAGATTTTGCTTATTTATTTCCAGTTGTAATGTTCTTCTTCAAGCGGGACTAATGGGAGGCATCCAAATAGCGTGTTGTCGGAATCTTGCTGAGCAGGTCACTGATCTCATCGGTGCATACTTCTATTAGAGATCCAAGTTGGGGAGGTGGTCAACTAGGGTAAGTTTTGTTTCTGATTGCCAGGATTTTATAGACCTAAATGCTCTATGATTAGGATCTGGATTGATCATTGGAAGTGGATGATTTACTATTAGTTTTGGTATCAACAAAACAATATATTGTTGAGGTTTATGCATCTGATCGCTTTCTGCATATCAGGGTGAGTTTTCATTAGTGATTTTCTTTTAAATTTCCTACGATTGATATGTTCAATCAGGAACACCAATGAGTTATTGAATTATGTCTTGCTTAGATCACATAGAAGTATGTGGATGGATTATTGAAACTATATAGATATTAGGTGTTGTACTAGAACTATTGTGTTTGGGTGAAGTTGAGAGGTGAATCATATTTAAACTTAATCTAGAATTTATTATGGAATGTCTAGGGTTGTATTGTTCTAAGCAATTATGGAAGGTTTATGGGTAATCAAGGATCTAAGGGGAACCAAGAAGATGAATGGCTTAAGCTAGAGTTAGCTATTTCTTTTGGTATGTGATTCATTTATTTGTAGTATATATAATTTGATACATTATATATATGACACAGGATCTTGATCAGTGACGAGCATCGTGACGTAGAGGTGGGGGATTCTTTCAGAGATGTGTTATATAAAGGCGGGTATTTCTTCCTTGGCCTCTTTACTTCTTTGATCTTAGTGCATGATTGTATTTGGATTGATGGATTATGTTGCTTTACCTTAAATCTATCCATATTGTTATCCTACTTGATACTTGTACTTGACCTTTAAGATGATTTATTTATTTTAGATACAGTCTTAGCTTTTGAATATCTATAAGTTATATATTTACATATAGAGTATATATAGTAGGGGATATTTTGTTGACTGAGATAACATGTTGATTATACATATGATAATGAGTACACACATGTGTAGTTTCTGTCAAGGTGTTATCATGTTGATCGTGAATTTATATGTTGTAGAGGGGGTACGTGTATGATGTGTTCTACTGGAGTTACTTATGTGGATTGAGGTGTTGCATTGATGATGATTGTGTCATATTATGTCAGTATCATGATTACTACATCATGTTCATCATTGCACTGTATGCTGACGACCATTACTCCCTTGTGGTATGAGCTAGTTGACAGTCATATATACATATGCATGCTGATGACCATTGCTCCCATGTTGTATGGGTTGGTTCTTCGATCATTGCTCCCTTTCGGTATGAGCTAGTTGTCAATCATGTTAGATACCCATTCGACCACTGTGGGATAGTGGTAGCTAGTAGTGGAACTAGTCCTGTCATGCTCACTTGGCTGCTCAGTGTTATACTCTATCAGCCTCTGTCACTCATGAGTAGTGGTATATGGAGGTTACAGTAGTCAGGGGGCTAGAGATGTGAGTAGTCAGGGACCCTGATGCTATGTAGCTAGATAGCTACATAGTGAACTGTCCACCTTGACCACTCTATTGTGGTATCCAGAGGATAGTACAACTGTCACATACCCAAGGCTCTCGGCTATACAGGGGTCATGGTGTCTTGAGAGGTGGCGGGGGTGACCATGACATTTGTATATGATGCGCGGTGCATCTGTAGAGATATATTTGTATACATATCCAGTAGATCCTATCTACATGTGATTGTGATATGTTGCACTTTTTTGAGCTATGATTGTTGCATATGGTTGTTATGCTGCTTACATGTCATTTATTATACATGTATATGTCACCAGTTATATTGGTCAGGTGTTCCTAGCAGACCTGTTACTGATCTCTGGTGAGTTCATCGTTTATTTCATCATGTGTGTTCAACTGATTCGGGTATGTGCATTTATTATGTCATTTTCGATCTTGGCCTTATGTGTTAGATCCTGATTGGGTATGTGTATTCATTATGTTAGTTATGTTTAGATGTATTGATTATGTCATATATGATCATGTTCTTATTTCCCTACTGACACTGTATATTTTGATCTCCATATTTTATATAGACCATGCACTATCTTATCTATTACCCGCTGAGTGACCCGCACTCACCACCGCATTTGTGTATTATTTTTTTCCTCAGGTAGTAGGTAGATGTTATGGAGTCGCTTGGAGTATGCATGTCTGCCGATCCCATGTCACATCAGAAGCCGATCTTTATTTCGCGTTTACTTTGCTTTACGTTTTTATAGTTTTCCTTTAGTTCATATACTTGGTACTGTAATAATTTTGTCGTGGATTTGGTGTTTGCCCTTGTGGCTAATTTTGATGATATTGATGGTTGTTATGTAAAGCCTAGCCAACTAGCAATGTGTTATTTTAGTTTATGGGGTTTCCTATTATTTTTCGCTGTGTTTTTAGTATAGTCGTGTGAGCTATTTATTATATAACTACGTGGTTGTGATCTTATTATTCCAGCCGATTGAGCTGTGTATATAATTACGTGGTTGTGTATGTTCCAGCCATGTGGGCTGATGATTATAGCTTGTGAGAATTCTTGTGGTTGTATTCATGATTCATATTATCACAATTACAAGGGAGATGTTATCCGTTTTCCGGGCAGGGACTCCTCTGGGGCATAACATAGGTCAAATCACACCAGTCACATAAGATCATTAACATAGACATTATTAACATAATTCCTCTAATAGTACATATCAGACACGTGTACACACAATATAGATACAATCAACATGGTTCCTCCAATAGCAAACACCGGAAATGTGTACACATACAATATGCAAATGGACAATCAACTAGGTGACTCCTACAACACATACCAATCATGTGTAACTCAACATCAAATGCATAATCAGCATGTTAACTCAGTCAACAAAATATCCCCTATAATACATACTCTACATGTGTACACACAATAGAGTCTAGATATTCAAAAGTCAAGACTCTATGTGAAGTAAATAGATCATCTCAAGGGTCAAGCATAAGTATTAAGCAGGATAGCAGCAAACGTACTGATTTAATATAAAGCAACCTAATCCATCAATCAAAAATAATCATTCACTAAGTTCAAAGAATTAAAGAGTCTAAGGAAGAAATACCCGCCTTTATCTGTAGATCGTGTTAAACAATCCAACGTCGAGACGCTCGTCCGAAAACAAAATCTTGCAATCACATAATGTATTTAGCTAATCACATATGTAGCAAATAGCTAAATAAAATCCCCAATCTAATTAGGGTATCTTATAATGAACATGATCTTTGAGTAATCCTCCAATTAACCTTAATCATACTACAACCTAATTAGATCAGCTTTAAACATGAATCATCACTAAAACTCACCCCAATCTGATAATCATCCACACTCACCGAAACCATCCATTCAATCCATTGTATTAACTACTAAACATGATAAGGAAATGGACTAACCAACCTTACTCAAATTAGTGTACTCTGCTGTTAACTCATCGGCGGAGTACCCGCTGCTAGAAAACATGGCTGGAGCTAGATATAATCGATGATCTCTAAACAAGCACCCTACATCACAATCATCACAGCCACAATTGAGAAGTAGACTTAATTCCACCATGAACACCCTATAATCAGGACAACTTACCCCTAATCAAATCTGAAATCTCTCTAGAACATAATCTGTATGCTGCTGTGATGGAAATAGAGGTCTCTTCGAATTCGAAGAGAAGTGGATGTCTATGATGATCATTCCTCCCTGAATATAAAGAAAGTACCATAGGGACTTTAGGGCATGGCGCAACGAGATGGTGCCACAGTGATGGTTCAGGAAGAGGGAGAACTTAAGTGGCTGAAATATTGGTCGTGATCGTTCACTAGTGACTATAGCCGTAGCACCACACCGACAAAAAGAGCAGTGACATGTGGGCGATGACATCGCCAAGGAGATCAGAAGGGGGCGGCTCGACAGCGGCTCTAGGGCATGATCGAAAGCTTGGGGCGAGGAGTGGAGAGTCGGTATCTCGCGGTCGGACGGCGACTGCTATGTCGCCGCTTGAACTTCATGTTGTGCTCCGACCATCGGTGCTGTATTAGCCGGTGTCGACGATTGAGTGGTGGCGGCGACGGATCAGGAGGAGAAGAGGTGGGTCGGCGATGGCTCGAGGTAAGGCTTGGGTAGAAGAGACCGGGTGTCTTGGTCGGCAAAAATGAGTAGAAAAGGAAATCTTATAATAACACTTAGGTTTAATATAATTAAACCCTAACTTAATTACTTAATCAACTTCTAAATAAATGGAAATTCTGAACAGGCTTCCTCCTAGCCCAACTGATTCATCCCCTCAAAACAAGTCATACAGACTCCGTTTAAATTCTGAAAAATTTCTAAAAATTCCTAAAATATCCAATAAGGTTATTTCTCCATTACCACTTATTATTTAATTTTTTCGTATCTCATAAAATAACTCTCCCACCTAATTAGAGTAACTCCAATTGAACATGATTATGGATTAATCACCCAATTAACCTTAACCATACTACACCCTAATTAAATTAGGTTTATACATGATTCATCTCCAAAACTCACCCAAATCAACACATCATTTAATCCATGTCTTAAATCAACTAGGCATCATGAATCAATTAATCTCTTATTAATTAATCAACTCTTCTTGCCCGTATAATCAAATTAACTTCTAATCTTCATTCTATAATCAATTCTAATTTCATAATCAGTCGCAATAAACTTAAATTAGCCACCCAACATCTCAATTGATCCCTTAATTTAATCCAATACATAAGGTAATCAATCCATAGCACATCTTACCTAAATCAGATCCGCAATCGCTTGGCGAAAGAACCAGAGGTTGCTATGATGAAGAGGGAGCTCTCCACTCAAACCCACAGTCGCTCGAGAAAGATCCAAAATGCCATTTGTGAAGTTGCTACCGGAAGTAGGAAACCTCTGGTGTCACAATGTCGTGCTCTTCTCCCTAAAATTGAATCCGGTTGGCATTCTCAGGCGCACCAAGAATTGTTCCCCTCGTCCCCGTGGCACTGTAATGATGTCAAAGGATAGATCTAGCACAAATACAAGGATGATAGCTCATGGTGTGGGGGAAAGAAGAAATTCCTATAACTGATGAATGCGAAGGAGAAGTAAGCTAAAGGTATGGATCTAGGGCACCACAACGTGCCCCTGCTCATACCTGTAGAATGCCGACTCCAGGTGAATCGTCAGCGGTCAACTAGAGAGATCTAGGGCATGGTCGAAAAGGAAGCTCAGGTGCTTTCGGCGAGTGCTTGGCGTCCGTGGCTAGGTATGGGAAGGCGGTAGCGTGACGATCTAGCGGAGCGGCACCAGGGTCGGTGAGTTTTAACGAGAGCCCATCAATCAGTGCCGTGTGGAAGATGAGAGGTGACGCTGCAGCTTCGGGATTGCAAGGCATCGCTGGCTGAGGAGAAGAGGGCTCGGGAGAGGGAGTGAATAGCAATGGAGTGACGCCGGCGAAGATGAGGAGAAAGGAAAGGGATCGGTGCGAGAGGGAGAGCGAGGAGGGAATCAACGAAATGATTTAGGGCATAACTTAACATATATATTTTTTATTCCTAGAAAATTCTATAAGGATATTACTTCAATAACACTTATTATTTAATTTACGATATCTTATAATATTATAATTGACTAAAACATAAAGTTAATTAATGTATTATTAAAATATTTAAGAAACATTTTAAAAAATCTATAAAACACACATTTTAAAAATCATTTTAAAAATTTCTTTAAAAAAGCATTTTAAAAAATATTTTAAAAATCATTTTTAAAATTGATTTTAAAAATCATTTTAAAAATTGATTTTAAAAAAAATCTTTTAAAAATCATTTTAAAAATTTATTTTGAAAATCATTTTAAAAATTTATTTTAAAATTTTATTTTAAAAATTCTTTTAAAAAATAATTTTAAAAGTTATTTTAAAAAATCATTTAAAAAATATTTTTAAAATCATTTTTAAAATTATTTTTAAAAAATCTTTTAATTTTTTTTAAATTTCTTTAAAAAACATTTTAAAAACCCTTTTAAAAATAATTTTAAAAAGTCATCTTTAAAATTCTTTTACAAAATCATTTTAAAAATTATTTTAAAAAATTCTATAAAAATTATTTCAGAAATTATTTTAAAATTATTGTTTTAAAAATTATTTTGAAAATATTTTTTAAATCTTCTAAAAACTATTTTAAAATTAAAAAAAAAGATTTAACTAAAAAATATAATTTAAAATTTAAAAATAAGTATATTATGTAAATTAATCTTAATTAAACAAATAATTAAATCAATTAAAATTTAATTAAATAATTAGAACAAATTAAACTTTATCTTTACTCTAACCCACTTTAAAATTACTTTACTTCAAAATTTAATTAAAACTTAACTTAATTTTAATTTAATAAATTAAAATATTTATCTTAATTTAACCTATCGTTAAACCTTAATAAAATTATAGTTTTTCAAACTTGTAACCTAACTAACTCTAATCATAGTTAATCCTAATTTAACTTAAGTTAAATCCAACTAAACCTTAAAGATGAAGTCAGTTAAAATGAAAAATTAAACTATACTTTCATTAATTAATTAACTCAATAATTTAAGTTAATTAATCGAATAAGTACTAAATTATTAAATTGAGCTAAGTAAAAGTTAATCAATAACCTATTGATATGATTCACTATTATTGTGTTAGTACCAAATTGTTGCATTTAACCTAACATTTAATTAACTTAATCCTAGATTAATATTTAAAGTATAATTGATTAATGATTAATCAAACTTAATGGGTAAATGGAAAATATAAGTTTTTTAAATAATATATTATTTATGAAAATCAATATTCCCAACACTACTTCCCTTAGACACTTAGGTAAAAACTTTTTGTAACTAAAAAAAAAGATAATCAGAAGGGGGTGTATTGCCTTGAAAATATGTTGCACAAATTAATTAACACGTCTAAACCCTAGTACGAATTAATGGGGTGTCAACTTGAGGAGGGGAGAGGATTAAAATACTTTGAAAAATCTTTTCAAACTTTATTTTAAAAATATTCTTAAAATATTTTTAAAACTATTTTTTAATCTTTTTGAAAAATAATTTACAAAATACTTTCAAAACATGCTTTGAAAAATATACTTTTCAAATATCTATTTTAAAAAATATTTTGAAAAATATTTTTGAAAATTACTTTGAAAATTACTTTGAAAATATTTTAGAAAAATAATTTGAAACCCCTTTTTTAAAAGTTACTTTGGACAATTAAATTTTAAAATTACCTTGAAAAGTAGTGTTGAAACCTGTTTAAAAATTTACAAACATGAGTTACAGAATTCTTGAAAAATGCTTTGTTTTTGAAAAAAAAAACAATTTTCAAGATTTTGAAAATTTTAGAAATTCCTTTCTTTGAAAAGGTTCTTATCAGTAAGTCCTCCCTACAATAAACCTACAAGTTTCTTATCTATACTTTGCAAAATTTACTACTTGATAGGCTTATGTGTGTATATCCATATTTCATACGTTGGAATACTTATATGTATTTTTTTTATGAATATCAAAGGTGGAGGGTAAGGGTTAAATAAAAAAATAAAACTCTTTTAAAAATTATTTGAAAATCTTAACCCTAAAATGATCAAGAGAATAAATAGAAATTGAAATTACTTTTTCTCTTGAATCATTTTATTGCTATTTTTAATGAATATTTTTCTAACTTTAACTCAGGTTGTCATTACATCAAAAAAGGAGACCTTGTTGGTACATTTGGCACTAATGATCAAACTTGAATTTTGATAAATGATAAGTGGATTAAAATTAGATTTATTGTTGATCTAACTTTGTTATCGAGTGTGCAGAGTTGACTGACTCGACGGATCAAAAGGGCAAGACACCAAGCAGGAAGCCCAGTCGGGATGTGCGATTCCCGGATGGCAAAGTCTAGATATGAGATTCTGGTAGAAGGAAGTCTAGATGTGCGATTCTTGTAAAAGATCATAATAATAATAATAAGGTTTAATGGACGAATAACCTTAGCGGAATTTTTAGAAATTTTTGAGAATTTTCTGAGAATTCTTTGGAGCACGTAAGACGTATTTTTATGGGGATAAATTTATAGGCATGAGGAAAAGCCTGTTTGAGATACTCAATTTAAGTAGGAGTCGATTATGGAAATAACTTAGGCTTTAATTAAAATAACCCTAAGTTATAAATCTAAGTTTCCTAATATAATTAATCGATTCTGTTTATAAATCCCTCACCGTGCCCTAACCTCTTTCTCTGCCCGATTTCCTCGCCCTTTCCCCCTCTGCTCGATTCTTTTTCTTCCTAGACATCGATGCCACAAGGGAGCTGGTCATCGGTGGTTGAGCACTCCATCTTCCCCATCGATTGAGCTCGCTGGGCAGTCGATCTTTCTCCTGGGTCGTCAAATCTGCGCAGGCAATCTCTCGGTGGAGGGAGGGGGGATTTGAACCCTAGTCGTCGATGCCACGCCCCAGAGGAGTCCCTTCTAGACAAAAATCCGGAAGCATCTCCCCTGTATTAGTGACAATCTGAAGCATACATACATAACCATATAACCATATACATCAACACTCAAAATAAGAAAAATAATCATCAGCCCGCTCGACTAGATTTACACACAACCACACAGTTATATACTCAACCCACTCGACCGGAACAAAATAAACATAACCACGTAGTTATATATATATTAAACAACCCACTTGGCTGTACTAAAAACCAACACAATGTAAAAACGATAAAGGGAGCCCATACAAACCAAAACAACACATAGCTAGATGACTAGGCTTTATACCACAACCACAAATACAAACTCCACATAATAAATTCCAAGAGAAAATCGAGCGTAAGACCAACAAGGTCATTAACCAAAATACCTGAAATCACCAGCTACACTCCAAAATCCACATCAACTAGTTAGAAAATAAATACGCAAATTCAATATACCATCCAAACAGAAATAAGTCCGAAAAGAAAACTGTCCTCGAATGTGACCCGGGACTAGCAGCCAGGACTCTCCCAAGTTCTTTGATTCATCTACCTGCTACCTGGCAAAAGAAAAATCATTTTGTGGGGTGGTAAGTGTTGGGACTCAGCGGGTAAAGGAAAGATAGTGCATGGACAAAATATACAAATAGAGATTGCCAACATTATGTTGGTGCGGGAAGCATCCGACGATCGAACCCAAGTTTTAATAATGGAAAAGGAATCAAAGTTAAGCTTATTTGTGATCTAACATGTCTGATGGAAATTGCAGGAAAGTCCTAAGTGTTCTTAGACAAAAGTCCTAACTGCGGTTAGGCCAGGTGGTAACCTTAGGTCCTAGGGGGTGGTAACTCTAGGTGTAGGAAAACCCTAAGGGGCGGCAACCTTAGGTCCTAGGGGGTGGGAACCCTAGATGGTGAAAATCCTAAGGGGGGGTAACCTTAGGTCCTAGGGGGAGGTAACCCTAGGTGGAGAAAAACCCTAGGGGGTGGTAACCCTAGGTAAAAAGTCCAGTCGATTTGGAGGACCGGACTGGCATAAGGTAATCTCTCCTGAGGGGAGTAGGTGAGGACATGTTCCCCACAAAGGGAATAGTAGGCGTCGGGTCGACCTAGGGTTTCCGGTCGAAAATTCGAAGTCAGACCTGGACAGTCCGATGACTGTCGATCACTTGATTTATCATGTTTATGTCTGTTCTAACTTTGTCTTGTAGGGTATGTTGTTGTTTGAGACTAACGTGTCTTGCAGATACAAAAGGAACAAGCTAAGCCTCGGATGAACAGTGTTCGAGACACCTCCATGGAGCTTGGAGGCGCCTCAGGTGTAAAACAGAAGTTGGCTGTGAAAAGGAGCTGGAGGCACCTTAGATGGAGCTGGAGGTGCCTTGGAGCAAGGCTTGGAGGCACCTTGGACTGGCCATGGAGGCGCCTCAAGCAGGATAAGCGGTGAAGGTTTCTGCGCTGATCCATGCGTCTGACTCGGGTGGCTTGGAGGCGCCTTAGATGAGGTTTGATGCGCCTCCAGCAGTGTATAAAAGGGGTGTTCGAGAAGCAGCTTAAATGAATCAATTCTAAAGTGACCTTCTCTCGTGTGCTGTTGACAAGATGACCCAGAAGTGCTGTTGCAAGTACCCGACAACCCGAAGCTGCGTTTTCTTCATCTCTAGTTGTCGGTATAAGTTTTCTTTTCAGTACATTTAATTGTAAACACTTATTGTACTCTTATCGATTTTATAGTTGTTGGCCACCGAAAAGCGATCAACGATCACGGGCCTTGGAGTAGGAGTCATCTTAGGCTCCGAACCAAGTAAACCTTTGGTGTCTTTGTGTGTATTTGTTATTTCTTTCTATTCCGCTGCTTACTCGTCGAGTTTTTCAAATCCGAAATGTGTGAAAGCCATGAGCGCTATTCCCCCCCCCCCCCCCCTCTAGTGCGATCTCGATCCAACAATTGGTATCAGAGCGGGGTAGCTTTGATTTGGTGCAACCACCAATCAAGCATTCTTTTCATGGTGTTTTTCAATTTTTGGAGTCGATTGGAATTAGCATAATTGCTACATTCTGATCTAGTTCTTTTTGTAATCGTATTCTTTTCTTGAAGTTGGTGCAACACCACTCGAGAATGCAATTTATTTTCATACCACACTACTAATCCAGGATCAAGTCCTAGGACATCTTTTTATTTTTTTGTGCATGCCCTCTAAATGGCCCAACAAGAAGGCTATAGCACTATCCGTCCCCCCGCTCTTCACCGGAGAAGACTTCGATTACTGGAAGGGCAGAATGGAAATTTTCCTGAAGATCCAGTTTTAGATTGGATGATCATCAAGACTGAATTTGAACTACCGACTAACGAAGATGGCAAACCAATACCCTGCGAAAACTGGGATCCAGCATTAATCAAGAAGGTGGAAGCAAATGCCAGAGCAATTTGTACCCTCCAGTGTGGACTAACAAAAAAGGAGCTCAACCGCGTCGGCCCTTTCTCCAGCGCCAAGGAATTGTGGGAGAAGCTGATCGAGCTTCATGAAGGAATGTCTGACACCAAGGTAAGTAAAAGAGACTTAATATTTAATAAGTTATATAATATTAAATTGCAGGAAGGTGAGACGGCTACTCAACTCCACGCCCAGAGACAAGATCTACTCAACGAGCTACATACGATCGGGCAAAAGGTAGACAACAGGGATGTAATTAGGTATTCCTTAAATGCCTTTCTGAGGAATACCTTGTGGGCATCCATGGTAGATGCCTACAAGGTCTCTAAGGACCTTTCTGTTATCAAATTAGATGAATTGTTTGCTGAGTTTGAACTTCATGAACAGATTAACTCACGTCCGGCCGAGAAAGGTTTGACTTTGATTGCAGGTACAGGAAAAGCACGCGAGTCAAAATCAAAGCACAGAACCAAACCGGAGTCAGAAGAAGAACCGGATTCAGACAATGACGACGATAAACTCACTGCCGAACTCATCAACCTGGTGAGGAAGCTCTACAAGAAAAAGAAAGACTTCAACAAGAAGGACCTCAAAAAGGCAATTCAATCCAAGGAGGCCCAAGCAAAGGTAAAGTTCGAGGTGACATGCTACGGGTGCAATCAGAAGGGGTACATCAAGGCGAACTGCTCGAACCAGAAGGATCCGAAGAAACCAAGAAGGAAGAAGGCCCTGAAGGTGATGCGGGACAAGTCTTCTTCCGAGACATCCGATGATGAAGAACTTGAGCAGGCAAGCTTTCTTGTGTTGACAGCCCGGGACAACACCAACGAGTACGGAAGCGAGGACGAATGGGAAGCTGAGTTCGAGAGAAGCCACGGATCCGTATCCGTTTCCGAAGGGCCAAACCCCTCTTTAAGTAAATGTCGTTTATACAATTTAATTAATTATTTAATGTGTAAAGTAGATGTAACGACCCACCTTCTACACTACTACTACTCTCTAAAGGTGGACGCTACTTAACTGCTAACTCTACTTAACCAGTACACTACTTAATTACGAAAAATCCCTACCGAAAAATTTAGACAGAGTTTCCCTTGTACCGGTGACCAAATCAACAATACAAACAGTGTATACTCAGCCACAAGCGGCTGGAACATATAATCACACAACCACGCAGTATAATAACTCAATAAGAAGAAGGAAACTACTCTAGCAATAGTAAACAGATAATACTCCAACGATAAAACATAACAAGCTACAAGTGCGGAATAGACTCAATTACATTCTCAACTTCATCATAGCATTAAGGAGAAAAGAAAAGGAAACTCTAAACAGGTAAGTTTTAACAACTCCTTAGCAAACTCTTGATCTCTCCATAGTCCAGCCATCACACACCTTCATCACCACCACCTTGTCGCCTTCCTTTCATACCTTAGCTTTTCCTTTATCTGCAGTAGGAGGAAATGCAGTCTATAAGCATAAAGCTTAGTGAGCGCTATCTAACTCACAAAAACTCGATATGCATGTATATAAACAAAAACATGCTAAAACTGAATGCTAATATATAAAACTACTCATGCTCATAAATAGCAAAGGAATCATACTAACTGAAATACTAAACATGTATAGCTAATCATGCTCATAAATAGCAAATAACAGTAAGCTAACTCATGCTCTTCTATTAGTAAAGAAACATACTGAAAGGCTAAACATGTAAGGCAAGTCTATACTATCATGCTTGCATAAAGAACTTAACTTACTGAATTCTAAACACCTTCTGTATCTTATTTCACTTGCATAAAGACTTATTCTTTAATACTTATGTGAAATTTATTTTTACTTGTTCAAAAACTCATATTTATAATACTTCAAAATAGTAATCAACTTCTCTTGGGCCCAGGCATAGTACCATTTTATGCGCGTTCCCTAATAGGTTGGGGTAGCGAGCCACCAATCCTAAAAGACCAGACCTTGGTCTACCAGGGACAAGACCTTGGAATTGGACACCTGGATTTGTTTAACGACAACCTTGGAAGTCGGGTACTAGCCTCTTCTTAAAAGTAAAATACTTATTATCTTATTTACTTCTTCTTTAAATGCCTTGGCATTTTAATAAGCACCTTGTGTGCCAAAATCCCTAAAGTCTTGACTTTGGGATCTACTTAAGGCCTTGGCCTTTTCTTTCTTTTCTTTTTACTTGTTAATGCTTCTAAAAGAATTTTATAGAACTCTTATTTTCCCACTAGAATACATGGTTGTTCATGCTTATTAAAATAGCAAATGAAAACTAAAGAAATTGCTCATGTGTATCTAGTAATAAAGAAAACTGATCACGTTTAATATATATCAAGAAAGCTCACACTATGTACTTGGATTAAGGGTTGTTCGTGCCCAACTAATAACAAGTGAAAGCTAGAAAATCTGCTTATGCATATCTAATAGAAAATGGAAGCTAATAGAAACCGAACCTAAGGTTGTTCATGTTATTCAAGAAAACCAAGAAACTAACACTACACTAAGAATGAATTTAAATCTGTGTCAAAGAATTAATAACACAAAGTCTAGCAACATGATAAGGATTAATAACACTAAGTCTAACAGCATGTTAAGGATTTATAACACCACCGAACCTGCACAGCAAGCTCCAACTCAAGCTAAAACCTGCTGGGATAGGGTCATATGGAAGGGTGTACTTTGCAATTCTAAACAATGAAAAGCATGTTTCTGTGAAGAAGTTTGATGCTTCTGAAGATGGCTCAAATGATATCCAGATTGAAGCATGAAAATTTTATTGAGATTTCAGGATACTGTGTAAAAGAAAATATGCGTCCGTTAGCCTATGAGTTTGCAACTATAGGCTCTTACATGATGTTTTGCATGGTATGGCTATGACATTTATCTGCTACTTCGTGAACATCAACAGAAATACATATAACATAACCCAATTTCATCTAACATCCAATCCTAATTCATGAATGACTAACTAACCAATTTCCTACAACAATTCAACAGGAGAGCAAAACCTCTTCATAGATTAGATGAATGTTAACTATAAAGCTGTAGAATCTAAAACACAACTTATACGTTCATCTAACATCTCGGCTAGGCATTTATGCAAACAGAGAACGTTCAGAGAGCTCGCAAAGAAACCTTGAGGAGAATAAAAAATCCACCGAGCATAAACCCAATTCAAAAACCAAAACCAAGTCGCGGAACGACTCCTACTGCAGGTGAGAAGCAACTCACCTCGCTATTCTTGGACTTACAACCGGAGAAGAGAACTCTAAAGCTTCTAGGGTTCAGAGAAGGTGAAGATCTAGGCGATTCCTTCCTTTCCACGTGTTCTCCTTGACCAGGAGAGCTCGGATCCGCAAGAGTTCGTGGAAATCCCCTTCGGCCGGCCGTCGGAGATGAAGCTGGCTTCGTTTTTCCTTCGCTCGGCAGAATCGGCGCACACACGGGATGGAAGAAAGGAGAAGAGATGGGATTAAGTCACGGGAAAAACACTTAACCCTTTATAACCCAGGTTTTATTTTTGCCCTTTACAATAACTTAAATACATCTCGCTACATACTTGGTTAACAAATCACACGCAGCCCAGTTGGTTGGCTATGTTCGGTTAAGTCGAGTTCGGCCGGAGGTCTTGGGTTCGAGTCTCAACTTCCACATTTTTGGTCAAAACTTCTTTCTTTTTTTGTAAACATACTAAACGACCTCCAAAAATTACGTAAAAATACTCTAAAAATTTCTAGAATATTTTAAAAGCATTTTCAAATATTTTTATGGACTTTTAAAACTTGAAATAGGGAAAATTGGATCGTTACAATCGCCCATACCTTATAAAAAGTTCATCCTCGAACTTAGAATAGCTCTGGATACTTCTGTCTCATACTGTCCTCCCGCTCCCAAGTGATTTCCTCGTGCTTCTGGTTCTGCCAGACGACCTTCACTAGTGGTACTTCTTTGTTTCTCAATCTCTTGACTGCTCTGTCCACTATCTGTGTAGGTCTGCTCTCGTAGCTAAGATCCTCTTGGATCTGCACTGTCTGAGGCTGAATCACTTGGCTGGGGTCGTGAAGACACTTCTTTAGCATGGAGACATGAAATACATTATGTATTGCTGACATGTCTTGTGGTAAGTCCAGCTTGTTAGCTACTTTCCCAATCCTTTCTGTGATCAGGTAAGGTCCTACATAACGAGGACTTAATTTGCCCTTCTTGCCAAATCTCATCACTCCCTTCATAGGAGCGACCTTGAGAAAGACTGAATCCCCTACTTGGAATTCATGTGGCCTACGGCGTGTGTCAGTATAACTCTTCTGTCTGCTCTGGGCAGTCTCAATCCTCTGTCTGATCTTCTGGATAGCCTGAGTAGTCTCATCTATCAGTTCTGTCTGAATGCCCAGTTCTACTTCCATTTCTTTTCTCTCTCCTGCTTCTTGCCAGCATATGGGTGATCTGCACTTCCTGCCATACAGTGCCTCATAAGGTGCCATCTTAATGGTGGCCTGATAGCTATTATTGTAGGCAAATTCAGCTAAGCATAGATACTTGCACCCACTTCCTTTAAAATCTAGTGCACAAGCTCTGAGCATATCTTTTAGAATCTGATTTACTCGCTCTGTCTGTCCATCAGTCTGAGGATGGAAGGCTGTGCTGAACTTGAATTTGGTGCCTAGTGCAGTCTGAACACACTCCCAAAAGTGAGAGGTGAAGCGCCCATCTCTATTAGAAATAATAGATTTAGGAACTCCGTGAAGTCTGATCACCTCTTTAACATACAGCTGTGCCAACTGCTCTATAGAGTGGGACACCTTGATGGCTAGAAAATGAGCAGACTTGGTCAATCTGTCCACTATCACCCATATCGCATCATATCCATTTGTGGTTCTTGGGAGACCTGTTATGAAGTCCATGGATATGTCTTCCCACTTCCACTCTGGTATATGAAGAGGCTGTAGAACTCCTCCTGGTCTCTGGTGTTCTGCTTTGACCCTCTGACATGTCAGGCAAGTACTGACATATTTAGCTACATCTCTTTTGAGTCCAGACCACCAGAATCTCTGTTTCACGTCTTGATACATCTTGGTAGAACCAGGATGCATAGAGTAAGGTGTACTATGAGCTTCTTCTAAAATTTTCTTTCTCAGCTCTTCATCATTGGGGACACAAAGGCGGCTCCCCTGATAAAGAATTCCACTGTCTGATACTCGAAACTCCGAATTTCCTTCTTCTTGTATCCCTTGCTTGATCTTTTGGATATCTGGATCTTCACTTTGCTTTCTCTGTATATCCTCAAGCAGGGTTGATGCTAAGGTCAATGCAGAGAGTTGCCCATAAATAATTTCCATTCCAAAGTCTGACAACTCCTTCTGCAGTGGTAGGGCTAATGATGACAAAGACATCAGGGATGCACTGGATTTTCTGCTTAGTGCATCTGCCACTTTATTAGCTTTGCCTGGATGGTAGAGATTTCACAGTCATAATCTTTGACCAACTCTAGCCACCTACGCTGTCTCATGTTTAAGTCCTTCTGAGTGAAGAAGTACTTAAGACTCTGATGGTATGTGAAAATTCTGCACTGAACGCCATACAAATAATGTCGCTAGAGTTTTAGTGCAAAGACCACAGCTGCCAGCTCAAGATCATGAGTGGGGTAATTCTTCTCATAGTCTTTGAGTTGTCTGGAAGCATAAGCTATCACTTTTCCTTCTTGCATGAGAACAACTCCTAGACCCATCTTGGAAGCGTCACTATAGATGTCAAAACTCTTGTCATTCTCTCTTGTTCTTTCTGGTGAGGGCTGTTAGTGGAGAGGCTATCCTGGAAAAGTCCTCCACGAATTTCCTGTAATACCCAGCTAAACCAAGGAAGCTTCTGATCTCCCTGGCATTTTTGGGTCTACTCCAGTTGTTGACTGCTTCTATTTTGGTTGGATCCACTTGGATACCTTCTCTAGAAATAATGTGACTTAGAAACGCCACCTGATTTAACCAGAACTCGCACTTTGAGAATTTAGTATAAAGATGTTTTTGCTGAAGGGTCTGCAATAGTATCCTCAAGTGCATGTCATGTTCCTCTAGGGTCCTTGAGTAGACTAGAATGTCGTCGATGAACACGATGACAAATTTGTCAAGGTATTCTCTGAACACTCTGTTTAAGTCCATGAAGACCGCTGGTACATTAGTCACACCAAAAGGCATGACTACAAATTTGTAGTGTCCATATCTGGTCCTGAATGCCGTTCTGGGTATATCCGTTTCTTTCACTTCCAGCTGATGGTACCCAGAGCGCAGGTCTATCTTGGAGAACACTGTTGCCCCTCTTAACTAATCAAATAAGTCGTCGATCCTGAGAAGGGGGTACTTGTTCTTGATCGTCACTTGATTCAGAGCTCTGTAATCTATGCACATCCGCATAGATCCATCCTTCTTCTTGACAAACAACACAGGAGCTCCCCAAGGTGAGTGACTAGGGCGGATGAAGCCTTTGTCAAGCAGCTCCTGAAGTTGTTCTTGTAGTTCTTTCAGCTCTGCTGGAGACATGCAGTATGGAGCTTTTGAAATTGGACCGGTACCAGGAACCAATTCAATTGCAAACTCCACTTCTCTGTTGGGAGGTAGTCCAAGTAGCTCTTCTGGAAATACCTCTGGATACTCGCAGACTACCCGCACATCCTTCTGCATGAGTCTTTCTTGATATCTTTGTCCTTCCAGTTCTGATTACTTGACTGGGGTCTCTATTTCCCCACTGTCTTGTCTTCTATCTGGACTGGCTTGTGTTGCGTTTGTTGTGCCTTATTGCTGTTCAGATAGTGCTCACTAATGCCCTGCTGACCAGCTCTTCACCAATCTATGGTCGGTGAGTTTCACTACTCACATTAGGTGTTATTTCTGGTCTCAGCATTAGGAGCATCAGTCTGACTCGTTCTTTCACTGTACTTACTAACTATAGGCAAAGGTGAGCTAGCCTGTTAAATCTTTTAACCGCTTCTTCTATTGGTAGGTCACCTTGTCTGAATTCCATAAGCTCCTCATACTGTTTATTGGTGATCCGTTGACGGAAGACCTCTTCGTAAAACTCTGTCTCAAAGTCAACCCAGCTCATCTGGTTGACTGCTCTCTTACTCTTAACTCGCTCCCACTACATACAAGCATCTCCAGATAGGCAGAAAGAGGCACACTTAATGGTATCAACCTTCTCGACTTCTGGTCAGTCAAGAAGCTCCATTGTGCTCTCAAATGTCTTGAACCAAGCCTGGGCACCTAGGGCTCAGCTTTCTGGTTTCAGTTTCAGCCACTGGATGAGGTATGCTTCTTGTCTTCTAGGTGTTGTGGCGACTTCCAGGGTAACTGATGGGACTTCAGTCACCACTGGAGTCTCCACATTAATGGTTGGGGGAGTGGGAAGAGCTGACTTCTGATTGGCCATTAGATTGACAATCACTTGCTGCTGCTCGCTACTTGTTTCTGAAGTTGAGCAACAACTTCAGAGAGGATAGGCCCAGGGGTTCTGGGCTCTTCGTTCTCCTGAACTCGATCCTCAGTATGAACGGTATGGGGACGTCCTCTTCTTGACATCTAATTATGCAGAGGAAAAGACTAAATAGCTTCTCTAACCCTTCTAATCATATATATATATGAATAAAGAAAAGGGAAGCAAAATCTTCTATCTTACATAAGCACTTAAAAACAAATACTCTATACTGCAGTTAATAATAAGGAAAGCATAATAAAGAAAGAATTTAAATACTTTCTTACTTGGAGACGGCAAGGCTGATGCTGATGTGTGTGTGATGCTGGAGAATGGAACACTGCTCTGATACCAACTGTAACAACTCACCTTCTACACTACTACTACTCTCTAAAGGTGGACGCTACTTAACTACTAACTCTACTTAACCGGTACACTACTTAACTACGAGAAATCCCTACCGAAAAATTTCGACAGAGTTTCCCCTGTACCGGTGACCAAATCAACAATACAAACAGTGTATACTCAGCCACAGGCAGCTGGAACATATAATCACACAACCACGCAGTATAATAACTCAATAAGAAGAAGGAAACTACTCTAGCAATAGTAAACAGATAATACCCCAACGATAAAACATAACAAGCTACAAGTGCGGAATAGACTCAATTACAAGCTCAACTTCATCATAGCATTAAGGAGAAAAGAAAAGGAAACTCTAAACAGGTAAGTTTTGTTAGCTAGAGCTCTAGAGCCAATCATTTGATGATTGTATTTTGGACTTATTGTATCATATTCTATATAAATAAAGGCATTTAGATTTTGGTTATTATACTTACTTGTATTGGTGCCAAATAAACTAAGTATAATAATGTCCTTGAGTAGACGGTTCTCACCTATATCAATCGGTTAGTTGAATCGATAGTGAGATGATATAGGGAACACTACTCTTAATCATTCCTAGTCGAGTATTAACATTCAGGGACAATGTTAATGCAATAAGACTAGCATGTAGGTCAACTCGATGACTTGATCTCACAAGTCATGGATATAGAGATATCAAGTTGACACATGGGTATATATTAGAGGATGTATACTGAATGACCCGCCATGAGAAAGTATCATGGATCGTTATATGAGTGTTATATACTTTCTCATGTGGCTATTAGTATGACTACTAGTCCTTAGACCTGAAGTCGCCATAGATCCCTACATAAGGAGTTATGTACTTTGGTTTCGTCAAACGTCACCCGTAACTGGGTGGACTATAAAGGCGATTACTGGGTATATAACAAATTATGCAGAGGGATGTGAGTGATGTAGATGGGATCTATCCCTCCTATATGACGGGAGAGACATCGGTATTCTTGATAGAGTGAGAACACGAAGTGCATGGCCATGCCCAAATGAGTCAATATAGGATATTGAGCTCATTTGATCGAGTGAGTCTACTTGGAGTTCAAGATTTAGATTGGTCAGAGGATGACACGGTCTATGCCTCACATTGATCAATCTAGATGTCTAGGATAGAAGGACACTTGTCATATATTGTGAGGAGTCACAATTAGTAGTCACAAGGTGATGTTGGATCTCAACATTCTTGTAACTTGGGTAGTAATGATGTGTTGCTAGATACCGCTCATTACTTATGCTCCTAAATGGGTTTAGGGGCATTGCCAACGTTACAAGAACCTATAGGGTCACACACTAAGGACAATTAGATGGAGATTAGGTTCATATGATGAACCAAGAGGATTAGATTCATTTGATGAATCAAATTGGATTAAGAGTAATCCTAATTGGGCTAACTTGAGTTGGACTCAAGTGGATTCATGTATTCAATGAGTCTAATTTAGATTATGACTCATTAAATCAACTTAATTTAATGAATTAGATTCATTATATTAAGTTGGCTTGAATCAAATGGTTAGATTAGATCAACCATGGAAGAGATTTGGTCAAGTTTGACTTGACTTGAGAGGAAGATTAAAAGTCAAGTTTGACTTGAATTTATACCACCTCATTGATGAGTTGGCATTTATGTGGACCAATGATGTTACTCCACATCATCATGGGTGCCACCTCATGGAAGTTACAAAGCCATTTTCTTTAATAGCTTCACATTAATTGCACTTAATGCAATTTTTGGGAGTTACACAATTTGAAGTGGCCGGCCACTTTTGAATGTGAAATGAATTGATTTTCCTCATTCAAGTGCATTATTCCTTCTTCTTCCTCTTGGAGCTCTCTTCCTCTCCCACTCCTCTTCTTGCCGTGACCTATCAAGGTGCTAGCACACCTTTGTTTTGGTCTTCTCCACCTAAGTTGCCCGTGTGGATACTTCTAGAGGAGTATCTATCTTTATACTCTTGAGATCCGACACCGTTTGGACGAGCGGGAACGCGAAGGGCTTCGCTTCGAAGGTATAACTCTTTTCATGTAGATCTAGGAGTAGATCTAAGGAGAAACTCGTACTCGTAATTTTTGTTTTAAATCTTTTCTTCGCATGAGATCCGTTGGCTAGGGTGATTCGGGGTTTCCGCGACGCGAAAACGCGGTTTTTGTGGCCCGAAAAACCCAACAAGTTTTAACAACTCCTTAGCAAACTCTTGATCTCTCCATAGTCCAGCCATCACACACCTTCATCACCACCACCTTGTCGCCTTCCTTTCATACCTTAGCTTTTCCTTTATCTGCAGTAGGAGGAAATGCAGTCTATAAGCATAAAGCTTAGTGAGCGCTATCTAACTCACAAAAACTCGATATGCATGTATATAAACAAAAACATGCTAAAACTGAATGCTAATATATAAAACTACTCATGCTCATAAATAGCAAAGGAATCATACTAACTGAAATACTAAACATGTATAGCTAATCATGCTCATAAATAGCAAATAACAGTAAGCTAACTCATGCTCTTCTATCAGTAAAGAAACATACTGAAAGGCTAAACATGTAAGGCAAGTCTATACTATCATGCTTGCATAAAGAACTTAACTTACTGAATTCTAAACACCTTCTGTATCTTATTTCACTTGCTTAAAGACTTATTCTTTAATACTTATGTGAAACTTATTTTTACTTGTTCAAAAACTCATATTTATAATACTTCAAAATAGTAATCAACTTCTTTTGGGCCCAGGCATAGTACCATTTTATGCGCGTTCCCTAATAGGTTGGGGTAGCGAGCCACCAATCCTAAAAGACCAGACCTTGGTCTACCAGGGACAAGACCTTGGAATTGGACACCTGGATTTGTTTAACGACAACCTTGGAAGTCGGGTACTAGCCTCTTCTTAAAAGTAAAATACTTATTATCTTATTTACTTCTTCTTTAAATGCCTTGGCATTTTAATAAGCACCTTGTGTGCCAAAATCCCTAAAGTCTTGACTTTGGGATCTACTTAAGGCCTTGGCCTTTTCTTTCTTTTCTTTTTCTTTCTTTTTACTTGTTAATGCTTCTAAAAGAATTTGATAGAACACTTATTTTCCCACTAGAATACATGGTTGTTCATGCTTATTAAAATAGCAAATGAAAACTAAAGAAATTGCTCATGTGTATCTAGTAATAAAGAAAACTGATCACGTTTAATATATATCAAGAAAGCTCACACTATGTACTTGGATTAAGGGCTGTTTGTGCCCAACTAATAACAAGTGAAAGCTAGAAAATCTGCTTATGCATATCTAATAGCAAATGGAAGCTAATAGAAACCGAACCTAAGGTTGTTCATGTTATTCAAGAAAACCAAGAAACTAACACTACACTAAGAATGAATTTAAATCTGTGTCAAAGAATTAATAACACAGTCTAGCAACATGATAAGGATTAATAACACTAAGTCTAGCAGCATGTTAAGGATTTATAACACCACCGAACCTGCACAGCAAGCTCCAACTCAAGCTAAAACCAGCTGGGATAGGGTCATATGGAAGGGTGTACTTTGCAATTCTAAACAATGAAAATCATGTTTCTGTGAAGAAGTTTGATGCTTCTGAAGATGGCTCAAATGATATCCAGATTGAAGCATGAAAATTTTATTGAGATTCCAGGATACTGTGTAAAAGAAAATATGCGTCCGTTGGCCTATGAGTTTGCAACTATAGGCTCTTACATGATGTTTTGCATGGTATGGCTATGGCATTTATCTGCTACTTCGTGAACAACAACAGAAATACATATAACATAACCCAATTTCATCTAACATCCAATCCTAATTCATGAATGACTAACTAACCAATTTCCTACAACAATTCAACAGGAGAGCAAAACCTCTTCATAGATTAGATGAATGTTAACTATAAAGCTGTAGAATCTAAAACACAACTTATACGTTCATCTAACATCTCGGCTAGACATTTATGCAAACAGAGAACGTTCAGAGAGCTCGCAAAGAAACCTTGAGGAGAATCAAAAATCCACCGAGCATAAACCCAATTCAAAAACCAAAACCAAGTCGCAGAACGACTCCTACTGCAGGTGAGAAGTAACTCACCTCGCTATTCTTGGACTGACAACCGGAGAAGAGAACTCTAAAGCTTCTAGGGTTCGGAGAAGGTGAAAATCTCGACGATTCCTTCCTTTCCGCGTGTTCTCCTTGACGAGGAGAGCTCGGATCCGCAAGAGTTCGTGGAAATCCCCTTCGGCCGGCCGTCGGAGACGAAGCTGGCTTCGTTTTTCCTTCGCTCGGCAGAATCGGCGCACGCACGGGATGGAAGAAAGGAGAAGAGATGGGATTAGGTCACGGGAAAAACACTTAACCCTTTATAACCTAGGTTTTATTTTTGCCCTTTACAATAACTTAAATACATCTCGCTACATACTTGGTTAACAAATCACGCGCAGCCCAGTTGGTTGGCTGTGTTCGGTTAAGTCGAGTTCGGCCGGAGGTCTTGGGTTCGAGTCTCAACTTCCACATTTTTGGTCAAAACTTCTTTCTTTTTTTGTAAACATACTGAACGACCTCCAAAAATTACGTAAAAATACTCTAAAAATTTCTAAAAATCTATAGAATATTTTAAAAGCATTTCTAAATATTTTTATGGACTTTTAAAACTTGAAATAGGGAAAATTGGATCGTTACAGTAGATAAGTCAAATGCGGATCAAGTCGCTTCTAAAGGAGGTAACATCCCTTAAAGAAGCGACTAATACTGAATCCTTGACTGACCTAGTTCAGACTGGAACCTCAACTCAAGTCCAAAAACTTGAGGAAGAGAATTCCTGCCTAAAAAGTCAAGTCAAGGATTTGAAAATTGCATTGGAACGGTTTACATTGGGTTCCAAGAATCTTGACTTGATTCTTGGAAAATAGAAAGCCGTTTACAATCGATCCGGACTAGGATTCAAAGCAAAAAGGAAATTTTGATCTTATTTATCTTTAGTGAATAGGCTGAATAGTAAAATAGTCTAAGCATGGGTACCTAAGTCCAACTTAGTTAATCAAGTTGGACTTGGTCAATATTGGGTCCCCAAGGATCAAGTACATTACCTTGATAGACCATATCGAGTCTATGATCCAGGGGGAGCAAATATAAAAATCATCTTAATAAATAAATAAATAAATTAATTAATTAATTAACCATTAAAGGAATATAACTCAAATCTAATTTATAAAATTAAATAAAATTATCAATAATATAGAAGGAGACTCCAGAATAGCTGGCACCTCCAAAACTAACCTACCCGGCAGGGTAACCGAAACCAAGCTACCTGGCAGGATAATTAGGACAAATTAGAAAGGGAACAAGTTTAATTTGATCTATGGTACTGGTGAAATTTTGGATGATAGTACGTTAGGGAAGTTTAGTCTATGCATGACTAGGAAGATATGACTTCGACCTGGTGCATTTGGCTAAGTGGAACTAACCGAAGCTACCCTTTATGGATCCTAACCAGTTAGACTAAGGTTTTGTACTAAGTTCAGTGGATAGGACTATTTGAAAAACCTTGAAAGCATGGTTAATCTAATGAAGTCCAGGTGACTCACCATAGCCCAGAAGTTTATCCAAAGAATGCCTATTTGTTGAGCCCAAAGCTAAACCTAAATCTAACATAAAGTTAAACCAAACCCTATAATTGAACCTAATTCATCTCACAAAATTATAAGATTTCCTGATTGAAAAATTTAGATCGGGTGAGATGACTAAGGATTAAATTAAATTAATTAAAATTAAATTAATTAAAATCAAATTAAATTAAACTTATCTAAAAATTCTTTTAAAAAAACTTATTTAAAAATTATTTTAAAAAACTTATTTAAAAATTCTTTTAAAAACTTATTTAAAAATTCTTTTAAAAAACTTATTTAAAAATTATTGTAAAAAACTTATTTAAAAATTCTTTTAAAAACTTATTTAAAAATTATTTTAAAAACTTATTTAAAAATGTTTTAAAAACTTATTTAAAATCTTTTAAAAACAAAAAACTTATTTAAAAATATTTTTTTTAAAAAAACTTATTTCAAAATGTTTTAAAAAATTATTTTAAAAAAAACTTATTTAAAAATTCTTTAAAAAAAACTTATTTAAAATTTCTTTTTAAAAAAACTCATTAAATTTTTTTTATAAATAAAAATAAAAACTTTGCTAATCCCTCTAAAGGCGCTGAACGATGGCGCCTCTGCTATGGCAGATGTAACGCCCGAAAATTTCCAAATAATTAGTAGAAATATTCTATTATTTTCTTGGAATTTTAGTATATTTTTATGGAATTTTTAGAGTAGTGGAAGTAGCAAAAATAAATAGAAACGTAAAATAGCCTAAGCGGGAATCGAACCTGAGACCTATAGGACTCTAAGTCTTATAGATAATTCTAGTAACCAAGTGAACCCAGCAAGGCGTGCTAAAAGGAAAGGGAATCAATTATATTTATATTTAAGTTGGGTGAATTAACCACTTAATATAAATAGGAAGGTTAAGTGAGAAATTGTTTTAACGCAACTCTTCCTCTCCTCAAACCCTTACACGCCGCCCCGTCTCCTTTCTCTTCTTCTCTCGGCGCACCAAGCCCCAAGGGCTAGGGTTTCGTCCCAAAGGCTCCAAGAACACCTTCCGGCGACAACTCCGGCACGAGGACACTCCTCTCCGCGAGAAGAGCACGTGGAAGCAAGAGGGTCGTCGAGAAGATTGTTCTTCCGAAAAACCTAGCGATTATATCGTAAGGAAACTAGCGCAGGATGTAAGAAACCCCTCACCTGCAGTATAAGTAGCTCTTTTCGAGATTTTATGCATTAGTTTAGTCGTATGCAGAATTTTAGTATGTAGGGTGTGAACTAGTGCACACCATATGTTTGATAAAATGTGTAGCCCAGTTAAGTGCTACCACAGGCATTTTAATAGCTCAGTAAATGTAATATAAGCATTTTTTACAGCATGTTCAGTTTTATTACAGCTTTTATCGGACTACGGTCCAATGGGTGGGCTCCCGTAGTCGCCTCTAGGTTCAGACAACCTAGCTCTGGGTTCAGATAACCTAGAAATAATAAGATAAGAAAATTCAGCTATAACCAGTATTTTATTTTCAGCAGTGGCACTGTACTGGACTAGATGTCCAATGGGTTGGGCTCCCACAGTCGTCCCTAGGTTTAGATAACCTAGTAAACCCTACTAGATTCGGAATTTGCAACCCCGGGTTTGGTTAGGGATGCGCGCACAGTAAGTACAGTTGCTGGGCCCATCAGCAGCATAATTATGTATTTTCACCTATTTATGATAAATAGTTTTCAAACTTCACGAATTAGTTATGTGAATGTAGTGCAGCTTTAGCATTAGTTTGATATTAGTTCAGCTCAGCTTTCATTTCAGTTTAGTTTTCTTATGGATTCACATGATAGTTCTATGCGTAGTTTTGAATGTCATGTATTGTATGTGATTATGCCATGTTTTAGAATCCATGTTTAGCAATGTCAGCATATATTTCAAAGAGCATGTTTTAAAAGCATAAATTGCATTGAATGCATGTTTTGTGAGGTAGATGGTTTCTTACTAAGCGTAAGCTTACATATACTCCTTTTCCTTATACTGCAGATAAAGGTAAAGGAAAAATGGACTAGCGGAGGCTAGAGGACAATGCTACAAAGATGTGTGTGGGCAGGAACTTGGAATAAAGATCCTTGGAGAAACTAGCAACCTTTAGAACTTAGTATTTTCTTATGGTATTACTTTTCTGCATTTCTAGATATTTAAGTGTCCTAATTATGCAAGATATGCTTAGATGGTTAGTGGACATGCTTAGAACACTAGTTGGTTGCTATTAGAATGTTTTCCAGTTATTTTAGAACTTATGTATGCGATCTTGGCATGAAACAGTGCTGAAATCAGAGCTTAGCTGTGAAATCAGAGCTTAGCTGCGAAATAAGAAACTCCAATTGATCCACCGATCGATTGGAGGCCCTCAATCGATCAGCTGATCGATTGGGGAGTTTTCCTCGCGAACAGTAAGCTCCTGGATCGATCAGCTAATCGATCCGGCCGTGTTCTGTCGCGAACAGAGAGATCTAGAATCGATCCTTGGATCGATTGACAATTTTGGATCGATCAACCGATCGATCCAGAATTTACCCCGTGTACAGTAGCAAGCTGAATCGATCAGTGGATCGATCAGACCACTCCAATCGATCCATCGATCGATTGGGAGGCCTGATAACAGCTGGAAACCCCTTATTTCAGTCCTTATTCATATGTAAAGTCTAGATTACTTCCTTTAGCATAGGAACAACATCCAAGTTGTAGTTTAAACATGAATTTCAGATCTAATAGCAATCAGCAGAAGAAATAGTAGTAGTTAGCAAAATTTTAAATCAGATCAGTTTTCCGCACATTAAGAATAGCTAGCAATAGTATAATGTGACGATCCGGCCTTACAGCTTAGCCAGTAGAAGGCGGGTCGTTACAGCAGAAGCGCCCTCCAGGGTCGTCGGGAAAATTTCCACCGAAAACCACTAAGGCACCTCTGACCGAGTCCAATGCGCCCTGAATGCAACGTTGGAGGTGCCTTCAAAGAGCTTGAAGGTGCCTTCAATACCGAAATATGCAGCGAACAGAGAGTTCGCTGCAATTTGATTTCTCGCCCAAAACCGACAAGCCAAGGTGCATTCAACCCCAATTTTCTGCCTTCTACCTCCATTAACACCTCAGAATGCCTCCTAGGTATAATCTTAACCTATCTATTGTTCGTATATATCACTTTTGTCTATTTCATTTCTGTATGAATTGCTTGAATCAAAATAGGAAACGCCGAAACATTGATCCTGCTCCCGCTAGCATACCTTCCACCGATCCTATGTTCCCCTCAGAGTGGCATAGGATTGAGTTCACTAGACATAAGTTTACCACTATTAAACCTTGGTACTTGAATCAGGCATTTTTTACTCAGTTTTGTCAACCTACAGTCCAGATGATAGAGCACTATCAACTTAGTAAACTGGTTTATTGCAGTCATGCAGTAAATCAAGACCTATGTGCTCAATTCTTCAACAACCTCGAGAAGGTTGACGATCTGACCTACTCCATCAGAGTTGGTGGACAGGATATCCAGTTTACCCCTTCTTTGATTTTGCACTAGTCTAGAGCTCAAAATTCAATTCTTTTTGCAAAAAGCTTTCTAAACTAAGTAATCTTTTAACTTCTTTTTTAATTAAATATTTTTTAGATTCTTTTAAAATTAAGCTAAGTATTTTTCAAAAAAAAGGCTCTTTCAATTTTAACTTAATATTGTTCAAAAGCTTTTCGAAATAAAGAAAATGTCTTTTTAAAAGGCTTTAAGAATTTAACGAAATATTTTTCAACAAAGCCGTTCAATATTTTTTCAAATTTAGCTGAATTACTTTTCAAAGTCAAAAATAATTTTCCTTGGCTAAAGTCATTTTTCAAACTTAATCAAGAATATTAATTTCTAAAAGTTAAAAGTTTCACTTAGCTAAAAGTTTTACAATATTATTAACTCCTAAAAGCTAAGTATTAAACACCTTTATCTTTTCTAAACATTTTTAAAAAGTTAAAAACAAGCTAAGGCCATTAATCACTGCTCCTTTTTACTCCCTTGTTTATTTTGAGATATGGCAAAGGAGGAGAGTAGGAAAATTCAAAGCAAAATTTAAAATTTAAATTAAAAAGGGCTCTTATTAAGGGGGAGCCTTACATCGTTAAAAGTTTAAGTATGTTTTAACTTAAGTTATGCTTGCATTTAAATTTATTTACTTAAGCTTGCTTATGTTTCTTACTTAAACTTTGAAGATCATTTATGCATCTATTTTAATTAACTTTGAATTTCAATTGCCATAATAAAAAAGGGGAGATTGTTGGTGCGGGAAGCATTCGACGATCAAACCCAAGTTTTGATAATGGCAAAGGAATCAAAGTTAAGCTTATTTGTGATCTAACATGTCTGATGGAGATTGCAGGAAAGCCCTAAATGTTCTTAGGTAAAAGTCCTAGCTGTGATTAGGCAAGGTGAAAATCCTAAGGGATGGTAACCTTAGGTCCTAAGGGGTGGTAACCCTAGGTGGAGGAAAACTCTAAGGGGTGGCAACCTTAGGTCCTAGGGGGTGGTAACTGTTAGTTAGAGCCCTAGAGCCAATCATTTGATGATTGTATGGACTCATGTATATCATATTCTTGTTTATTAATAAAGGCATTTGTTTGGTTATTATACTTATTTATATTAGTGCCAAATAGACTAAGTATAATAGCGTCCTTGAGTAGAAGGTTCATACCTATATCAATCGATTAGTTGAATCGATAGTGAGATGATATAGGGAACACTACTCTAAATCATTCCTAGTCGAGTATTAGCATTCAGGGACAATGTTAATACAATAAGACTAGCATGTAGGTCAGCTCGATGACTTGATCTCACAAGTCATGGATATAGAGATATCAAGCTGACACATGGGTATGCATTAGAGAATGTATACTGAATGACCCGCCATGAGAAAGTATCATGGATCGTTATATGAGTGTCATATACTTTCTCATGTGGCTATTAGTATGACTATTAGTCCTTAGACCGGAAGTCACCATGGATCCCTACATAAGGAGTTATGTACTTTGGTTTCGTCAAACGTCACCCGTAACTGGGTGGACTATAAAGGCGATTACTGGGTATATAACGAATTATGTAGAGGGATGTGAGTGATGTAGATGGGATCTATCCCTCCCATATGACGGGAGCGACATCGGTATTCTTGATAGAGTGAGACCACTAAGTGCATGGCCATGCCCAAATGAGTCAACATTAGATGTTGAGCTCATTTGATCGAGTGAGTCTACTTGGAGTTCAAGATTTAGATTGATTAGAGGATGACACGGTCTATGCCTCACATTGATCAATCTAGATGTCTAGGATAGAAGGACACTTGTCATTATTTTGTGAGTAGTCACAATTGGTAGTCACGAGGTGATGTCGGATCTCGACATTCTTGTAACTTGGGTAGTAATGATGTGTTGCTAGATACCGCTCATTACTTATGCTCCTAAATGGTTTTAGGGCATTGCCAACGTTACAAGAACCTATAGGGTCACACACTTAGGATAACTAGGTGGAGATTAGGTTCATATGATGAACCAAGAGGATTAGATTCATTTGATGAATCAAATTGGATTAAGAGTAATCCTAATTGGGCTAATTTGAGTTCGACTCAAGTTGATTCATGTGTTAAATGAGTCTAATTTAGATTTTGACTCATTGAATCAATTTAATTTAATGAATAAGATTCATTGTATTAAGTTGGCTCGAATCAAATGGTTGGATTAGATCCACCATGGTAGAGATTGAGTCAAGTTTGACTTGACTTGAGAAGGAAGACCAAAGGTCAATTTTGACTTGACCTTTTGCCACCTCATTGGTGAGTTGGCATTAGGTGGACCAATAATGATGTTCCACATCATCATGGGTGCCACCTCATGGAAGTGACAAAGCCACTCTCTTAATGGTTTCATATTAATTGCAATTAATGCAATTAATGTGATTTTATGGTTTCATATTAATTACAATTAATGCAATTAATGTGAATTTTGAAATGTGGCCAGCCACTTTGTTTTGGGTGAAGAAATTCATTTTTCATTTACTTGTGTGTATCTTCCTCCTTCTCCCTCTCAAGCTCTCCCTCTCCCTCTCCTCCCTTGGCCGAACCACATAGGTGCTAGCACACCTTGGTTTTTGGTCATTTCCATCTAGTGTGTCCGTGTGGATACTTCTAGAGGACCGGCGCTTGACGGTCTTAAGATCCGGCATCATTTGGACAAGCGGGAACGCGAAGGGCATCGCATCAAAGGTATAAATGGTTTATCCTTATGTAGATCTACTGTAGATTAAAGTTTTTCAAACTCGTACTCGTATTTTCGTTCGGTTTTACCTTGCACGAGATCCGTGGCTTGGGCGATTCGGGGTTTCCGCGACGCGAAAAGCGGTTTTCGCGGCCCGAAAAACCCAACAGTAACCCTAGGTGGTGAAAATCCTAAGGGGGGGTAACCTTAGGTCTTAGGGGGAGGTAACCCTAGGTGGAGAAAAATCCTAGGGGACGGTAACCCTAGGTCCTAGGGGGTGGTAACCCTAGGCAAAAAGTCTAGTCGGTTTGGAGGACCGGACTGGCATCAGGTAATCTCTCCTGAGAGGAGTAGGTGAGGACGCGTTCCCCGCAGAGAGAACAGTAGGCATTGGGTTGACTTAGGGTTTCCGGTCGGAAATCCAAAGTCAGACCCGGATAGTCCGATGACTGTCGATCACTTGATTTATCATGTTTACGTCTGTTCTAAGTTTGTCTTGCAGGGTATGTTGTTGTTTTGGGACTAACGTGTCTTGTAGGTACAAAAGGAACAAGATAAGTTTCGGATGAACAGTGTCCGAGACACCTCCATGGACCTTGGAGGTGCCTCGGGTGCAAAATAGAAGTTGGCTGCGAAGAGGAGCGGGAGGTGCCTTGGAGCAGGGCTTGGAGGCACCTTGGACTGGCCATGGAGGCACCTCAAGCAGGATAAGCGACGAAGGTTTCTACGTTGATCTACGCGGCTGACTCGGGAGGCTTGGAGGTGCCTTGGATGAGGTTTGAGGCGCCTCCAGCAGTGTATAAAAGGGGTGTTCGAGTAGCATCTTAAAAGAATCAATTCTAAAGTGACCTTCTCTCATGTGCTACTGACAAGATGACCCAGAAGTGCTGTTGCAAGTACCCGACAACCTGAAGCTGCATTTTCTTCATCTCTAGTTGTCGGTATAAGTTTTCTTTTCAATACATTTAATTGTAAACACTTATTGTACTCTTATCGATTTTATAGTTGTTGGCCACCGAAAAGCAATCAACGATCGTGGGCCTTGGGGTAGGAGTCGCCCTAGGCTTCGAACCAAGTAAACCCTTAGTGTCTTTGTGTGTGTTTGTTATTTCTTTCTATTCCGTTGCTTACTCGTCGAGTTTTTCGAATCCGAAACGCGTGAAAGCCATGAGCACTATTCACCCCCCTCTAGCACGATCTCGATCCAACACAGTATACAGTCTCATAAGGAAAATAGTAGATACTAAAATAAAATTGTAATATATACTCATACTTGAAACCATATCCTAGGCTAGGTAATAGAAGATCAGGAGTAATACCGATCGACTACTGAATTGTTCGTCACTACAAAGGTATCATGTGAGGTAAAAGCATATTAATAATAAGTAAACTAGTGCCTAAACACCTATCATAGGTATAAATCTCAACCTATGTAAACATATCAGCATAAGTAAGTAACAGTAGCATAGACTATCAATAGCAGCATAAGTAAACAACAGTATCAGCAGGTATAGTAATAACAGTGTATACACTGATGGTCACTCCCGCCTACCTCTCCGCTCCATGACCCTTGCATGGTCGAGAGGCCGGGTCAGTGACAAATTATACAACACTCTAGCTACCACTCTTTCGAGTGCCCGAGTGGATAGTTGCATAGTAGATAACTAGTTACATCTGCGACGGGGGTCCCTGCTGCTCGCAACTCCAGCTTCCTCTACTCATGAGTGAATGAGTGGGGGCATGATAGGACAAGCGGTATCTGCTCCAGCTACCACTCTCTCGAGTGGCCGAGCGTGCGGCCCTGGTCAACGACTCTCTCGACCGCAAGGGAGAATTCATCGTTGACATACATGTAATGATATGATGCGCACAATACAACAGTCGCCATCATATATATATATATATATATATATATAAACAGGAATCAGGTATGCTACATGAAGCCAACATGCTCAATACGGTACATAAATAAACAACAATCAAAGCATATAAGGTTGGTATCTGATATCTGCTAAATATTATAGATAACAACAAGAGACTGTATGGATATAGAAATGAATAACTCAAAGGTTTGAGTGGAAGTATCAAGCACAGGAAAATTACGAGTGGAGTCAAGGTAAAGTTATCCTTATCCAAAAATAGCTCATGCACCAAGGTTAAAGTACTACAAGAAATAAATCAAGAAGTACCCGCCTTTACTATGTAATCTGAACCAAATCATGCCCCGTCATGTCAACCGTCTTAATCAACGTCCTGCACCAGCGCACACAAATTAGCTATTTCATATGAATCAAATAGCTAATACCAATTCTCAAACCATATCTAACCCAATCCTAGAACAACCCTCAAAACCACCAGCCTATCTCAAAGTAGATGCACAATACAAGCAAACCCAAACACTCGGTTCTGTTCAAAGGATCAGCTGCTTCAAGAGAAAATTACACAAAGCACCGAAATCCAATCAAGATCTCATAATTTCCAAAACAACTGACAACAATCTGTCCATAATTCTGGTAGCATAACAAGGAAGTAAAGGCATCTCGGATCCAACCTAATTCTATCCAAATCTTACCCCAAAATGACTCGAAGAAGTAAGAAGGACAAACATCATTATCTATACTTGAAATCACCAAAACTTCTATCCCGAAGCTCGATTCATCAAGAAGAATCGATCTAAACCAAAACTGTAAATGCCTTACCCAATCTCGGTGTCCACAACTTCCTCTCCAGCTGTAACCCATAGGGATGGTGACAGGGAATCGAAGCTAGGGTTCGGGCTTCCCCCCTCTTGGATGAAAGTCAGCCTGAGATTAGAGGTGACGGGGTCGGATGCGGTGGCGGCTGTGGTGCTCGCGTGAGGGAACGAGATAGGCGACCACTGTGGTGCTCGCGTGAGGAGGAGAAATCATCGGCTGTGTGGTGCTTGGGCGAGGGAGAGGGAAGAAGGAGGGGGTCAGTGGTGTCGTGAGGTGCGGGCTTGGGAAAGGAAGTGGTCGACGGATGCTTTGGGGAGCTAGGGCACGGGATGTGTTTTTATAACTTTGGGATTTTCAATCAAACCCTAGATCAATTTCTCAATCAACTCCCACCTCAGGTTATTCCAAATAGGATTTTCTTAAGCCCATTAATGCATCACCTCTGATTACATCATATGAGCTCCAATTAAATTTCAAAAAATTTCAATAAGATTATTTTTCAATAATCCTATTATTTAGTGCTTATTTGGGTACCGTATTTTATAGTCAACCTTCCCTCCGACCACACGACGCCACCTGGTCACCGCGAGCACCAGCGTCGTGGCTCCGATCGTCGTAGCCAACCGTTGCCTTAATCCTGGCGCACCCGTACCCTAGATCGTCGGAAGCCGAAAATGCGAGTAGGCGACAGAGGTAGGTTGCTTGAGCCCTTCCTCGAATTCCATCTTTTGCCGATCTCTGTCGTGCCTTGCCTCCTCCTCAGAGCAGTAGTGATCTGGCGGTGTGACTGAAAAGTGAGGGCTTAGTTCTTGATCTTATGCTCGGCTCTTATCTGATTTCTACCGTAAGCATCACCAGCGATTGGAGAGGAAGAGAGGTGTATCCAACAGTAGCAGCTACTCCTTCCGGTAGCACCCTCCCAGGCTGTGGATGAATAGGGGTGGCTGTGAATTTAGGTAAGGTATAGAGAATTTGGTTTCTTTCGTTGTAGTTTACACCTAGAACTGATTTGAAGATTTGGTTTAGGGGACAACAACTTCGTAGTAGCTTCGATCATAAATTTCCAATAGCAAGTTTCTTCAGTTGTGAATCCTACAGTGGAGCATCCGGTCTAGGTAAGCTTGGATGATGGTTTATGCATAGATTTAATGCAATTTGATTGTAGAGGAATTATGGATACCTATTCTAAAGAGGTTGTGATGGTGTATGGATTGAGATTAGTAAATTCTTATTGAGATGAATTGAATAGGGTTGATTTATATTGGGTTAGATTTGATCATTGGATTTATTAGGGGTGATCATATGGTTAACTCGAAGTTGATAAACTAATGGGAATAATTGAGGTTAATCATTAACTAGGGATTAATTAATGATGGTTCGATTAGAGTTACTCTAATTAGATTGGGGATTTTATTTAGCTATTTACTACATATGTAATTGGTTAAATATATTATGTGATTTGTAGGATGTTGATTGAGACGAGCGTCTCGACGTGGGATCTATTTCGGATACGATCTCTATTTTTTAGGTGGGTACTTCTGACTTATCTCTTTGATATAGTCATTTTAGATATGGATAATAGTATATAGCTAGTAGCAATGATTATGTTTGTATTTGCTTTGGTATGTCACTATTTGGTTCTTGTAGTATGCCTATATTCTTATCTGTTATACATTCATACTTTATCATCTTGATTGTTGACATGTGTACTCCTGTTCTTAGAAATAATGACATACATTGACCTACTGTGTACTAGACTTGTTATTTATCATATCTGATCGGTGTACCTAGTTTATTGATACCTAGATCATTGTATGGATTTATTTCCTTTATGGTACATTTTATATGGAGGTGTATACTATCAGTATCTACATGTTTAGTGTCATGCACCATCTTGCATGATTGCATGCTGAGCGATTGTCAGCTCTATTATTGTTGATCACATCGCTAGTTACATGATCTACACACACAACCACTCATGAGTTAGTGGTACATCAGGCAGTGTGTGTGTAGTTTGCTCTGTCAGGGCTCCGTTGGTCCGCTCATGGGTATCGATGACTGCAGCGTGTAGCGGGTAGGGATCCCTCCCCTTGACCATGATACAGGGAGATGAGAACATTGAGCTCCCCCACTCTGTTTGGGGTAGGAGGATAGGTGTACTCCTACAGCATCCTGTCCACTCGATCACTCAGGAGTAGTGATGGCAGAGTGCACAGTTGTCATAGCCCTACCCACTCAGTCTCACAATTGCGTGTGAGATGGCTGACTAGCGTCAGGGGTGACCATATCATTTTTGCATCATATATATGGATTGCATTTATTATTTGTGCTTGCTACATTTGGATGCTACATTTGTTTGGGTTGCATATGTTTGACATGCATACAGGTGACATTTTGTATCTAGTCTAACGACCCTTATATTCAGATAGGAGGCCCCGGTGAGTACAGTTTTCTTCAGTCTTTTTAGTTTATATTTCCTTTTATTGTTCAGAAAACTATACGACATGATTATTACTGTTAGTTATAACTTATTATGCATGTCTATCCGGTATCCGCTGAGTTGTTGAACTCACACTGTTAATATATTTTATTTCAGATATCAGGTAGAGGTATGTGGAGTTGCTTGGAGTATCCTATCTGCCGGTTCCCACATCACATTAGAAGATTGTTACAATTTTCATTTGTATTTTATTTATTTTATACATTAAGTGTACTTAGCATTGTATATTCCGGTTTATTCTGGAGTGTTATTATGTGGTATTTTGTGTTGTTTGTTGTGTTGTGTAAGCCTAGCCGGCTAGCAGTCTTGTTTTTGGGTTGTAATAGTTTTCTATCATTTTTCGTTGTGCTTTTGGTTTTAGTACAACCAAGTGGGATGTTTAATATATATATATATATATATATATATATATATATATATATATATATATATATATATATATATATATATATATATATATATATATATATATATAACTGCATGGTTGTGATATTTTGATCCAGCCGAGTGGGCTGAGTATATAATTACGTGGTTGTCTATATTTTCCAGCCGTGTGTGCCTGATGTATACTTGTGGTTGTATAAATGATTCAGATTTTCACGTGTACAGGGGAGATGCTGTCGAATTTTTCCTCTAGCTGGGACTCCTCTAGGGCATGACAATTCTGGTAGGATATCAGGATGTTCGATTCCCAGTTGGCGAAGTTCAGATGTGTGATTTCGAAAAGAAGACCTGATGGGTTAAACTGACGTCAAGGAGGTAACTTGACAATTGGTAAGTGGAGATAAGTCACTGGAGGAGAGTGACTAAGTGAGGATGTATCTCGATTGAAGGGACAGTAGGCGTCGATCCAATTTAAGTCTATTTAGAAATCTAAATTGAGACCCTAAGTAGGTCCTGGTCTAGAAAACAGGATCTAATTAATACTATATTTATTGTCCTAACTCTGTTGTATAGATTACTATTTATTTTTAAGCTAACATGGACTTGCAGGATCGAATGGCACAAATTCATCTCGGATGAACAGTGATGAAAGTGCCTCTGAGATAACTAGAGGCGCCCTCGCACGTGGGCTGAAGGTGCCTTAGAGCTAAAGGAAGGTGCCCTCGTGCCGGGGCTAAAGGTGCCTTGTAGCTGATAGAAGATGCCTTAAACTTGATGAGAACATTGCTTTATCGTGGATAAGAAGTCGTTTCTTCAGGGATAATCCTTGGGGTTGAAGGTGCCTCCATAGGCATTGGAGGCACCTCCAACAACCTACAAAAGGCGTGTTCGAGCAGCATGAAAAGGAGGACAAAAAATTAGCAATCTTTCATCATTTTTACTACTCCATCTACTCTCCAACACTCTGCTACTTTGCTAAAAAGCTACTTCGCCCAACACCAAGCTTGATCTTAGAAATTACAAGTGTTGGGTAACCTTTATTTTACAGTCATTTTCTTTGCTATTATTTAAAAGAAAAGTGTAGGGTTGTTACACTTTCCCTTCATACGTTCTATATTTGATTCCCTCTTCTAGCAATTCCAGAAGAGGCTTTTAGTGGATTACCCATCGATAGGTCCGTGGGACCTGGTTCTTGGATTAGGAGTCATCGAAGGCTCCGAATCAAGTAAACTGCTTGCATTCATATTTCTTTTACTCTCTTTTTCTTTTTTGATCTTATTCCCGCAGCATGTACTTTGTTTTCAACTTAGAAAAAGAAAAAGTTTTTTTTGAAAACCATGTGATTCCCCCCCCCCCCCCCCCCCCCTCTCACGTGGATCTCGAGCCAACAAGATCGAGCCTGGGAGGGATATTTCGAGCAGGGATGTTATCATTCCCAAGTTGTTTGTTGATGATGTTCCCAAGCAAGGATGCTCATACATTGTCAATTAGTTATGAAAAGAGGGGTCTTAACATACTTTTTGAGAAGGTACCCACACGGGTTGTAAGATATGACAAATTTAAATAATAAGTGTTATCGAAGAAATAACTTTAATGGATTTTTAAGAATTTTTAAGAATTTTTGGGGAATTAAACTAAGTCTGTGTGACATGTTTAAGGCGATAAATTTGGGTACAGAGGAGGCCTATTTGGAATAATCATTAAGTGGTGGGAGTTGATTAAGGAGTGAACTTAGAGTTTAATTAAGCTAACCTAAGTATAAAAACTAATGCTATAGTGCACTATCCTTTAAATACATGCTCTTCCTTTCTCCTCCACAATTTCCTTCCTCCCTGTACATCACGATCGCCGTACCACTCGATCGGCGAATCCTTTCCTCTCTTCTCGGCATCGCCGGCATGGACCTACTATCGGAGCTTTGAGGGGGAGCTGGCCTCGCCTGATCCTTCACTTCTTTGATTTCTGCAAGCTTCAGCGCCGAGCCTTCCATTTCCCTTCCAACACTACATCATTTTCCTTTGTCAGAGTGGAATCTCAGCCATTGACACCAAATCTTGGTCGTCGCCAACTCTTCAGGGGTCAGTAGTAGCCTCTATACTCTTTTATACCCAATCTCCCTCCTCGTCTATCGCCGAGAGTACTCTATTGCTCAGCAGAAATCCTGGAGGTAATTTTTAACCTTAGAATTAGATTTGAGTTTATTCCTTATACGATGCTGAGTTGGGGGTGATTGTTTTAGAAGGCAGTGGTGCCTCATGGCTAGATTCCAGTCACCATAGCGCCGATAGCCAGAAGCTAACTCAGCCATATTTGTGCCACCACTATTCACCGAAGAAAAAGAGGTAATGGGAATTGGGATTGTATGCTAATTCTTAAGTAGAATTGCGTAGTTCACAGATTGATTAGATGATTTTCATCCTGTTAGTTGGATGCTTAGCTTATGGTTAACTAGTAAATGTATATTGGAGTTTTGTTGAAATGGATTGATATTAGATTATGGTTATGGACAGGGGCTACTATGTTAGTGTAGATCGGAAATTGAAGCATGCTTAAACCTAATCTAAATTAATTATGGAAGGTGTAGAGTTGTCTCATTCTAAGCAATTATGGAAGGTTCAAGGGTAATTAAGAATTTAATGTGAAGTTAGTTTGTGGATGACTTAAGCTAGAATGGAAAACAGAGCGGATTCGATCAACATAATGGAAAATTGATCACTTGGGGTTAGCTATTTATTTTGAATGTAAATTAGCTATTGATGCATATGTAATTAGATAAATTACACATGTGTCGCAGGATATTGATTGGTGACGAGCAGCTTGACGTGGGGGGGGGGGGGGATTCTTTCAGAGACACGTTATAAAAGGTGGGTATTTCTTCCTTGGCCTCTATAGTTCTTTGAACTTAGTGTATGATTATTTTGATTGTTGGATTAGGTTATTTTACCTTAAATCTATCAGTATTTGCTATCCTGCTGCTTGACCTTTGAGATGATCTATTTATTTCATATACAGTCTTAGCTTTTGAATATCTATACTCTGTTGGGTATATTCATGTAGAGTATGTATAGTAAGGGATATCTTGTTGACTGAGTTAACATGCTGATTATGCATTTGATGTTGAGTTACACATAATTGGTATGTGTTGTAGGAGTCACATGGTTGATTGTCCATTTGTATGTTGTATGTAAACACATGTTCGGTGTTTTCTATTAGTGGAACTATGTTGATTGTATCTATATTGTGTGTACACATGTCTGATATGTACTATTGGAGGAATCATGTCGATAATTCCTATATTGAAGATCTTATGTGTTTGGTGTGATATTGGAGGTATCGTCTTGATTATACCTACGTTGTAGGGTGTGTACATGTATGGTGTGTACGTGTCTGGTGTTGTTACTCATTGTATTTATTGCTTAATAGACACCAGTTGGATCTACCCATACCTAAAGATATAGGTGTTAGATTGATCATTGTACTGGAAGTATTTATGATGATTAGGATGTTACATTGATGATGATTGTTTCGGTATCATGTTTATTTACATCATGTTCATCATTCATTGCATGTTGATGACCATTGTCTTCCTTGTGGTGTGAGAGAGTCGTCAGTCATTTATAGCTACCCATTCGACTACTATGGGAGAGTGGTAGCTAGGAGTGGAGCTAGTCTTGTCATGCTCACTTGGCTGCTCAGTGTTATACTCTGTCAGCCTCGACCACTGATGAGTAGTGGGTCTGGAGGGTATAGTAGTCAGGGGGTTAGAGATATGAGTGGTCAGGGACCCGGATGATAAGTAGTTAGATAACTACTTAGCTAATTGTCCGCCTCGACCACTCTATAGTGGTTGTACTGGAGGCTAGTACAGTTGTCATAGACCCAAGCCTCTCGACCATACAGGGGTCGTGGTGTCGGAGGGGTGGCGGGGTGACCATGTGGCATGCATGCACATTTTTGTATATGATGCACGGTGCATTTGTGGATATATATTTGCATACATAACTAGTAGATACTAGCTACATGTGATTGTGATATGCTGCACTTGTTTGAGTTATAACTGTTGTATATGGTTGTCATGCTATATACATGTCATTTATTATACATGTATATACTATCCGTTATATTGCTCAGGTGTTATGATTAGATCTGTTGATGATCTCTAGTGAGTTTCCTGATCATTATACCGTATATGTAGATTCCATATTGGGTATATGCATTTATTATGTCATTTTTGATATTGACCTTATGTGTTAGATACAGATTGGGTATGTGTATTTATTATGTCAGTTATGTTTAGATGCATTGATTATGTCGTATATAATCATATTCTTATTTCCCTACTGAGACTATATACTTTGATCTCCATGTTTTTATATAGACTATGCACTATATTGTCTATTACCGGCTGAGTGACCCACACTCACCACCGTATTTGTGTATTATCATTTTCCTCAAGTAGTAGGTAGATGATTGTGGAGTCTCTTGGAGTATCCTGTCTGTCGGTCCCACATCACATCAGGAGACGATCTTTACTTCTCTCTTGTTTTCTTACTTATCTTCATTATGGTATTGGCATTATATTAGGGTTTAGCCATGTGGTTATTTTATCGTTCTGGTATTTTGTTGCGTTTAAGCCGTTCCGGAACGCATTATATCTTTTTGGTTTGTATGGGCTTTCCTTTTATTTTCCGCTATGTTTTTAGTACAGTCGTGTGGGCTATTTATTATATAACTATGTGGTTGTGATCATTTTGTTCCAGCCGAGCAAGACAGGAGAGTACCCGAGTGGGTCGGTCGCAAGACTTATTGAGGATGTTCTCAAGAGGGATGTTCCCAAGCTGTAAAATTTTGAAGCCATGAAATTTTTCTGGGGTTGTTCTCAAGCCATCATACTTCCCAACCACAAATACATTCTGATGATGTTCCCAAGATGCAACACCTCTCAAACCATGAAGTCTTTTCGAGGATGTTCTTATAGGGGATGTTCCCAAGCCGCAACACTTCCCAAATCACAAAGTCTTTTCTAGAATGTTCCCAAGCCACAACACTTCTCCAACTGCAACAACTTTCCGGGGATGTTCCCAAGACGTAACATTTCCCAAGTCATAAATTTCCAAAGCCATGAAGTCTTCCTTCACATCTCTGGTCATCTGGCACATACTTGCACGTACAGGCTGTTGGGATGTATACTATAAGCCTAGCTTTTGTATGAACATCTATTTTGAAATACTTTGAAATGAGAATCACTTTGGTCAAATATTTATATTTTATATTTATATATATGTCAATGCAGTTGTCCATTTAATTTATATTATAGATAACATGGTGTGTAGTGCCATATAGAAGATCATGTTATTGGTTCCTTATAAATTATAAATAGTAGCTCAGAACCAAGATGGATTGGGACAAACCATTGGAACGGTTGTAGTGTAATTTGATATTAGTCTGTCTTGACTATAAAATTACACTAGTACACTATGTGTGTATTGAGCAGGACCATTTGAGGTTGTTTGATTTGTACTGACTACATAAAAGAACAGAACCTCTATTATTATGGAGGTCTCTTAATCTATATATAATAACAAGCATGTATACTTAGTATTTATTTCTTTAACTTATCAATGGGTGAGACTTATTCGTTAAATCAATAGGCCCGATGAGTTGAGAGATAGTACTATTTATAAGGTGTGTTGTTGATTATAGAAGGAATCTGTGTCCTAATTATTTAGGCTGATGATGTCCCCTTGAGGAGCTCATAAGGATTATCATGTAAACCATGTAGGTAGACTTAGTCCAACATGATAATAATGTTGAGTGGTATTACTCATGGAATCAGATGTTAATTAATTGAGTTGTCAGTAACTCATTTAATTAACAGACATACGATATGTTAAATACAAAGAGATTAACACACTCATGATAAGAATGAGCCCATATTGTAATATGGGATTGGTGTGGTAGTTCAATAATAATCCTTTAGTGGTATGAGTTATTATTGATGGACTTGAGTTGAGTGTTCGGGCCGAACACAGAAAGCCCATGCCCATCAGAAGGCCTAAACCAATTTCTCCTCTAGGTCCCTGTTCTAGCCTTTATATAAAGTCTCACATCCACCCATCCACAAGTAGTAGTTGTTGTGGTTTTTGGTTAGCCTCCTTTCCTAGGGCCGGCGGTACCACCTCCTTTCCTAGGGCCGGTGGCACCACCTCCTCCTCCTAGGGCCGGTGGCACCTCCTCCTCCTAGGGTCGGCGCCTCTTCTCCTTACTAGGGCCGGCACCTCTTCTCCTTGCTAGGGGTTGGCGACCCTTGCTTAGCATCCTTTGTGGACGGCGGCTTGGAAAAGAAGAAGAACACGAGAAGGTGCCTCATCCTAGAGCTTCTCTTGGTGGTCGGCAGTCTGGAAACAACGAAGGGAAGGGTGTTTGTTATCTTGGTAGATCGTCGCCCACACGACGTCCAAGAAGAGGAGAGGAATACAACAGAAGATCAAGAGGTCTTTAGCTACAAAGGAAATGTACAACTAGTTCTTTGATTTCGCTGCATAATTAGTTTAGTTTTCTTTGTATCGATTTTGGATACCAACACAAGAGGCCAGCAATCTTGTACTTCGATCAAGGTGTGGTTTGATCCGTTAAGAACATGCTTGATTGAACAAACACATGTCTGATCGAACATGCGGGTTGCTAGGAAAATTTCTATACTTGTACAATTTTTGTACAAAAAAATTGAAACATAACGGAGTTCCAGCACCTTCAAGTGGTATCAGAGAAAGTTTTCTGACTCTGTGTGATTGGTTTTCGGTTAAATTATGCACTGCTCGTATATAAGTTTAGATAGGATAATAGTATGATGTACTAGAAAGATTAACTCTGTGGTTGCAGGCATCCTAGGTCCAACTATTATGGCTTTGTGTGTTTATGTGTGATTTGAACCCTCGGGCATGTCGAGGTTGTTTTGTGTTGTGCATGATTGTAATAATTAAATACGGATGGTTGCTGTATTATTTTTTTTACATTCTGTTCGATCTAGATTACATGTAAATTTCTTTGTGGAATATAGGATCGATAAATGTAAATTTTTATTTCTTTTGTTGCGGCTTGTATCCTTGCTATGCGTGGTGCTATTTTAAGGACCGGAGGCGCGGCGAAGAAGAAAGTGAGATAGACACAACGACTTGATCCATTGGCGGCATATTGGAGGACAGCGATGGATGAGGGTATAATAGTTGGAAAATTTATTTTCATATTTATTGCCTTTATATGTTGTTTTATGTGCTATGATGCTGTGTGCTGTGATGTGTGTGCATGTTAAAATTCCTCAATTTAAATAACTAAGTAGGAGAGAGATTATTTAAATAAACTCCACGGTCTCCATTACTGGTTTGTAAGTGATGCATTCAAACTTGCGCATTGACTTTAAGTGTCTTCCTCCATATCAGATGAGTTTGTTTGCGGATCACTAGATCAAACTTCCTCTATGGATGGTTATAGGAAATTATTTAGGTATGTGTGATCTTCTCCATCTGAAGGGGCACAATCCTAATTAATGGACTAAATATCAAGTAATGGTATATACTTAGACGCATTTAATAGTAACCTCCCCATCGGAGTCACTGCTATTATTTGTGTGGCCGAAGATGAACCATCTGTTAATTTTATTTGTCATAAAGTTAGGTTGACAAGATAATAAAATTAATGGGTAAAACCTCCACTTATAAATGTTTGAATTAGTATACGTTCACACTATCATAGCATACGAAATTCACGGTGCTTTGAGGTATTGGTGAATTTAAATTATATTGTTTGAGGAATCAATATTATTTTAAATTCTAAAGTTTTGACCAAATATTTTATTTTGTGATTCTCAGGATTTCAAAATGACTTTCAATCATCTTGTTGTTATTTTAAAAGGAAACAAACTTACTGGTCCAAATTATATTGATTGGAAACGGAACTTGGACATTATCTTAACTGCTGAAGAATACAAGTTCATACTTTTTGAGGTCTGTCCTAGCGTGCCTGATAAGGATTCTAGTGAAGAGGAGATAGAGAGACATAGGAAATGAGTCAAGGCAGATGAGATGGCGCGGTGCTACATTTTGGCTTCTATGTTAAATGTACTGCAACATCAACATCAGGCCATACCCACTGCCTATGCATGACATGATGCTCAATCTCAAGGAACTCTTCGGACACCAGAATCAGGCTGTCAGGCAGGAGCCTATGAGAAACTTAATGACGGCCACCATGACTAAGGGGACACTCATAAGGGATCATATCCTTAAGATGATGACTCATTTGAATGAGATGGAAGTCCTTGGAGCTGAAATTGATGGGGAAACCCAGGTCAATATCATTCTCTAAACGCTGCCCAATAGTTTAGAGAAGTTCCACCTGAACTACAACATGAACAAAAGGGTTTATTCGTTGCCGGAACTTCTGATAGAACTCTAAGCGGCAGAAGGGCTATTTCGTCAAAGTTCTCAAGTTCACATTACTGAAAACATTTCTGCCTCTAAGCCGAAAGGAGAAAAGAAGAAGAAGAAACAAGTTGGTTCGACAAAGAAAGTGATTCGACCTCAAGGGACTGGGCCGCAGGCAGGTGTGAAGAAGCTGAAGGGCAAGTGCTTCATATGGAAGCAGTCTGGATATTGGAAGGTGGACTGTCCTCACAGAAAGGAGAATAATAAAGGTATATCTTATTCATTAGTTATTGAAACATGTTTAGCGGTGTTATCTACCGATACTTGGTGTGTAGATATGGGAGTCACTGATCATGTCTGCAATTCATTGCAGGGGTTCCAAGAAATCATACGACTACATGAAGGGGAGATCACCATCTACATGGGTAATGCTACGAGAGTGGTGGTTGTTGCAGTGGGAGATGTTTATTTATCTTTTGATAGGAATAAAACTTTGATTTTGAAAAATTATCTTTACGTACCATGTTTTAGAAAGAACTTGATTTCAATTTCTAAATTAGTTATGGATGGATATTCTATTTCTTTTGATGATAAAGTGGTTGTCAAGAAAAATAGGGTGGTTACCTGTTCTGGTGCGTTGGTTGGTAATTTGTATACTTTTAATCCAATAACTCCCACGATGCAACAAATGAAAATTAATAACACATCTTCTAATTCTAATAAGAGAAAGCAACCTTCGGAAATGAACCAAACATATCTTTGGCATCTAAGGTTGGGTCATATTAACTTGAGTAGCATTCAAAGGTTAATAGCTGATGGACCTTTGGGTTCATTGGTAGTGGAAAACTTTTTGACCTACGAGTCTTGCTTGGAAGGAAAAATGACCAAGAGGCCTTTTAAGGCAAAGGGGTATAGAGCCAAAGAAGTGTTAGAATTAGTTCATTCTGATTTGTGTGGGCCTATGACTATCTAGGCAAGAGGTGGTTTCGAATATTTTCTCTCTTTTATAGACGACTATTCGAGATATGGGTACATTTATTTGATGCACCGCAAGTCTGAGTGCTTTGATAAGTTCAAAGAGTACAAGGCTGATGTGGAGAAATGTCATGGTAAAAGTATCAAGACACTATGGCCTGATCGTGGTGGAGAGTACCTTTTAGGAGAGTTTAGGAGTTACTTATCAGAGGCCGGGATTCAATCCCAATTGTTTGCACCTGGTACACCCCAAGAGAATGGTGTGGTGCAACGAAGGAATAGGACTCTTATGGAAATGGTTAGATCAATGATGAGTTATTCAGAATTACCAAATTCATTTTGGGGATATGCTCTGGAAACGGCTGCGTACATTCTGAACTTAGTAGCTTCTAAGTCAGTACCCTCCACTCCTACATAATTGTGGACAGGCGTAAGCCAAGTTTGAAACACATTCGGATTTGGGGTAGTCCAACACATGTGTTGAAGGGAGATGTTGATAAGTTGGAATCACGTACAGAAGTTCGCTTGTTCGTGGGATATCATAGAGGAACGTGTTAGGATGTATACTAAAAGCTTAGCTTTTTATATGAACATTTATTTTGAAATGAGAATCACATTGGTCAAGATGGATTGGGACAAACCATTTAATTTATATTGTAGATAACATGGTGTGTGATGTCACACAGAAGATCATGCTATCGGTTTCTTATAAATTATAAATAGTAGCTCACAACCAAGATGGATTGGGACAAACCATTGGAATGGTTATAGTGTAATTTGGTACTAGTTTATCTTGACAATAAAATTGAACTAGCACACTATGTGTGTATTGAGCAGGACCATTTGAGGTTGTTCCTTTTATACTGACTGCATAAAGAACATAACCTCTGTTATTATGGATGTGCGTACTCTTAATCTCGATATAATAACAAGCGCATATACTTAGTATTTATTTCTTTGATTTATTAATCGGTGAGATTTATTCGTTAAATCAATAGGCTCGATAAGTTGGGAGATAATACCATTTATATGGTGTGTTGTTGATTATAAAAGGAAACTGTGTCCTAGTTATCTAGGTTGATGATGCCCCCTTGAGGAGCTCATAAGGATTGTCTTGTAAACCCTGCAGGTGGACTTAGTCCGACATGACAATGAAGTTGAGTGGTACTACTCTTGGAGCTAGATATTAATTAACAGACTTGTCAGTAATTCATTTAATTAATGGACATTCGATATCTTAAACACAGGGAGATTAATACACTCATGATAAGAAGGAGCCCATAATGTAATATGGGATTGGTGTGGTAGTTCAATAATAACTCTTTAGTGGTATGAGTTATTATTGATGAACTTGAGTTGGGTGTTCGGGTTGAACACAGGAAGCTCAAGCACATCAGGAGACCAAAACTAATTCCTCCTCTCGGTCCCTGCTGTAGCCTCTATAAAGCCTCGTGTTCATGATTTTCCTTCTTACCCAAATGAGGGGCCGATCACATCCTTGCTTGGTGCCCAAGCAAGGGGCCGACCAAGCCCTCTTGGTGCCCAAGATGTGGGTCGGCCAAGCCATGTTTGGTGCCCAAGCATGGGGCCGGCCATACAAGAAGAGAAAAGGAAGTTTTGTTGAAAACAAAAATTTTGTTAAAATCTTTCCTTTTATAGCTTTCTACAATGGATTAAAAGAGAGATTTTAATTTTATTAAAATCTTTCCTTTTTTGTAGTTATCTACAATGGTTAAAAGAGAGATTTTAATTTTGTTAAAATCTTTCCTTTTGTAACCAACCATTATAGGAATAAAAGGATGTTTTTGTTTAAAACAAAATTTTGTTATAATCTTCCCTTTTATAGCTATTTACAATGGTTTAAAAGTGAAATTTTAATTTTGTTAAAATCTTTCCTTTTTTGTAACCATCTACAATAGCAAATAAAAGGAAATTTTAATAAAACTTTCCTTATTAGCCGTTAGCAAAGATTATAAAAGAGGAGGAGGGAGGTGCCCAAAAACTAACACAAACTAAGGCTCCTCTTTTATTCTCTTGTGTGGCCGACCCTTCTTCTATCTTCTTCTATTGTCTTCTTTCCCTAAAGGCCGGCGGCATCCATCCTTTCTTCTTCATTAGGGTCGGCGCCCCTTTGGAGAAGACTCTACCTTGGTGGCCGGTTGCTTAGAGGAGAAGAAGAAGAAGAAGGATGCCTCTTCACTATGTATTCTTTGGTGGCCGAAAGCTTGGAAAAGAAGGAGAAGGTAGGGTGTCTTCATCTTGGTAGATTGTCGCCCACACGACGTCCAAGAAGAGGAGAGGAATACTGCAGAAGATCAAAAGGTCTTTAGCTATAAGGAAAGGTACAACTAGTTATTTATGTTGATGCAACCTTAGGTCAAGGTTGACCTGGTTGACCCGACTCGAGTTGACCTGACTCGAGGTGTATTTTGATGTTTGACGAGAATAGAAAAGTTGTATCTTGATGTTTGACAAGAATACAAACTTGGGAGATTGTGGGTGCAACCTTTGGTCAAGGTTGACCTGGTTGACCCGACTTGAGTTGACCTGATTCGGGTAAAGTCCAAGTATGGAGACTTGGCACAGAAAAGTCCAAGCAGGGAGCTTGGCACGGGAAAAGTCCAAGTATGGAGACTTGGCACGGAAAAGTACAAGCAGGGAGCTTGGCACGGGAAAAGTCCAAAGTATGGAAGCTTGGCATGGGAAGTCGGAGAGGGCTCGGCAGCTCGTTCTCCGTCTCGGGAGCTCGTTCTCTGGACCGGCCGAAGTCGGAGAGGGCTCGGCACTGCTCTCCGAACTAGGTCGAGAGGGCTCGGGAGCCTGCTCTCCGGACCGATGAGGAAGTCAAGAGGGCTCAGAGCTCGTTCTCGACTAGGTCGAGAGGGCCCAGAGCTCGCTCGGACCGACAAAGTCGGAGAGGGCTTGGTAGCTCGTTCTCCTGACTAGGTCGAGAGGGCTCGGGAGCTTGTTCTCCGGACCTAGGTCAGGAGAGGGCTCGGTAGCTCGTTCTCCGGACTAGGTTAGAGAGGGCTCGGAGCCTGCCTCCGGACCGGAGGAAGTCGGAGAGGGCTCGTGTGCCTCCGGACTAGGTCGAGAGGGCTGGGAGCTCGCTCGGACCGAATGAAGTCGGAGAGGGCTCGTAGCTCGTTCTCCGGACTAAGTCGAGAGGAGCTCGGTCTCTGGACCGAACGTGGAAGTCGGAGAGGGCTCTGGCTCGTTCCGGACTAGGTCGAGAGGGCACGAGCTCGCTCTTCAGACCGGAAGGCTTTAGGGTTTAGGGCCGAAGTTTAGGCATTGGATCGGTCCGTGACCGATCCAGGATACTGATTGTCTGAATCGGCCGTGACCGATCGAACCAAACGTAATGTTTCAGAGTTAACTGATCGGTCTGTAGACCGATCAGGAATCGATGGACTTCAGAGAGCAATAGGAGGGGATCGGTCTGTGGACCGATCCACCTATAGTCTGATCGGTCCACAGACCGATCAGACTTCGAAGCCAACTCTCTGTGAGAGTTGGTTGATCGGTCTGAGGACCGATCAGCCTAGGGCCTGATCGGTCCACAAACCGATCAGGAGTCTCCCAGACCGATCAGGTTGGAGCCTGATCGGTCCAGGCCTAGCCGTTGCGACACAACGGCTAGATTTCTGTCTTGCTCTTTGTCTTCTTCGTAGGTGCAGGATATAAGGCTGCTAAAGCAGAAGAAATAAATCTCTCGATACAACCTTCTTCTTGTTCCTCACTCTTGCGATCTGAGCTTTGCTGAGCTCTGTGTTTTTGAAGCTTGGTGTGAGCTTCCCTCGGCTGGTTTGCTGATCAGTTGTTGCTGGCATCTTGAAGTTGTTGCTTCATCGAACTCCAGTCGACAAGAAGGCAAGCAAAGTGTTGTTATATTCATATTCTTCTTGTTTTCTTGCTCTATCTTGTACTCCTTTATTGCTGTTGCAAAAGAGTTTGTGGCGAGGTTTCTCCACCCAGAAGGAGTTGTTGTTAGCCAGTTTTCCGGGGTCTCATCCACCGATGGATTGATAGGCTTCGTCCACCTTACGAACACGCCGAGGAGTAGGAGTATCATCTCCGAACCTCGTTACATCATCGTGTTTGAGGTTTGATCTTCTCCACTTTCGTTTCTACATTGTATTTCCGCTGCGCTAACCTAAATTGTAGGAAGAAACGATAATTTGAGGTCAGCTATTCACACCCCCCCTCTCTAGCCGCTATCCGAAGGTCCTAACAAGTGGTATCAGAGCGAGGTTGCTCTTCGTCGGATTAACACCCGGGGGAGCACAAGCTAGAGAATGGATCTACTTGGAGAAGACATCACGATTCCACCCTTCTACGATCGCGACGACTTCGCGTATTGGAAGGTAAGAATGAAGTATTTTCTTATGACTAACCTAGTGAATTGGAATTGTGTACGAGTAGGTTTTACTCCTCCGGTGGATAAAAAGGGAGAACCTCTCGAGAAGAAGAAGTGGACGAAGGAACAAATCCACCAATCCACAATCAACGACGAGGTAACGAAAATCCTTGAATTTTCATTACCTAATGATATCTTGTGTAAGATAGGTGGATACAACGATGCCAAGGAGTTGTGGAACAACTTGGCTAAGTTCCATGAGGAGAGCTCCAATTCAAGTCATGAAGAGGAGTCAAGTGAGCCAAGTAGCTCACATCATGGAGGTATGGAATTAGAAGTTGAGGGCTACTCAACATCTAAGGAAGAAGAGGAGGAGAGTTTTTCATCAAGATTGGTGCAAGAAGAAGCCTCTACCTCCGGAAGGGATGAAGAAGAGAGCGTATATCCATCCTCAACCCTAGGTAACTCAAGCAACTTAATTTCAAATAAATTACATATAATGTGCTTTGAGTGCAGGGAATATGGGCATTACAAGAGTAAATGTCCAAAGAGGATTAGGAAGACTCCACCGGCGCCAAAGGTCAAGGAAGCCGGAGTCCCGATACGCAAGGGCAAGGAGCACGTGGTGTGCTTCCAATGCAAGCAAAGGGGACATTATAGGAGCCAATGTCCGAGGGGGAGGCAACCTCACAAGGACAAGAGACCAAGCACATCTATAGGGGGAGCTAAGGCAAACCCTAAGGTACCCTTTAAGGCACATTATTGCAATTCTAATAAGAAACATGCTAGTAGCTTTATTGCAATTGCCAATGATGATAAGCATGATAACCATAGAAACCGATACATGTGCTTAGGTGCCAAACATGTTAGTCTAGGTAAGGATAATACTAGAAATGTCAACGCTAGAATTAACTCATCTAAGGTTAAGGAAAACCTAGATAGGAATCCCAAAACAACTAGACATATGCCTAGGAATACCTCAAAGAAAAATGACAAATTAAAACTTGAGGTATTAGAGAAGGAAAATCAAGTCTTGAGGTCAAGACTTGACACCTTAGAAAAGACTCTTAAGAATTTGGAGAAGTCAACTCTAGAGTCTAAGGGTCAAAAGCAAAAGCCCAAGGACATGAGAGGTTTGAGTCACAAACCTAAGTCTCAAGTGGTCAAGCCCACTTACCATAATGTTCCATTCGATTATGGAACAAGACCTAGGGCTAGGAAGACCATCACCAAGGTCACAAGGGGAGTCACCCCTAGAGTTGATCTTGATGAGTCCCAAATGACCAAGGCTTTAAAGCCTAGGAGGGTCATTAGGAGAGTTGCTAGGGAAGTCATCCCTAGTGAATATTTAGTGAACCCAATGAGCTCAAATAGGTTTTGGGTTCCTAGGAGCGTGATTTCATCACGCTAGATGGTTTAGGGTGTGCCCACCTTATTTGGATAGGTAGTTAACCTAATCATGGCAAAAGGTGGCATTTTAGGAAGTTTCAAGGTATAACCAATCCTTGAAAATGAAATTAAAAATTATTCCTAAGGTGATTAGGATGTGCCAACCACATTTGAGGAATTTTCTAGGGTCAATCTAATTGGCACATAGTGATCTAAAAATCTTTAGTATATGATTTTAGGTCTATTACACTTAGGAATATAGAATTTATGGCAAAATGATCAAAATTATCAAAATGGCAACTAAGGCTAGAATTAGGTATTTTCTATACCTTTATATGTTATTTGTCATATATTGTTTGCCATATGCCATGTCATGACATCATATTTAGTTTATTGTCATTTGAAATGTCATGATAATGCATAGGTTAGTTATATGTCATGCCTTATTTAAGTTTCATACTTTATGCCATGACATCATGACATTGGCACATATGTTCACTTATGATATTATTTTATGTCATGTCATCATCTCTTGCATTTATGATCAATTAAATTGATTTAAGGATAAAAACTCAATTTGATATGGAAATCAAATTGTTGTCTAAAAAATGCATGAGAACTTAGCTTAAGATGACCTAAACCCATATCTCACATCAAAATTGACTTGGATGTGTTTGATACACCTTAGATGTGTGTGAGATATTAGGATTATGAGTTAGGATCAAGGTGCATAGCTCTTGTACCTAGATGAGCCTAATTCTAAATTCAGGATTATAGGGAAAGCTTGTGTACAAGTCATGTACATTTAGCCCTAAGATTGTGATCCTAAATTGAATGGTTTAAAATCATTTCAAAATTGATTTGAAAAACCTTGATGAAGCTTTTCTAGTGATAACATTCATCATTGAGCAAGTTGATAAAAAGATGGATTAACCTTGAACTATTTCAAAGTCTTTCGAACTTTGTATCAAGATTTAAAAATGGAAGTTATTTTCATAGAAAACTATTTTTCCATGATAATATATGTTATGAGGAATGTATCCTCAAAATTTTACAATTTTAGGAATTTTTTGTGATTTTTTAGGGGTTTCTGAATTTCGGGAGAAAAATCAGAAATTCCTATCAGAGCTTTGTGGACCGATCAGAGGGGATGCTGATCGGTCCAGGGAGGTCTGGATCGGTCACTGGACCGATCCAGGGAAGTGTGGATCGGTCTGGTGACCGATCCAGTAAAGGGCTGAGTGTGCAAAAATGCTGATTTTCGACTGATTGTCTGAAATTTCAGCTAGAAGTTGGTATTTTAGATTTCTAAAGGATTGAAACTCTCCAAGACATTGTTGGTGCAATGGTCAAGGGGGAGTTGACCTTTAGGGGGAGTTTTACCTATTGGTCAAGCGGGAGTTGACTTTTAGGGGGAGTTTTTACTCGTCAAGATTAGTGATATGGGGATTGTCACTATGTTGATTGTTGTATTTAGTATCAAGGGGGAAATTAAGGGTTTCAATGAAAGGTATGGGACTTTCATTAGGAAGAAACTCTTGACCTTGATTCACTCTTTTTGATGTGTGTCAAAAGGGGGAGAATGTCTAGAGAATGTTCAAGGAAGAACATTGGAATTTGGGGAGAATGCTCAAGGAAGAGCATTGGAGAACTATTGGAAAACCTAAGTTAGGTTATCGGGTTAACCAAACTTGATTATGGTTTTTGTCAAACATCAAAAAGGGGGAGATTGTTGATGCAACCTTAGGTCAAGGTTGACCTGATTGACCCGACTCGAGTTGACCTGACTCGAGGTGTATTTTGATGTTTGATGAGAATAGAAAAGTTGTATCTTGATGTTTGACAAGAATACAAACTTGGGAGATTGTGGGTGCAACCTTTGGTCAAGGTTGACCTGGTTGACCCGACTTGAGTTGACCTGATTCAGGTAAAGTCCAAGTATGGAGACTTGGCACGGAAAAGTCCAAGCAGGGAGCTTGGCACGGGAAAAGTCCAAGTATGGAGACATGGCACGGAAAAGTCCAAGCAGGGAGCTTGGCACGGGAAAAGTCCAAGTATGGAGACTTGGCACGGAAAAGTCTAAGCAGGGAGCTTGGCACGGGAAAAGTCCAAAGTATGGAAGCTTGGCATGGGAAGTCGGAGAGGGCTCGGCAGCTCGTTCTCCGGACCAGGTCAGAGAGGGCTCGGGAGCTCGTTCTCTGCGTGGAAGGCGGAGAGGGCGCGGCAGCTCGTTCTCCGAACTAGGTCAGAGAGGGCTCGGGAGCTCGTTCTCTGGACCAGATGAGGAAGTCGGAGAGGGCTCGGTAGCTCGTTCTCCGGACTAGGTCAGAGAGGGCTCGGTAGCTCGTTCTCTGGACCGGACGACGTCGGAGAGGGCTCGGTAGCTCGTTCTCTGGACTAGGTCAGAGAGGGCTCGGGAGCTCGTTCTCTGGACCGGACGAAGTCGGAGAGGGCTCGGTAGCTCGTTCTCTGGACTAGGTCAGAGAGGGCTCGGGAGCTCGTTGTCTGGACCGGAGGAAGTCAGAGAGGGCTCGGTAGCTCGTTCTCCAGACTAGGTCGGAGAGGGATCGGGAGCTCGTTCTCTGGACCGAATGAAGTCGGAGAGGGTTCGGTAGCTCGTTCTCCAGACTAAGTCAGAGAGGGCTCGGTAGCTCGTTCTCTGGACCGAACGTGGAAGTCAGAGAGGGCTCGGTAGCTCGTTGTCTGGATTAGGTCAGAGAGGGCTCGGTTGCTCGTTCTCTAGACCGGGAAGGCTTTAGGGTTTAGGGCTGGGAAGCTCTAAGGCATTGGATCGGTCTGGTGAGCGATCCAGTAATACTCTGATTATCTGAATCGGTCTGGTGACCGATCAGTAACCAAACAGAATGTTTCTGTAGGTTAACTAATCGGTCTGTAGACCGATCAGGAAGCGATGGACTTCAGAGAGCGATAGGAGGGGATCAGTTTATGGACCGATCCACCTATAGTCTGATCGGTCCACAGACCGATCAGACTTCGAAGCCAACTCTCTGTGAGAGTTGGTTGATCGGTCTGGGGACCGATCAACCTAGGACCTGATCGGTCCACAGACCGATTAGGAGTCTCCCAGACTGATCAGGTTGGAGCCTGATCGGTCCAGGCCTAGCCATTGTGACACAACAGCTAGATTTTTGTCTTGCTCTTTGTCTTCTTCGCAGGTGCAGGATATAAGGTTGCTACAGGAGAAGAAATAAATCTCTCGATACAACCTTCTTCTTGTTCCTCACTCTTGCGATCTGAGCTTTGCTGAGCTCTGTGTTTCTGAAGCTTCGTGTGAGCTTCCCTCGGCTGGTTTGCTGATCAGTTGCTGCTGGCATCATGAAGTTGTTTCTTCATCGAACTCCAGTCGACAAGAAGGCAAGCAAAGTGTTGTTACATTCATATTCTTCTTGTTTTCTTGCTCTATCTTGTACTCCTTTATTGCTGTTGCAAAAGAGTTTGTGGCGAGGTTTCTCCACCCAGAAGGAGTTGTTGTTAGCCGGTTTTCTGGGGTCTCATCCACCGACGGATTGATAGGCTTCGTCCACCTTATGGACACGCCGAGGAGTAGGAGTATCATCTCCGAACCTCATTACATCATTGTGTTTGAGGTTTGATCTTCTCCACTTTCGTTTCTACATTGTATTTCCGCTGTGCTAACCTAAATTGTAGGAAGAAACGATAATTTGAGGTCGGCTATTCACACCCCCCTCTCTAGCTGCTATCCGAAGGTCCTAACAATTTATTCCCCTGCGAAGTAGTTTTGTTTTTATTTGTATGGATCCTGAAATACCAACACAAGAGGCTAGGGATTTTGTGTTTCGATTTGGTGCTTCGATTTTGTTTTTCGATCTTGTGTTTCTATTGAGGTCTTCTTTTGTTAAACCTAGGGTTTACTGTGAGGAGTTTAAATATTCAATTTCTTTGAAAGGCTTTGTTTAGGGAGTGGTGGATGATACCATAACCAAGAAGGCCGAGTGCCTCACCAACGACCTGGAAGCCAATCCTTGAAATAAATATTTAATCAACTTCTGTAATATGGTTTAACTTGTGAAGAACACATGAGTTGATCTTGGAGTAAATATGTTAAGTTTTGTTTCTAATCCAAGTTTAAGAACATATGGGTTGCTAGGAAAAGTTGTGTGCTTGTACAAATTTTTATACAGGGGAAATAGAACAGAACTCCGAGTAGCACCCAACAATTTGTATCAGAGCGAGTTTTCTACCTCGGTGTGTTTGGTTTTCAGTTAAATTATGCACTTTTCATACATAAATTTAGGCAGGATAATAGTAGGATGTGCAAATAGATTAACTCTGTGGTTGTAGGCATCCTAGTTCCAACTATTATGGCCCTATTATGTTTGTGTGTGATTTGGACCCTCGGGCATGTCGAGGGCATTTTATGTGTGTGCATGATTGTAATTATTAAATATAGTAGGATATATATTAGTTTTTAGGATTTTACATTCTATTCGATCTAGATTGCATGTACATTCCTTCATGGAATATAGAATCTATCAATGTAAAATTTTATTTTGTTGCGGCTCGTCTCCTTGCTATGCGTGGTGCTATCTTGAGGACCGGAGGCGTGGTGGAAAAGGAAGCAAGAAGGATGCAATGACATGAACCCTAGGGCCGGCGGCCAGGGTTGGCGGCGGCTAGGGTTAGCTGCATACGGAGGACAGCTATGGATGAGGCCAAAATAGTTGGAAAATTAGTTTTCATATTTATTGTCTTTTATGCTGTTTATATGTGAATGTTAAAATTCCTCGTTTTAAATAACTAAGTGGGAGAGGAATTTTTTAAATTCCATGGTCTCCATTACTGGTTTGTAAGTGATGGATTCAAACTTACGCGTTGGCTTTGAGTGCCTCCCTCCACATTGGATGAGTTTGTTTGCGGATTACTAGATCAAACTCCCTTTATGGATGGTTATAGGAAATTATTTAAGTTTGTGTGATCTTCTCCATTTGAAGGGCACAATCCTATTTAATGGACTAAGTATCAAGTAATGATATACACTTAGGCGCATTTAATAGTATCCTCCCCATCGGAGTCACTGCTATTATTTGTGTGACCGAAGAAAAACCAACTATTAATTTTATTTGTCATAAAGTTAGGTTGACAAGATAATAAAATTAATGGGTAAACCCCCCTCTTACAAATGTTTGAATTTGTATACGTCCGCACTATCGTGGCATACAAAATTTACGGTGATTTGAGGTGTTGATTGTTGGTGCAATCGACCTCCAAGGTTTATGTCAGACAAATATGTTTAAGTATGCTTAAGTATGTTTAAGTATGGAGTTTGATCTAGGAAAGTCCTAGTTGTAGGCTAGGCAAGGGAAGTCCTAGTTGGAGGCTAGGCAAGGAGAGAAATCTCGGTATATCGTGGAAGCCAGGTGGATAGGTCTGGAGGACCTAATCCCTGGGTAGCCGAATACTGAGTCCTAGTTGTAGGCTAGGTAAGGGAAATCTCGGTATGCCATGGAAGCCAGGTGGATAGGTCTGGAGGACATGATCCCTGGGTAGCCGAATACTGAGTCTTGGTGAGTGAAGCCAAGTGGAGAAAATCCTAGGGGATGGTAATCTTAGGTAACGAGAAGTCTTGGAGGAATGAACTCCATGCAAGGTTGATCAGATGGTTTCCGACCGGACCAGTGGATCTCGGTAAATCTAGGTTTAGGTTTACTATTGTTTTCTGTATTACTATTATTGTTGTTGGCTAATATGGTATTGCAGGAAAAGTCTTAGTGGATCAGGCAATCAGACACTAAGCAAACAAAAGACCAAACATGTCTGGAGGATCATGTTTGGCAGGTAAGTTGAGGTAAGCAACTGGAAGAGCGACAGTGAGGTCGGGTTCCTAAAGGGAACAACCTAAGGTCGCTGATCCAACTAAAGAAACCGGGAAGGTTTCCAAGTTGAGATCAAGACAGTCCTAACTGTCATACTCATGCATTATATATTACTGTGCTAACCTTTGTGTTGCAGGGATACTTTGCTTAATACTGTGTTGCAGGTTTGGCCGGATCGGTCGACCGAACCAAGATGACTCAGCACAGATCAGTTTAATCAGTAACGATTAGATGCAGAAGGAAAATACACTGATCGGTCGATCGAACCCGAGGATAGGTCGACCGAACCATCAATATTAAAGGCATAGTAAATGCAGATCACGGCAAATCTCGACGAACAGGGAAGGAGCCTGTTCGGTTGATCGAACAGAGGGATCGGTCGACCGAACCATTGAAGTCCAGTTAATGTAGAATATCGAGCCAGCATTAGACTCCAGCTGGAAGGGATCAGAGCTGGTTCGGTCGACCGAACATCCATCATACCTATAAATTGAGGCTCGAAGTCAGAGGCCAAAAAATAATTTTCTGATTAAAAATTCCTGTTCTGCAAGCGACTCATTCTCATCTGTGCAGCAAGCTACATCATCCGGAAGTGTCGACCTAAGCTATATCTTCATTTTAGTTGTCGATAAAATTTATTTTAAGCTTGCATTTGTAATTCATTTAAGCAAGGTAGTAGGGTGTTACTATCTTGCTCCATTGTACGATCTACTTCTTTCCGAAGAATTTTGAAAAGAAGAGTTATAGTGGTTTGCTCACCGGTGCGGTCAAGGACTGCGAGCCTTCAAGTAGAGTCGAGCTAGGCTCCGAACGAAGTAAACAAACTGTCTCTATTTACTTTCCGTTGTGCATGACTTTGATTTTAAAGTAAAAAAATAGTTTTAAAAAGAGCGATATTTCCCCCCCCCCCCCCCCCCCTCTATCGCTTCAAATGATCTATCAATTGATATCAGAGCCAGGTTAGCTCTGAAATTTCTTAACCGATTTTCAAAGCATTTTTAAAACTTTTTCTTTTCTGTTAGAAATATTTTTTATTCTATTTTCTTCTCAAGCACAACTAATCCCAAGACGAGAGTCTTGGAAATATTTTTCTTTTAAATCTTTTCTTGCAAGAATGTTGATATCATATCAAGAAGGACGAAGTATCTACGACCCTCCACCGTACGATCAAGTGTTCATCAATTCCTGTGTAACACCCCACCCTCCTCACTACTAGTCTGCAAGGGCGAAGCGCTACTGGACTACTAACTATACTTAATTAGAGTTATTCACATGTAAAGATCAATACATAAACTCTCATAACTCAAAACATGCAATTAACTAGCAGCGGAAGACTAAATGACTAATCTACACATACTACTCAAATATATGTTCACATCTAAATCTATACATCAATCTAATCATGCTGAAATATATGTGTTAATCTGAACATGCATGCAACCATTATACAACTCAGATGATAGGTCTAATGTGCATAACAATGAAAGAATTCTAAATACATAATGTCTCTAATAGTCTAAATACAAAATCTTAATGAATTTTAAATACTAAAATCCCAAGGCTCTATAGTCCAGGCATCACACATCCATCCGCACCTCCTTGTCGCCTTCCTTGACTATAGCTTTTCCTTTTCCTTTATCTGCAGTAAGAGGAAATGCAAACTATAAGTAAAATTGCTTAGTAAGCGCTATCTAACTCACAAAACTCGAATATGCATGTGAATATACTGAAATCTAAAAGTTGAATGCTCAAAAGGAAAACTACTCATGCTCATCTACAAGCAAAAGAAACATACTGAAATGCTAAACATGTAAAACAAATCTATACAATCATGCTAGCATAAAGAACTAAACTTGCTGAATTTTAAACACTTTCTGAATCTTATTTCACTTGTTTAAAATCTTATACTTTATACTTTTATACTTATGTGAAACTTATTTTACTTGTTCAAAAACTTATACTTTTAATACTTCAAAATAATAATCAACTTCTCTTGGGCCCAGGCGTAGTACCATCTTATGCGCGTTCCCTAATAGGTTGGGGTAGCGAGCCACCAATCCTAAAAGAACAGACCTTGGTCTACCAGGGCCAAGACCTCGGAATTGGACACCTGGATTTGTTTAATGACAACCTCGGAAGTAGGGTACTAGCCTATTCAAAGTAAAATATCTTAATTATTTCTTCTTTAAATGTCTTGACATTTTAATAAGCACTTTGTGTGCCAAAATCTCTAAAGTCTTGACTTTGGGATCTACTTAAGGCCTTGGCCTTTTTCTTTCTTTTCTTTATCTTGCTTATACTTGTTAATACATCTATTAAAAAGGTGTCTCATACAAAACTACACAAAAATTCTTATTAACTCTGTACTGAAATGCTAAACAGAATTGCATGGAAATACTTAATAGAACTGTACTGAAATGCTTATTGAAACTGCACTAAAACTAAATCTGCATACAAGCTTAATCAAATCTGCCTACAAACTTAATCAAAATTCTGCGCTATAAGCTTAATCAAAATTCTGCACTATAAGCTTAATCAAATATGCCTACAAACTTAATCAAAATTCTGCACTATAAGCTTAATCAAAATTCTGCACTATAAGCTTAATCAAAATTCTGTACTATAAGCTTAATCAAATCTGCCAACAGACTTAATCAAAATTCTACACTATAAGCTTAATCAAAATTCTGCACTATAAGCTTAATCAAATTTGCCTAGAAACTTAATCAAAATTCTGCACTATAAACTTAATCAAAATTTTGCACTATAAGCTTAATCAAAATTCTACACCATAATCTTACATAAAAATCTGCACTATAAGTTCACCAAAAATCTGAAAGTAAAGTTTCCATCCTTAATTTACATCATCAACATTTGATCATCATCTTTTCTGAATCAAATATTTCCTTAAATTTATGCATTCTCTTCCCATAAATTAATCAATATGATATCTGTCTCATGCTCACTGCATAACAAAACAATTTACTCCTTTCCAAATCAAAATGAACTAAATTTAGTTTTATGGTAGCAGCACCAATCAAACAATAAGGAATAAACTAAACCACATATTCAAATTAATTAAAACCTCTTCTCATCTTCTTTATGAAACTCACGGTAGGAAATCTTCAAAATTATTAATCTTTGCGGCGTGCGTCGGAAATCAAGAACACATGAATCCGAAACTACTCTACTACAGGTGAGGAAGCACTTACCTTGCTCCTTGGACTCACAACCGAACAAGAAGGACTTCTAGGACCTTGGTCGGCCGCTGGAGACGATGCCCTAACTCCCTTTTGTTTTCTGCCCGAGCTCCGCCGTCGCACGCAGAACAGAAGGAGAGAATGGTTTAGGTCACGGGAAAACAAAGCATCAACTTATCCCTTTTTATAACTTAATATTTATGTTAACTCCTTAAATAAATTTTTCTATCTTTTCTAAACAGATCTGTTCGCTTGGATTCTTGGTCCGCCGGATTCGCAGAAACCTCTGACTGGGGTCAGAGGTCGCGGGTTTGATTCCTCAGTCGCCCCTTTTATTCCCATTTATTTTCTGTTTCCTATTAACTATTACTTAAATAAATTTCATTCCTCTTTTTAATCGGCAACGCTCGCTGGGACACTTGGTCAGCCGCGCTTTGCTAAATCTTGACCGGATCAGGGGTCGCGGGTTCGATTCCTCAACCGCCCCTTTTTATTTCAATTTATTTCCTATTCCTCTACTACTGCTTAAATAGATTTTTGCTCCTTCTTTAATCAGTTACGCCCGCTGGTACACTTGGTCAGCCAGATTCTCTTAAGAGTTGGCTCGGCCGGAGGTCTCCAGTTCGAATCTTGGCTTGGACATTATTTTTGTCGAAACTTCTTTCGTTTAGTAAAAATACCAAACGACCTCCAAAAATTGCATAAAAGTACTCTAAAAATTTAAAAAAATCTCTAGAATTTTTTAAAACATTTATAAATATTTTTACGTACTATTAGGACTCATAATGAGGAATTTTGGGTCGTTACATCCTAGAGGCAAATGATGGAATGCTTCGTTGGAAGCAACAATTTCGACAACTGGATCGCACTAAGACAACCTTCTCGAAACTCAGAATCGAACATAAAGGTAATGAATATGTTGATAGATATTTTTCCTAATGAAGTCTTGTGTCAATTAGAAGGTTGCAAGAATGCATTCGAGATGTGCACCAAATTGATCAAGCTTCACGAGACTCCGTCGAGGCTAGAAGATCAAGACGAAAGTGAGTTCGAATCCGAGTCTGAATCCGCAGAGCTATCCTTAGAGCCAGATCTAGAAGAACAAGACCAAATCAACTTCATCGCACTAGTGGCTGAGGAGGAGGCTAATGGATCCGAACTCGAGTCAGAACAAGTGTCCAAACTTGAACCTAAGCCCAACCAAATGTTCAAGCCTGAATCCGAAGTGGCAATGATCAAGGGGGAGAATCCTAATGAGGATTCAAAAGGTAATATTTTAATTTAAAATTTCAAGAACACATAACATGTTTTAGTTGCAGAGAAAAAGGACATTACAAAAATAAATGTCCGATGAACCAATCCGCACAACCGGAGGCAAAGGAGGAGCCTAAGCCTAGAGTCCAGAAAAGGAAGGACCACATCGAATGTTTCAAGTGCAAAAAGATGGGACACTACAAATCTCAATGCTTGGAGAGAAGACCCAAGGATTCAGGGGGAGCTAGTATGGTAAATAAATTTAAATTATATGAAAATTTGCATGTTTTAGATCCTTCTTGTTTGAATTGTAATATCAAATTAAAAATACATGAAAATCCAACATTAAAATTACTTAACAAAAATAATCTAGCTAATAAAAACTTAATTAATTCAAATATAACTAAAATTGACCAAATCAACCAAAAACTTAATCAAGACCCTGATTCAGTTAATCAAAGTTTATTTATTCAAGATAATTTGAATTTAAATCAAAATAATAATTATCTAGAATTAAATAACAATAAACATAATTTAACAAAAAATTTAAATAAAAATAAGAAACTAAACTATAAATCAAAGTTTAGAAAATTAGAAAAACAAAATAATGTTTTGAAAAACAAAATTAATATATTAGAAAACATTATTAATAATCTAGATTTAAGTTATAAATTAAAACCAAATCTAAAACAAAATCTCCACAAACCTAATTATAATCATGTACCTTTTTATTATGGAACATAATAATAATAATAATAAAATAATAATAATAACAATAATAATAACAATAATAAAAATAATAATATACAACAACAACATCAACAACACAAACAATTTGTATTATGCATGACTTGTTTGAATTGTTTGAATTGTCATGATCATGCATACTTAACTGTTATATAACATGTTATTCATCTTTTCTTAATTTAGAACGGTTAGATGAAAAAGGTTTATCAAACCCTAACAACATAGCACCGGAATGGATTGGGATGATAGTACGTCAAGGAAACTTTGTCGAAGGCATGTCTAGGCTGAATATGGAATTCTACCTGGTGCACTAGACTTAGTGGATCTGACCGAAGCTATCCCAGTCAAACATGGGCTAGTTAGACCAAAATTTAGTATTAAGTTTTTTGGGCAGGAACAGTTTGGAAAGTCTTCAGCAAGTGGTCTAATGATATTCAAGAAGGTCATATGCCTCACCACTGAACTGAAACTTATCCTTAGGATGCCTGCTTGACTAACCCAAAGCTAAGTTTGAATCTAACATGGGTTCAATAACCTCTTTCAATAAATTCAAACTTAACTCTATTATTTTAAAATTTAATTAAAAGTATTTTAAAACTTGGACATTGTCTTAACTGCTGAAGGCTACAAGTTCGTACTTTTTGAGATTTGTCTAAGCTTGCCTAATAGTGATTCTTGTGAAGAGGAGATAGAGAATCATACAAAATGGGTCAGGGCAGATGAGATGGCGCAGTGTTACATTTTGGCTTCTATGTCAAATGTGCTGCAATATCAACATCAGACCATGCCTACTGCTTATGACATGATGCGCAATCTCAAGGAACTCTTCGGACACTAGAATCGCGATGCTAGGCAGGAGGCTATGAGAAACTTGATGACGACCACCATAACTGAGGGGACACCCGTAAGGGATCATATCCTCAAAATGATGACTCTTTTGAATGAGATGGAAGTCCTTGGAGCAGAAATCGATGGGGAAACTCAGGTCGATATCATTCTCCAAACGCTGCCTAAAAGTTTTAAACAGTTCCGCCTGAACTACAACATGAACAAAAGGGTTTATTCATTGGCGGAACTTCTGATAGAACTTCAAGCAGCAGAAGAGCTATTTTGTCAAAGTTCTCAAATTCACATTGCTGAAAATGTTTTTGCTTCTAAACCGAAAGGGAGAAAGAAGAAAAAGAAACAAGTTGGTTCTGTAAATCGATCTCTAGGGATTGGGTCGCATGCAGGTGTGAAGAAGTTGAAGGGCAAGTGCTTCACATGCAAGCACTCTGGACATTGGAAAGTGGATTGTCCTAGCAAAAAGAAGAATAATAAAGGTATATCTTATTCTCTAGTAGTACATGTTTAGTGGTGTTATCTACCAGTACCTGGTGTGTAGATATGGGAGCCACTGATCATGTCTGTAATTCATTTCAGGGGTTCCAGGAAACTCGACGACTACATGAAGGGGAGATTACCGTCAACATGGGCAATTCTACAAAAGTTGCGGTTATTGCAGTGGGAGATGTTTATTTATCTTTTGATAGTAATAAAACATTGATTTGAGTAATTGTCTTTATGTACCAAGTTTTAGAAAGAACTTGATTTTAGTTTCTAAACTACTTATGGATGGATATTGTATTTCTTTTGATGACAAAGTAGTTGTCAAGAAAAATAGGGTAGTTATCTGTTCTGGTACGTTGGTTGATAATTTGTATACTCTAAATCCAATAACTCCCACGATACAACAATAGGAAATTTAAAAGAAAAAGATTTTAATCTTTCCTTTTTAGAATTACCAAATTCATTTTGGGAATATGCTCTGGAAACAGCAGTGTACATTCTGAACTTGGTACTTTCTAAGTCAGTACCCTTTACTCCCATACAATTATGGAATGGACGTAAGCCTAGTCTAAAACATATTCGAATTTGGGGTAGTCCAGTACATGTGATGAAGCGAGACACTATAGGTTCGAATCACGTACAGAAGTTCGCTTGTTTGCGGGTTATCCTAAAGGAACGAAAGGTGGTTTAGTTTATAGTCCTAAAGATCAGAAGGTCAGTGTTAGCATCAATGACCGATTTTTAGAAGAGGACCATGTAATGAACCATAAGCCCATGAGTAAAATTGTTCTTGAAGAAATAAGAGAAGACACGTCTACCTTAGTACCAATGGTACAAGATGAGATACCACAAGAAATTACAACACGTGTCACAAATGATGCACAATTACAAGTAATACCTTGTCGTAGTGGGAGGGTTGTTAGGCAACCTGATAGATTCATGTTTTTGGGAGAATCTTCAGACTTGATCCCTGGTGAACATGAACCTGATCCCTGGACATATGATGAAGCACTCCAAGATAAAGATGCAACATCGGTTTATCTATGGACTGAAGCAAGCTTCGAGATCTTGGAACATCCGGTTTAGTCTTATGGATTTATTTAGTGTCCAGATAAGTCTTGTGTATACAAGAAGAATGACGGAAACATGGTGACATTTCTTGTACTATACGTAGATGACATTTTGCTCATTGGCAACAATGTCAAAGTGTTGTCAGACGTAAGGGTATGGTTGTCCAAGAAGTGTGATATGAAGGATTTGGGAGAATGTGGACATATTCTTGGGATCAAAGTAATAAGGGATCGCAAGAAAAGAATGTTGTGCTTATCCCAAGCTTCATACATCAATACTATCCTAGCTCGTTTTAGCATGCAAAACTCCAAGAAAGGTTTTCTACCTTTTCAGCATGGAGTACCTTTATCTAAAGAGATGTGTCCTAAAACATCAAAAGAGATAGAGGACATCAAGGCAGTTTCTTATGCTTCGGTTATAGGAAGTCTAATGTATGCAATGCTATGTACGAGACCGGATATCTGTATTGCCGTGGGCATGGTTAGCAAATATCAAAGCAATCCAGCACAGGGGCATTGGGCTGTCGTAAAGCATATATTAAAGTACTTGAGAAGGACTAGAGATTATATGCTAGTTTATCAGGCAAATGATTTGCTCCCTGTGGGTTATATGGATTCTGACTTCCAATCAGATAAGGACAATAGTAAGTCAACCTCGGGGTATATGTTTACTTTGGGAGGTGGAGCCATAGCATGGAGGAGTGTTAAGCAGAAATGCGTTTCAGACTCTACCATGAAAGCTGAGTATGTGGCAGTCTCTGAGGCAGCCAAAGAAGCTGTATGGCTCAGAAACTTCTTAATGGACTTAGATGTGATTCCTGGTTTGTCCAAAATTATCATAATTTATTGTGATAATAGTGGTGCAGTAGCAAACTCGAAGGAACCATGAGCCCATAAGGCAAGTAAACCCATTGAGCGCAAGTACCACCTAATACGAGACATCGTAAAATGAGGAGAAGTTGTTGTTGCCAAGATTACACCAGTCGATAACCTAGATCCTTTCACTTAGGCCCTTCAGGCGAGAGCTTTTGATGAGCATGTTTAGGGGATGGGAATCAGATGTATGACAGCATATATGGCAGCATAGTCTTTTAGTATAAGTGGGAGATTGTTAGGATGTATACTAAAAGCGTAGCTTTTTGTATGAACATTTATTTTGAAATGAGAATCACATTGGTCAAATGTCTGCATTTAGTAAAATACAGTTGTCCATTTAATTTATATTGTAGATAACATGGTGTGTGGTGTCACACAGAAGATCATGTTATCAATTCCTTATAAATTATAAATAGTAGCTCACAACCAAGATGGATTGGGACAAACCATTGGAATGGTTGTAGTATAATTCGGTACTAGTTTATCTTGACTATAAAATTGAACTAGCACACTATGTGAGTATTGAGCAGGACCATTTGAGGTTGTTCCTTTTATACTGACTGCATAAAGAACATAACCTCTGTTATTATGGATATGCGTACTCTTAATCCTGATATAATAACAAGCACATATACTTAGTATTTATTTCTTTGATTAATCAATGGGCGAGATTTATTCGTTAAATCAATAGGTCCGTGAAGTTGGGAAATAATATTATTTATATGGTGTGTTGTTGATTATAGAAGAAAAGTGTGTCCTAGTTATCTAGGTTGATGATGCCCCCTTGAGAAGCTCATAAGGATGGTCATGTAAACCCTGTAGGTGGACTTAATCTGACATGACAATGAAGTTGAGTGGTACTACTCTTGGAGTTATATATTAATTAAGTGAGTTGTTAGTAACTCATTTAATTAATGGATATTCGATATCTTAAACACAGGGAGATTAATGCACACATTATAAGAAGGAGCCCATGTCACGCCCCAGAGGAGTCCTTGTCCGAAGAAACTTCGGCAGCATCTCCCCTGTACGACGGACAATCTGAAACTTTACTACATCACCATATACCTCAGCCACATGCGGCTGGAATAATAACAATAATAAACAAACAATAACACAGACATCCACGTAGTTTATATCAATTTCAGCCTTTGGCCGACACAACCACGCAGTTTAATAGTAAACAAACTGAACAGTGATAAGCAGACTCAAAACCAACCCTACCCCACTACACTCATAAAACTCAAATCCGATGATAAAATCAACTCACCTCTTCTGCCATCCAGGTAGGCATGTAGTAAAACAAATCCGAATGAAAATCATCGACAGTAACCATATAGTAAACTAATACAAGTCCAGATAGTGCGATATCCATAACACAAAAACCATAATCCAAGTGTATCAAACAGAACTAGTCTGATAAAGAAAACCAAAAGATAAACCACATGTCCTCGTGGTCTGTAGGGGACTAGCGACTGGAACGCTCTCCAGACAGCATCAACCTGAAAATAGTAAATATCCACGGGGTGAGTCAACTCCTGAGCGGGTAACAACTGATATGCATAATAAAGAAAATAACATCTAACACTAATCATGCGTACAGTCTCCTGATACTAGAAGGATAAATGCAACTGAAATAAGTAGGAGAAAACTGTACTAACCAGGACCAAGGTATAAGGATATCAAGGTCATCAGACCAGAAGTATCATAAATCCTGTATGCATGTCAAACATATACATCCATCCAAATGCAGGAAATAAATGCAGCAAACACAAACACAACCAATAAATGCATCATGCATATGATGCCAATGACATGTCCTGGTCACCCCTACTCTCCAGTCAGCCGTCTCACATACGATGGTAAGACCGAGTGGGTAGGGCAGTGACAACCGTGCACTCTGCCATCACTACTCCTGATGAGTGACCGAGTGGACGGGATGCTGTCGGAGTACACCTATCCTCCTTACCCCAAGTCATAAATGGGGGAGCTCAATGCTCTCATCTCCTGGTACACAATGACGAGGAGGGATCTCTGTCCTGCTACAACGCTGCGTTACACTAACCCATGAGTGGACCAACGGAGCCCTTGACAGAGCACTTGCTGCAACACACCCTGCCTGAATATACCACTAACCCATGAGTGGTTGTGTGTGCAGATACATGTAACTGACGATGTGCTCAACAATAATGGAGCCAACAATCGCGTAGCATGCAATCATGCGAATGGTGCATGACACTAAGCATGGCAATATCCTGAACCAATCCATATATATAAAATGTGTACCCTAGAATAAATTGACCTAATCAATGGTCTATGTACACAGGTCAGATAAGGAATCAAAAACCCTAGGTCCTGAACATAATAGAAACATGGTTGTGTCACTACCTCTATAAATAGGCATAATCCGGTATACACTAGCATGATGTGCAAAATAAATAAACAAGCAAGCATGTAACAGGTCAGGTAGTGATCAACCGAAATAGATAACAAAACACAATCATTGCCATGTGTTATAAACATTACTATGTATATCAAATGACATAAAGTTAAAGTACCCGCCTCCAAATCGAAAAGTCCAAACTAGTAGTCGAGATACTCGTCTCGCATCAAAATCCTGTAGTAAATCGTACAGTTTAGCTAAGTTAATTAAACAATTAGCTAAACAACTTCCCAATCCACCAAACATCTAGGGTTAGTTTCATTAACCCCAAAATTACACCATTAGATAAATTCTAAACCTAAGTTAACAAGTATTGCTAACACAACTAGCAACCATCTACAATGAAGACCAAATTCTTACACAATACCTCAACCACAGTTACTGTTGTTGCAGGAGTAAGGGCTGCTGGATGGGGTTGCTGTTGGAAAACAAGAACAAACCACAACACCTTATACGTGTTGGACACTTCACTGCTCAAAACAACAATAAGGATCAAGCGGTCACAACACAAGAATCAAGTACCCGATTCACTAATTAGGGCAACTCCCTTACCTCTAAGATCACTGCTAGGCGACCTTGTGTTCACGCCGTTAACCAGGGAAAATGATCGGAACCGATCGGAAAACCGATAGAGGCAAAAGAGAGGCAGCACAGAGAGAAGGAGGACGACGCTAGAACAAAGTGAAGGGCTCTGCTCGGCTATGCTCGCGCGTCGTCGGCGCTTGGACAGGGAGGAAGAAGCGAGGCGGCGTCAGTCGGCGGTGGCTCGGCACCTAGGGCAAATCGGCTGGTCGCGAGAGATGAGGGAGGAAGGAGGGTTCGGCTCAGGAAGGAGAAGAGAAGCAAGACCCTTGCCAAGGGGTTTTGTTCTCGGGTGGGGGAGAAACCGTTGGCGCCGGTTAGGGTTTCGGCGTCGGCATGCGCGGGGAAAAGGGGAAACGACATACGGCGTCGAAGAGAAACCGGAGGAAAAGAAAAAAAATAAAGAAAAGAAATAAAAGAAAATAAAAGAAAAAGTAAAATTTTCCTCGCTTAAATGGGTAGCCTAAACAGGCTTTCCCGGGCCCTGTTTTCATCCCCATTAACTCGTCCGTACGAGCTCTGAAAAATTCTCAAAAAATTTCCAAAAATTCTGGAAAATTTTCTTATTAATATTCGCCTATTTTTGGTATTTTACATTCTCCCCCACTAATAAAAATTTGGTCCCCAAATTTCGGATAGAGTATTTTACAACATATATAGAGTATAAATGCTGAACGGTTAATTAAATCACATACCTTAAGTGAAAAGATGGGGGTATCAAGCTCGGATAGTATCCTCGAGCTCCCAAGTAGCCTCCTCATCTGAGTGATGCTGCCATCCAACTTTAACCAGTCGGATAGTCTTGTTCCGCAACTGACGCTCTTTCCGGTCCAGAATCCGTACCGGAATCTTCTCATAAGTGACGTCAAGCTGAACTGGAACTGGAACTGAGACATCTGTCAGCACATGCGTCGGGTCAGGTACGTATCTCTTCAGCATAGATACGTGGAATACATCGTGGACTCTTGCCAGGGACGGTGGTAGTGCTAGCCGGTAAGCTACTGCTCCAATCCTCTCCAAGATCTGGAAAGGGCCAATGTATTGCGGAGCCAGCTTACCTCTGAGGCCAAATCTCTTCACCCCTTTCGTGGGTGAAACTCGTAGAAAAACATGATCACCAATAGAGAACTCCAAAGGTCTGCGTCTCCGATCAACATAACTCTTCTGGCGGTCCTGCGCCTCTGACATCCTCCGTCTGATAATACGGACCAACTCTGCCTCCTGCTGAGCTCTATGAGGTCCCAATAGCTGGGCCTCCCCAACCTCATTCCAGAGGGTGGGTGTCCGACACGGCCTACCATACAACGCCTCAAATGGTGCCATCTGGATAGCCAAATGAAAGTTGTTGTTGTAGGCGAACTCTACCAATGGCAAATGGTCCTCCCAACTGCCTCCAAAATCTAATACACAAGATCTCAGCAAGTCTCTAGAGTCTGAATGGTCCGCTCTGATTGTCCATCTGTCTGCGGATGGAAAGCTGTACTAAATCAGAGCTGAGTGCCCAAGGCCTGCTATAGACTATGCCAGAAACGAGACGTGAACCGGGGGTCTCTATCGGAAATGATAGTCAAAGGGACACCATGTAATCTGATGATCTCCCGGCAATATAGATCTGCTAATCGATCTAGGGAATTTGTCCTCCGGATCGCTAAAAAGTGTGCGGATTTGGTTAATCGATCAATGATTACCCAAATCGCGTCATGGCCTCGTCGTGTCCTCGGCAATCTCACCACAAAGTCCATAGTAATATGTTCCCATTTCCACTCAGGAATAGGAATCCGCTGAAGTAATCTGGCAGGTCTCTAGTACTCAGCCTTCACCTGCTGACAGACAAGACATCTAGCAACAAATTCCGCGATGTTTTTCTTCATACCGTTCCAACAGTAGGAACGCCTCAAATCTCGATACATGCGGGTCTCGCCTGGGTGAATCGCAAATCGAGAGCGATGAGCCTCCTGAAGTAGCTCCTGTAAGACCGGATGAGACTGAAGTACGCATAATCTGCCTCGGAAGTATATAATACCCTCCTCGTCTCGTGTGAACTCGGTCTACTGCCCGGAAGCTATCTGGCTGCCAATGAACTGCAAATGCTGATCACTGGCCTGGGCCTCTCGGATACTCGTCCTGATCGACGACTGAGCAGCCATGGTAACAAGAATACCCTGCTCTGTATCTCCCTGCTCCTCAAGGTCTAACTCGTAGAAACCATGAACCAAGTTTGTAACTGAAACTCGGTGGCAAGCCAAAGTACCTCTGGACTTCCTGCTGAGTGCATCTGCAACCACATTAGCTTTCCACGGGTGGTAGCTAATGGTACAATCGTAATCCTTTAGGAACTCCATCCATCTCCTCTGTCGGAGATTAAGCTCCTTCTGAGTAAAAATATATTTGAGACTCTTATGATCAGTGAAAATCTCAAATGTAATACCATATAAATGATGCCACCAAAGCTTCAGAGCAAAAATGATGGCAGCTAACTCCAGATCATGAACTGGGTAGTTCTTCTCATGCTCCTTCAACTGTCGAGAAGCATAGGAGACTACCCTGCCGTGCTGCATCAGAACAGCGCCCAAACCCTGAAGAGACGCGTCGGTGTAGAGTACAAATCCATCCTTTCCAGAAGGTAAAACCAAAACTGGAGCCGACACTAATCTCTGCTTCAGCTCCTGAAAGTTGGTCTCACAATCCTCGGACCACGTGAACTTCACGCCTTTCCTGGTAAGATGTGTCATTGACATAGCAATACGCGAGAAACCCTCGACAAAACTTCGATAATATCCGGCCAGTCCTAAAAAACTGCGGATCTCCTGTACTGACTTCGGCTGCTCCCAGCTGGTGACAGCCTCGATCTTCTGAGGGTCTACTGAAATACCTCTGCTCGAGACCACATGTCCCAAAAAACCGACTGAGGATAGCCAGAATGCACACTTGCTGAACTTCGCGTACATCTGATGTCGTCTAAGAGTCTCCAAGACTATGCGAATATGCTGTGCATGCTCCTCCTCGGAACGCGAGTAGACCAATATGTCATCAATGGAAACGATAACAAACTGATCCAGATACTCCAGAAAGATGCGGTTCATCAAGTCCATAAACACCGCTGGAGCATTGGTAAGCCCAAATGGCATTACCAAAAACTCATAATGACCGTATCTCGTACGAAAAGCTGTCTTCTGAATATCTGAGTCTCTGACTCTCAGCTGATGATATCCGGATCGCAGATCAATCTTAGAATACACTGATGTACCTCTGAGCTGATCAAACAAATCCTCGATCCGTGTTAAAGGATATTTATTTCTGACGGTCACTGCATTCAGCTGTCTATAGTCAATACATAACCTCATAGTGCCATCCTTTTTCTTGACAAATAATACCAGAGAACCCCATGGAGAAACACTAGGGCGAATAAATCCCCTATCTAAAAGCTCCTGGAGTTGAACCTTCAGTTCGTTCAACTCTTTTGGTGCCATACGATAAGGAGCTTTCGACGCCGGTGCGGTCCCCGGAATCAGCTCAATAGCGAACTCCACTTGCCTTCTGGGAGGCAGACCTGGTAGCTCCTCTGGGAATACATCTGGGTACTCTCGGACCACCGGAACGTCGAAGAGCTACGAACTACTGCTGTCCTCAGTACTAATCAAAGATAACAGAAAACCCTGACAGCCATGTGATAGCAACTTCTGAGCCTGAATCGCCGAAATGATCGATATGCCTTCATCTCTGATGCCAGTGAAATCCCACGAGGGTTGGTTCGGAGGCCGGAATGTGACCACCCTCGTCTAGCAATCAACTATGGCATGATATGCTAACAAATAGTCCATGCCAAGTATAATATCAAAATCGACCATTTCCAATACTAAAAGATTCACCGTAAGTATTAGGTTGCCAAAATCTAACGGGCAACCTCTGACCTCTTGGGTGACGTACATGGTGTCACCGGAGGGTAGAGAGACGGTCAGTCATTACGATCTGAAAGTGGGTAATCTACCAATCTCTCGCATAAAAGTACAAGATATAAAAGAATGCGAGCTACCAGTATCTACCAGTATATCTGTAGATAAGGCATAAATAGAAATCGTACCGCGGAAAATGGATCCGTCGGCTCGCTGCACGTCCTCTCTGGTGATTGCATGAATACGTTCAGTCTCTGGCGGTGGAGGAGGGGATAACGCTGCCAGTGGCTGCTGCGGCTGGGCAGAAGCCTGCCACTAAGGCGGTGCTGGATACTGTGACAGAGAAGTCTGAGAGGGCGGCGATTGATACTGTACCGATGGCTGGGACTGCGTCTGGTACTGAGCCAGTGGCTAGGGCTGCGACTGGTACTGCCCCTGAGTCAGATAATGAGATCCCGGAACAGAGCTCTGGGGTAATATGGAAGCACCGGAGTACTCCTGTCCCAGCATGCCAAATGCAGCTTCTGCAGGTGGAGCTGTCCTCTGCTGACGATGCGAAGGTTGGGCTCTGTGCCCTCCTCGCTGAGTCCCTGTCTGACTGAGCTGAACTCCATGACCAGAAACTCCAGAAGAAATATGCTGAGCCTTCAGCGAACAATCTCGGCTCACGTGCCCCGGCAGTTTACAATAATAGCAAACCGACTGTCCCAGGGTGCAGGCTGATGTGGTGTGCTCTTTTGATCCACACCAGGCGCAGTGAATGTCACCGACGGTTTGTCTCCGGGTCTGCTGAAGAGGCCGGAAATGTCCTGATGGAACCCGCCTGATCCTCTGATGCTGACCAGATGCCCAGAAGTACCCTGACCAGGACGACTGTGACTACTCTACTGGTGTCCAGTCGTCTGTACCTACTGGATCTGTCCTGATGTCTGACCCGTCTGCTTCCTTTTTCTATCCGGATACGCTCTCTGCAGAGCTGACTCAACCATGAGGGCTCTGTCAAACGTCTCTAAATAAGATGCACTACCCAAACTGGCAAGCTTTACTTGCAAATGTCCATACAGCCCCTGAACAAACAGCTGCATACGTGTACTATCCTCAGCAACTAGCTCTAGACAAAATCTGGCCAATCGGTTAAACTCTGTGTTTTACTCTGTCACCGACCGGTTGTTCTGACGCAGGCTCATGAAATCTTGCCGGCGAGTCATCTGATATGCTCGCGGGAAGAAGTGGCTCTCAAACGCCTCTCTGAACCTGACCCAAGTAATGTTCTGCTCGCCGATGATGGAACGCTGAGTAACCCACCAGGTGTTAGCCTCATCCCGTAAATGAAAAGAAGCCAGCTCTGCTTTCTCCCACTCGGAGCAAGCCATATAAAAGAAGGTCTACTCCATAGTCTCTATCCATGATAGGGCCATACTCGGATCAAGGTCTCCTCGGAAGAGTGTGAATCGACTCTTCATCGACTCTGCTAATACTGGAATCCTAGCTTGTGCCGCGACAATGTCAGTGAGGTGTGTCGGGACGGCTGCAGGAACTGGTGGAACCACTGGAGCTGGTGCTACATGTGGTACCGCTGAATAGACCGGAGGAGGTACTCCCAGTGCTGCTGTATAAACTGGAGCATAAGCCGTCGATGGCACTGTAGGGTAAACATAGGTGGCAGCGGCTGGATGTACGGTAGGTAGTGGTACCGGATGTGGAGCAATCGGTATCCCTGGTGCAGGTGCCGCTGGGTATACTGTAGGTTCTGGGGGCACAGGTGCCGCTGGTGTCGGGTACACGGTAGGTCCAGGTGGCGGTGGTGCCGAGTATGTTGTAGGCTGTGCTGGAGCAGGTGTAGGGTATGCCAATGGCACCCCTGGTGGTACAGTAAATACGGTAGGGGTGGATACAGTCGGTGCAGCCGGTGTAGGTACCTCTAAAGGAGTCATCGGGATCTGAGAGCCCGACGCGCCCGCAGTATGCTGAGTCTGTCCCTAACTGACAGGCTCAGCCCCAGTAGGCATCTCTGGCAAATCCAGAGATCCCACGGTCCTCATACGTGGCCGTCCAGCACCACGTCTCGTAGCAATACGTGTAGATCTCCTCCTATCTGTTAAATTATATCACAGATATTACTACAAGTATAAACAATTACAAAATAACATCATACCTAATTGCTGTTTGGAGATGTTCCATCGTTGTCCAGTCCCCATTTTACCTCAAAATTTCATACAAGAAAATCACCGAAAATCCATACTAAAATCCGAAACAAATACCCAAGTTTAACTCGCAAACTAGGGCTAACCCAAATATCCAAAATACCAAAAGCAGGTAACATAACCCGCTTTGATACCAAATAAATTGGTATCAAATAAATCTCGAAAATCCGTAACACGAAAATCAAACAAGTATCGCCAAACCTTGGCGCTCTAATACCAAATAAATTGGAATCAGGTTATACCAAATATCCCAAAATACGAAAACAAAGATCGTAAAACTTGTGCTCTGATACCAAATAAATTGTCACGCCCCGGAGGAGTCCCTGTCCAAAGAAATTTTGACAACATCTCCCCTGTACGGCGGACAATCTTTACTACATCACCATATACCTCAGTCACATGCGGCTGGAATAATAACAATAATAAACAAACAATAACACAGACATCCACGCAGTTTATATCAATTTCAGCCTCTGGCTGACACAACCACGCAGTTTAATAGTAAACAAACTGAACAGTGATAAGCAGACTCCAAACCAACCCTACCCCACTACACTCATAAAACTCAAATCCGACGATAAAATCAACTCACCTCTTCTGCCATCTTGGCAGGCATGTAGTAAAATAAATCTGAATGAAAATCATCGACAGTAACCATATAGTAAACTAATACAAGTCCAGATAGTGCGATATCCATAACACAAAAACCATAATCCAAGTGTATCAAACAGAACTAGTCTGATAAAGAAAACCAAAAGATAAACCACACGTCCTCGCGGTCTGTAGGGGACTAGCGACTGGAACACTCTCTGGACAGCATCAACCTGAAAATAGTAAATATCCACGGGGTGACTCAACTCCTCAGCGGGTAATAACTGATATGCATAATAAAGAAAATAACATCTAGCACTAATCATGCGTACAGTCTCTTGATTCTAGAAGGATAAATGCAACTGAAATAAGTAGGAGAAAACTGTACTAACTAGGACCAAGGTATAAGGATATCAAGGTCATCAGACCGGAAGTGTCATAAATCCTGTATGCATATCAAACATATGCATCCATCCAAATGCAGCAAATAAATGCAGCAAACACAAACACAACCAATAAATGCATCATGCATATGATGCCAATGACATGTCCTGGTCACCCCTACTCTCCAGTCAACCGTCTCACATACGATGGTAAGACCGAGTGGGTAGGGCTGTGACAACTGTGCACTCTGCCATCACTACTCCTGATGAGTGACCGAGTGGACGAGATGTTGTCGGAGTACACCTATCCTCCTTACCCCAAGTCATAAATGGGGGAGCTCAATGTTCTCATCTCCCGATACACGATGACGAGGAGGGATCTCTGTCCTGCTACAACGCTGCGTCACACTAACCCATGAGTGGACCAACAGAGCCCTTGACAGAGCACTTGCTACAACACACCCTGCATAAATATACTACTAACCCATGAGTGGTCGTGTGTGCAGATACATGTAACTGACGATGTGCTCAACGATAATGGAGCCAACAATCGCGCAGCATGCAATCATGCGAATGGTGCATGACACTAAGCATGGCAATATCCTGAACCAATCCATATATATAAAATGTGTACCCTAGAATAAATTGACCTAATCAATGGTCTATGTACACAGGTCAGATAAGGAATAAAAAATCCTAGGTCCTGAATATAATAGAAACATGGTTGTGTCACTACCTCTATAAATAGGCATAATCCGGTATACACTAGCATGATGTGCAAAATAAATAAACAAGCAAGCATGTAACAGGTCAGGTAGTGATCAACCGAAACAGATAACAAAACACAATCATTACCATGTGTTATAAACATTACTATGCATATCAAATGACATAAAGTCAAAGTACCCGCCTCCAAATCGAAAAGTCCAAACTGGTAGTCGAGATACTCATCTCGCATCAAAATCCTGTAGTAAATCGTACAGTTTAGCTAAGTTAATTAAACAATTAGCTAAACAACTTCCCAATCCACCAAACATCTTGGGTTAGTTTCATTAACCCAAAATTACACCATTAAATAAATTCTAAACCTAAGTTAACAAGTATTGCTAACACAACTAGCAATCATCTACAACGAAGACCAAATTTTTACACAATACCTCAACCACAGTTGCTGTTGTTGCAGGAGCAAGGGCTGCTGGATGGGGTTGCTGCTGGAAAACAAGAACAAACCACAACACCCTATACGTGTTGGACACTTCACTGCTCAAAAGAACAATAAGGATCAAGCGGTCACAACACAAGAATCAAGTACCCGATTCACTAATTAGGGCAACTCCCTTACCTCTAAGATCACTGCTAGGAGACCTTGTATTCACGCCGTTAACCAGGGAAAATGATCGGAACCGATTGGAAAACCGACAGAGGCCAAAGAGAGGCAGCACAGAGAGAAGGACGGTGCTAGAGCAAACTGAAGGGCTCTGCTCGGTTGTGCTCGGGAGTCGCCGGCGCTTGGACAAGGAGGAAGAAGGCGACGTCGGTCGGCGGTGGCTCGGCACCTAGGGCAAATCGGCTCGTCGCGAGAGATGAGGGAGGAAGGAGGGTTCGGCTCAGGAAGGAGAAGAGAAGCAAGACCCTTGCCGAGGGGTTTTGTTCTCGGGTGGGGGAGAAACCGTCTGCGCCGGTTAAGGATTCGGCGTCGGCACGTACGGTGAAAAGGGGAAACGACACTTGGCGTCGAAGAGAAACCGGAGGAAAAGAAAAAAAATAATGAAAAGAAATAAAAGAAAATAAAAGAAAAAGTAAACTTTTCCTCGCTTAAATGGGTAGCCTAAACAGGGTTTCCCGGGCTCCATTTTTTATCCCCATTAACTCGTCCGTACGAGCTCCGAAAAATTCCCGAAAAATTTCCAAAAATTCCAGAAAATTCCCTTATCAATATTTGCCTATTTTCGATATTTTACACCCATAATGTAATTTAGGATTGGTGCGGTAGTTCAATAATAACTCTTTAGTGGTATAAGTTATTATTGATGAACTTGAGTTAGGTGTTCGGGTTGAATACAGGAAGCTTAAGCTCATCAGGAGGCCAAAACCAATTCCTCCTCTCGGTCCCTGCTGTAGCCTCTATAAAGCCTCGCGCTCACCCATTTTGATTTTCCTTCTTACCCAAATGAGGGGCCGGCCACATCCTTGCTTGGTGCCCAAGCAAGGGGTTGGCCAAGCCCTCTTGGTGCCAAAGATGTGGGTCGACCAAGCATGGGGCCGACCATACAAGAAGAGAAAAGGAAGTTTTGTTGAAAATAAAAAAATTATTAAAATCTTTCCTTTTATAACTTTCTACAATGGATTAAAAGAGAGATTTTAATTTTGTTAAAATCTTTCCTTTTTTGTAGCTATCTACAATGGTTAAAAGAGATATTTTAATTTTGTTAAAATCTTTCCTTTTGTAACCAACCATTATAGGAATAAAAGGAAGTTTTTGTTTAAAATAAAATTTTGTTATAATCTTTCCTTTTATAGCTATTTACAATGGTTTAAAAGAGAGATTTTAATTTTGTTAAAATCTTTCTTTTTTTATAACCATCTACAATAGCAAGTAAAAGGAAATTTTATTAAAAACTTTCCTTATTAGCCGCTAGTAAAGATTATAAAAGAGGAGGAGGGAGGTGCCCAAAAACTAACACAACCTAAGGATCCTCTTTTATTCCCTTGTGTGGTCGGCCCTTCTTCTATCTTCTTCTATTGTCTTCTTTCCCTAAAGGCCGGTGGCATCCATCCTTTCTTCTTCATTAGGGCTGGCACCCCTTTGGAGAAGACTCTACCTTAGTGGTCGGTTGCTTGGAGGAGAAGAAGAAGAAGGAGGCATCTTCACTTTGTATTCTTTGGTGGTCGAAAGCTTGGAAAAGAAGGAGAAGGTAGGGTGTCTTCATCTTGGTAGATTGTCGCCCACATGACATCCAAGAAGAGGAGAGGAATATAGCAGAAGATCAAGAGGTCTTTAGCTACAAGGAAAGGTACAACTAGTTCTTTATTCCGCTGTGAACTGTTTAGTTTTTCTTTGTATGGATCCTGAAATACCAACACAAGAGGCTAGCGATTTTTGTTTTAATTTTGTGCTTTGATTTTGTGTTTCAATCTTGAGCTTCGATTGAGGTCTCTTTAGTTAAACCTAGGGTTTACTGTGAGGAGTTTAAATATTCAATTTCTTTGAAAGGCTTTGTCTAGAAAGTGGTGGATGATCTCATAACCAAGAAGGCCGAGTGTCTCACCAACGACCTGGAAGCCAATCCTTGAAAGAGATATTTAATCAACTTCTGTAATATGGTTTAACTTCTGAAGAACACATAGTTGAACTTGGAGTAAAAATGTTAAGTTTCATTTCCAATCCAAGTTTAACTTATGAAGAACACATGGTTTGAACTTGGAGTAAAAATGTTAAGTTTCGTTTCCAATCCAAACTTAAGAACACATGGGTTGCTAGGAAAAGTTCTTTGCTTGTACAAATTTGTATACAGGGGAAACAGAACGAAACTCCGAGTAGTACCCAACAAAACAAAAGGTGGTTTGCTTTATAGTCCTAAAGATCAGAAGGTCATCGTTAGCACCAATGCCTGATTTTTAGAAGAGGACTATGTAATGAACCATAAGCCCTTGAGTAAAATTGTTCTTGAGGAAATAAGAGAGGATGCTTCTGCTTTAGTACCAATGGTACAAGATGAGATACCATAATAACTGTAACACGTGTCACAAATGATGCACAATTACAGGTAGTGCCTCGTCGTAGTGGGAGGGTTGTTACATGACCTGATAGATTCATGTTTTTGGGAGAGTCTTTGGACTTGATCCCTGGTGAACATGAAGCTGATCCCTGGACATATGATGAAGCACTCCAAGATAAAGATGTAACATCTTAGCAAAGTGCGATGAACTCTGAAATAGAATCTATGGATTCTAATCAGGTCTGGGAGCTTGTAGAACCACCAAATGGTGTAAAAGCTATTGGATGTACATGAGTCTACAAAAGAAAAATAGGAACAGACAGGAAGGTGGAAACCTTTAAAGCGAGGCTTGTTGCGAAGGGGTATACTCAGCAAGAGGGAATCGATTATGAGGAAACCTTTTCGCCGGTAGTCATGCTTAAGTCTATTCGGATTCTTTTATCTATTGCTGCTCATATGGATTATGAGGTTTGGAAAATGGATGTCAAGATAACTTTCCTTAATGAAAGTCTTGAAGAAAATATCTATATGAAGCAACCAGAGGGATTTATTGCGAAGGGCAAAGAGCATCTTGTATGTAAGCTCAATCGGTCCATTTATGGATTGTAGAAAGCTTCGAGATCTTGGAACATCTAGTTTGATGAAGTGATCTAGTCTTATGGATTCATTCAGTGTCCGGATGAGTCTTGTGTATACAAGAAAAGTGACGGAAACATGGTGGTATTTCTTGTACTATACGTAGATGACATTTTGCTCATTGGCAACAATGTCAAAGTGCTGTCAGACGTAGATGTAATGGTATGGTTGTCTAAGTAGTATGATATGAAGGACTTATGAGAATATGGACATATTTTTGAGATCAAAGTAATAAGGGATCGCAAGAAAAGGATGTTGTGCTTATCCCAAGCTTCGTACATCGATACTATCCTAACTCATTTTAGCATGCAAAACTCCAAGAAAGGTTATCTACCTTTTAGGCATGGAGTGTCTTTATCTAAAGAGATGTGTCCTAAAACATCAAAAGAGATAGAGGAGATAAAGGTAGTTTCCTTATGCTTCGGCTGTAGGAAGCCTAATGTATGTGATGCTATATATGAGATCGGATATCTGTTTTAGCGTGGGCATGGTTGGCAGATATCAAAGTAACCCAAGATCAGGACATTGGACTGCCGTAAAGCATATATTAAAGTACCTGAAAAGGACTAGAGATTATATGCTGATTTACCAGGCAGATGATTTGCTCCCTGTGGGTTACATGGATTCGAACTTCCCATCAGATAGGGATAGCAATAAATCAACCTCGGGGTATGTGTTTACTTTAGGAGGTGGAGCCATAGCATGAAGGAGTGTTAAGCAGAAATGTGTTTCAGACTCCACCATGAAAGCTGAGTATGTGGCAACCTCTGAAGCAACCAAAGAAGCTGTATGGCTCAAAAACTTCTTGATGGACTTAGATGTGATTCCTGGTTTGTCCAAAGTTATCATAATTTATTGTGGAATTCCATTCTGTTTTAATTTCCCTGTACAAAAAAATTGTACAAAAATAGAACTTTTCCTAGCAACCCGCATGTTTGATCAGTCATGTGTTTGATCAATCAAGTAAGTTCTTGAATGATCAAAGCACACCTTGATCGAAGTACAAGATCGCTGGCCTCTTCTGTTGGTATTTCAAAATATGATACAAAGAAAACTAACTAATTACGCAACGGAATTAAAGAACTAATTGTACCTTTTTCTTTGTAGCTAAAGACCTCTTGATTTTCTATTGTATTCCTCTCCTCTTCTTGGACGTTGTGTGGGTGATGATCTACCAAGACAACACCACCCTCCTTCTCTTCTCGATTTCCAAACCGCCGGCTACAAAAGGAGGCTCTAGGATGGGGCACCTTCTAATCGTTTTCCTTCTTCTTTCCTCTTCTTCCTCTTCTTCTTGTCGTAGACCACCAATGGATTGCTAGGAAGGGGAGCTGGCCCTAGCTAGGAGAGGAAGGGGGAAAGGGGCATCAGCCCTAAGCAAGGAGGAGGGGGAAAGGGGTGCCGACCCTAGAGGGAGAGAGAGGTGCCGCCGACCACAAGCAAGGGAAAAGAGAATTAGAAAAATTAGAAAGTTAGGTTTTAGGGGCCACCACCTACTCTTTTTTATAGGCTTGTCGTCGGTTACAAAGAAGGAAAAAATAATAGAATTTTGTTTAGAAAAATCTAAACAAAACTATGTTAAACCAAACCAAGTTAAGGTAAACCAAACCAAGTTAAATTAAACCAAACGAAGTTGTGGATGGGTGGATGTGAGGCTTTATATAGAGGCTACAACAGGGACCTAGAGGAGGAATTGGTTTAGACCTCCTTATGGGCTTGAGCTTCCTGTGTTCGGCTCGAACACCCAACCCAAGTCCATTAATACTAACTCATACCACTAAAGGGTTATTATTGAACTACCGCACCAATCCCATATTACAATATGGGCTCCTTCTTATCATGAGTGCGTTAATCTCCCCGTGTTTAAGATATCGTATGTCCGTTAATTAAATGAGTTACTTAAAACTCAATTAATTAACATCTGATTCCAAGAGTAGTACCACTCAACTTTATTATCATGCCGGACTAAGTCCACCTACAGGGTTTACATGATAATCCTTATGAGCTCCGCAAGGGGACATCATCAGCCTAAATAATTAGGACACGGATTCCTTCTATAATCAACAATACACCATATAAACAGTACTATTTTCCAACTCATCAGGCCTATTAATTTAATGAATAAATCTCACCCATTGATAAGTTAAAGAAATAAATACTAAGTATACGTGCTTGTTATTATATAGGGATTAAGAGGATGCACATCCATAATAACAGATGTTCTGTTCTTTTATATAGTCAGTATAAATCGAACAATCTCAAATGTTTCTGCTCAATACACACATAGTGTACTAGTGTAATTTTATAGTCAAGACAAACTAATACCAAATTAAACTACAACCGTTCCAATGGTTTGTCCCTATCCATCTTGGTTGTGAGCTACTATTTATAATTTATAAGGAATCGATAACATGATCTTCTGTGTGGCACCACACACCATATTATCTATAATATAAATTAAATGGACAACTGCATCGACATATATATAAATATAAAATGCAAACATTTGACCAAAGTAATTCTCATTTCAAAATATTTCAAACAGATGTTCATACAAAAGCTAGGCTTATAGTATACATCCCAACAGGTGCCTCATCCTAGAGCTTCTCTTAGTGGTCGGCGGTTTGGAAATAATGAACGGAAGGGTGTTTGTTATCTTGGTAGATCGTCGCCCACACGACGCCCAAGAAGAGGAGACGAATACAACAGAAGATCAAGAGGTCTTTAGCTAGAAAGGAAAGGTCGTACAACTAGTTCTTTGATTCCACTACGTAATTAGTTTAGTTTTCTTTGTATCAATTTTGGATGCCAACACAAGAGGCCAGCGATCTTGTACTTCGATCAATGTGTGCTTTGATCTGTCAAGAACTTGCTTGATTGATCAAACACATGTCTGATTGAACATGCGGGTTGCTAGGAAAAGTTCTGTACTTGTACAATTTTTGTACAGGAAAATTGAAACAGAACGGAATTCTAGCGCCTTCACAGGCTATATCTGAAGGATCGAAGAATACGATAGATGGGGGGGGGGGTTGAATATCGCACGTTAAAAACTTTTCTTTTGCTTGTAAAACAAATCAGAATAAGCAGCAGAAATCAAAATGAAAGCAACACAGATGACATAAGTTGGTTACTTGGTTTAGAGCCTTGGTCGACTCCTATTCTAAGACCCGCGATCCTTGATCGCATTGTTGGGCAATCGACTATGATTCTTCTTTCTGAAATCTTCGGAAAGAAGCAATGTGTACAAATGCAAGTAGAAGATTTTAACAACCTACTATCTTCTTTTCAATTTAAGTACAAAGCAAACTTAAATAAATATACCAACAAAAGTGAAAGATGAAGCTCAGTTGGAACTTGAACGATGCAACAGCTTGCTTGAAGATGAGTAGTAGAGTAGCAGCACGAGTAGCTTTGTACAAAGATGAACTGGTGAATTGATTCGTTACCTCAAGCTCAAACCTCAAGCTTCTTTTTATAAGAATGTCAATGATCGGTCGACTGATCATTGGGTTCGGTCGACCGAAACCCGCTCCCTTCCTTCTTCGTTGAGATTTGATCTTTGGGCATTGATGACATTTAATGGTTTGATCGATCAATCACCTTGTTCGATCAATCGAATGATGCACTTTCCCCATTCGTCAAGATTCATCATTAATGCACCTTTAATGCAATGATTGTTCGATCAACTGATCCTCTTTTTCGGTTGACCGATCAATCTGGCTTCCTTCTTTGCCTCAGCTCGATCTTATTTGTGCCTGTTGGTTGCTTCTTTTTATAAGAATGTCAACGATCGGTCGACCGATCATTGGGTTTGGTCGACCGAAACTCGCTCCCTTCCTTCTTCGTTGAGATTTGATCTTCGGGCATTGATGACATTTAATGGTTCGATCGATCAATCACCTTGTTCGGTCAATCGAACGATGCACTTTCCCCATTCGTCACGATTCATCATTAATGCACCTTTAATGCAATGATCGTTCGATCAACTGATCCTCTTTTTCGGTTGACTGATCAGTCTAGCTTCCTTCTTTGCCTCAGCTCGATCTGATTTGTACTTGTTGGTTGCTACTCATAATATCATACCGATTCCCCTGTACAAAAATTTTGTACAAGTCCTGAACCATTCCTAACAACCTATTGTGTTCTTTAGAAATTAAATTCAGAATCACAAACAGAACTTAACATTATTGATTCTAAATTTAACTTATCTGTTCTTAGAGATTTAGAATTGAATCGCAAATGATGCTTAACATTATTAATCTAAGCCCACCCATGTTACAAAGTTGATTAAATATTTTTTTCTAAAATTGGCTTCCCGGTTAAACATGGCGAGACACTAAGCCTTCTTGGTTATGGGATCATCCACCACTTCTTTGACAAAGCCTTTTAAAGAAATTCAATATTCAATCTCCTTATAGTAACCCTAGGTTTAACCAATAAGAACAATTGAATCACAAGATCAAAAAAGAAAAGAAACACAAAGTTGAAACATAAATTCGAAACCTAGAATCGTTAGCCTCTTGTGTTTGGTATTTCAAGATCAAAAACAAAGAACATGAACTAACTAACATGATGTGGAAACAATTAGTTAGTTATACATTTATTTGTAGCTAATGACCTCTTGATCTTCTATTGTATTCCTCTGCTTCTCTTGGATGTTGTGTGGGCGACGATCTTCCAAGATGAAATCTACCCAAGCCTCCTTCTTTCTCCCAAGTTTCGGCCACACCAAGGGATACAAAATAGAAAACCTTCCTCTCTTTCCCTTCTTCTCCAAGTATGCTAAAATATGGCCGGCCCTAGGAGAATAAGCAAAGGAAAATCTAGAGAGGGATGGCCGGCCACAAGGATTAAAAGAGGAGGAATAGAAGAGGTTGTGTCACCCATGAAGGTACCCTCTCCCCCTCTTTTATAATCCTTGGTGAATCCAAAAAAGAAAAGTTTTATAACAAAAATAAACTTTCTTTTATTTCTCTATCATAGCTAAAAAGGAAAAATTAATACTCCTTTTAGACCATGACATGGTCGACCCTCTATTATGCACAAACAAGGAAAAAGATTTCAATCAAAAATTAAAATCTTCTCTTTTAAAATCCCTTTTATGGAAAGCTATAAAAGATATGTTTTATAAATTAAAATCTCTCTCATTTAAATCCTTTTATGGATATCTATAAAAGAAAAGATTTTAATAAATAAAACTTCTCTTTTAAATCATGGTTTCAAAAAAGGAAAGTTTTATCCAAAAATTAAAATCTTTCTTTCACAATATAGATAACTACAAATAAGGAAAGATTTCAAATCTTTCTTTTAATCCTTTGTAGAAAATCTATATAAGGAAAGATTTTAAATTTTAAAACTCTCTTTTAAAACCATGTGGAAGTTATATAAGGAAAGTTTCCACAAATTTAAAACTTCTTTTATTTCCTTTTGTGACCGTTAAAAAAGGAAAATTTTATAATTTAAAATATCTCTTTTAAATCCTTTTGTAGATGTCTCTAAAAGGAAAGATTTTTAAAAATAAAACTTCCTTTCATACCTTTTGTGTCGCCGACCCCATCTTGGACACCAAGATGTGCTTGAGCCGGCCCTAACTTAGACTCCAAGTAACTCATGTGGCCGGCCACATCTTGGACACCAAGATGGGCTAGGTCGGCCCCTTTACTTGGGTAAGAAGCTGGATTTAGGTGGATACTAGGCTTTATATAAGAGGCTACAATAGGGACCGAGAGGAGGAATTGGTTTTGGTCTCCCGATGAGCTTAACCTTCCCATGTTCGCCCCGAACACCCAACTCAAGTTCATCAATAATAACTCATACCACTAAAGAGTTATTATTGAACTACCACACCAATCCCAAATTACATTTTGGGCTCCTTCTAATCATGAGTGTGTTAATCGCCCTATGTTTAAGATATAGAATGTCCACTAATTAAATGAGTTACTTGTTGGGTTTTTAGGACCGCGAAAACTGCGTTTTCGCGTCGTGGAAACGCCGAAAGCCCCAGCCACCGGATCCGTGCAAAGAAAAATAAAATAAAATACGAGTACGAGTTTACAAACTCTAGATCTACAATAGAGCTCAATAGGGTCAGCGATACTGGGAACCACCCCAAGTTCAGTGATGAACTTGCGGATCCAAACTGCCTCCTTTGCTGCCTCTGATGCAGCAATGTACTCGGCCTCTGTCGTAGAATCAGCTACTGTGTCCTGCTTCGAACTCTTCCAGCTCACAGCACCACCATTAATGCAAAATACGAACCCTGACTGCGATCGATAATCATCCTGGTCGGTCTGGAAGCTAGCATCACTGTAACCCTTTACAGCTAGCTCATCATTGCCTCCATATATCAAGAAATATTCTTTAGTCCTTCTTAAGTACTTAAGAATATTCTTGACCGCTATCCAGTGACTTTCACCTGGATCTGACTGGTATCTGCTCGTCATGCTCAAAGCATACGAGACATCAGGTCGAGTACATAGCATGGCGTACATGATAGATCCTATGGCTGAGGCATAAGAGATCTGATCCATGCGGTCTCTCTCCTCTCTAGAAGAGGGACCTTGAGTCTTCAAAAGACTCACGCCATGTGACATCGGCAGAAATCCCTTCTTGGAGTTCTGCATGGCAAACCGAAGGAGTACCTTGTCAATATATGTACTCTGACTTAGGCCAAGCAATCTCTTAGATCTATCTCTATAGATCTGTATCCCTAGAATGCGAGATGCCTCACCTAAGTCCTTCATTGAGAAGCAACTCCCTAGCCAGGTCTTAACAGACTGAAGCATAGGGATGTCCTTCCCAATGAGTAGTATGTCATCCACATACAATATGAGGAAGACAACTATATCCCCTACAACCTTCTTGTAGACACAAGGCTCATCTTCATTCTTGATGAAACCAAACTATTTGATTGCATCATCGAATCGAAGATTCCAGCTCCGATAAGCTTGCTTTAGTCCATAAATGGACCTATGCAGCTTGCATACTCTGCTAGTATGCTGTGGATCTACAAAACCCTCAGGTTGTGTCATGTACACATCCTCGAGGAGGTTTTCATTCAGAAATATAGTTTTGACATTCATCTGCCATATCTCATAGTCATGGTATACTGCAATAGCAAGCATGATCCGAATGGACTTAAACATCGCTACTGGAGAAAAGTTTTCATCATAGTCAATACCATGAATCTGCTTGAAACCTTTAGCTACCAAGCGACCCTTATAGATAAGTCCATCCATGTCAGTCTTTCTCTTAAAGACCCACTTACACCCAATGGGTTTTACCCCTTCAGGTGGATCAACCAAAGTCCATACTTGGTTGGTGTACATGGATTCCATCTCGGATCTCATGGCCTCTAGCCATTTCTCAGAATCTGGTCTCATCACAGCTTCCTGATAGGTGGTAGGCTCATCCTTTATGAGCACAACGTCATCATGGTCAGACAAGAGAAATGAGTATCTCTCAGGCTGACGACGTACCCTATCAGACCTGCGAAGAGGTATGTGTACTTGAACTGGTTGTTGTTCCTCAACTCTTTGTGGAACAACATCATCCACAACACTTTGTGGTTCCAATTCAACTTCCATCGAGGCTTCAGTGCTATTGTTCGCATCTTGAACTTCTTCAAGATCGAACGTGCTCCCACTAGTCTTTCTAGAAACAAAGTCCCTTTCTAGAAAGACCTCAGTCTTTGCAACAACTACCTTGTGCTGACTGAGAATGTAGAAGTAATATCCCTTAGTTTCCTTGGGATATCCAATAAAGTAGCACTTGTCGGATTTGGGTCCTAACTTGTCTGAGACTTGACGTCGAACGTAAGCCTCACAACCCCAAATCCTCATGAAAGACACCTGGGCATCTCTCCCAGTCCATATCCTATATGGTGTCTTTACAACGGCCTTGGATGGAACTCGGTTGAGTATAAAAGCTGTCGTGTCTAGAGCATAGCCCCAAAGGTATGTCGGAAGATCTGTGTGACTCATCATTAATCGTACCATATCTAATAGGGTACGATTCCTCCTTTCGGATACACTATTCCACTGTGGTGTTCCAGGAGGAGTGAGTTGGGATAGAATCCCACACTCAGCTAGGTAGTCACGAAACTCATGGCTAAGGTATTCTCCATCTCGATCTGATCGAAGTATCTTAATACTCTTGCCAAGCTAGTTCTGTACTTCATTCTTGAATTCTTTAAACTTTTCAAAGGATTCTGACTTATGTGTCATCAAATACACATAACCATATCTACTGAAGTCATCAGTAAATGTGATGAAGTACCTATAACCGCCTCTAGCAGCGACATTGAAAGGGCCACATACATCACTATGTATAAGACCTAACAAGTCAGTCGCTCTCTCACTATGCCCACTAAAGGGAGTCTTGGTCATCTTGCCTAGTAGGCATGACTCGCACGTCTCATACGATTCAAAATCAAATGAGTCCAGCAAACCATCCTTATGGAGCTGGGATAAGCGCTTATCATTTATATGACCTAAGCGACAGTGCCAGAGATAGGTTTGGTTCAGGTCATTTGACTTGAACCTCTTGGTATTTATGTTATAGATAGGGCTTTCAAGGTCTAGAATGTAGAGTCCATTCATCAGAGGTGCACTACAATAGAACATATCTTTTAAATAAACAGAACAACATTTGTCCTTAATTATAAAAGAGAATCCTTTCTTGTCCAAACAAGAAACAGAAATTATGTTCTTAGTTAATGCAGGCACATAACAACAATCATCCAACCCTAATACAAGCCCAGAGGGTAGAGATAGAAAATAAGTCCCTACAGCAACAGCAGCAACCCGTGCTCCATTGCCTATGCGTAGGTCCACCTCGCCCTTTGCCAATGCGCTGCTATTTCTCAGTGCCTGCACATTAGTACAAATGTGAGATGCACATCCGGTATCTAATAGCCATGATGAAAAAATAGATAGATTGACTTCTATAACATATATACCTGAAGTGGAAGTCTCAATTCGCTTCTTCTTAAGATCTTCCAGGTACACCTTGCAGTTCCTCTTCTAATGCCCGGTCTAACCGCAGTGGAAGCAGGTAGCATCCTTGGCGACTCCTCCTTTAGGCTTCAGTGCCTTACCTTTGCCCTTGGCTTGGGACTTTCCTTTGCCTTTAGGCTTGCCCTTGCCCTTGTGTTTCTGAACCATCAGAACAGAGTGGGGCTTTGCCTTCTTAAGGTTCAGCTCAGTAGTTCTTAACATGCTAAGCAGCTCGGGCAGTGGCTTGTCAATTTCGTTCATATTGTAGTTTAGAACAAACTGACTATAGCTATCCGGCAAGGATTGCAAGATTAGGTCAGTGGCCAGCTCTTGGCCAAGCGGGAATCCCAACCTCTGTAGGTTTTTTATGTACCCAATCATTTTGAGTACATATGGGCCTACGGGAGCCCCATCTGACATCTTGCACTGAAATAGTGCCCTTGAGATCTCAAATCTCTCATGCCGCGCTTGTCCTTGATACAGTTGACGAAGATGTTCAACCATATCATAAGCGCCCATTAACTCATGTTGCTTCTGAAGCTTAGAGTTCATGGTCGCCAGCATTAGACAGGACATATCTAATGCGTCATCTTGATGCTTCTTATAAGCATCTTTGTCTGCTCGCGGGGCATTGGCAGGAGGAGCCTCCAGAATGGGCTGCTCCAAAACGTACAGTTTACGTTCCTGGGTGAGAACTATTCTCAAGTTCCTGTACCAGTCCAGGAAATTTGCTCCGTTGAGCTTGTCCTTCTCAAGGACAGAACGCAGACAGAAGGTGTTCGTATTCGACGTCATGGTTTATCTACAACAGAAAAATATAGAAAATAAATATCATATTCTTTAAATCATTTAATTAGGTCTTTAACTAAATGATGCTCCCACTGAATTCTATAATTCATGTGGGACAAGATCCGTATCATACTAACCCTTGAGTTAGCTTTGGCTAATACGCCCAAGACTTAGTATGATCGGTAGGTAACGATTTACCAATTACATCTCTATGCAACTCTTGTTTATAGGATCATTATCCGCAGTTATATTAAAACTTGAGTTAGCTTTGGCTAATACGCCCAAGAATTAATATAAATGTGATTTATGTCCTATCTTTCCAACCGTTGGAAGAATGCCTATAGTTGTACTCGATCCAACCGAGTTAACTAGGAATACTCAATCTAATTGAGTTTGTATTCGTCCATGCGTTGATAAGCGGGACCAAGATTGTCCCTTCGTACCCTACCAAGATAATATGTGTTGCTCTGCTTTGGCAGATTCAACAACACATGTGATCGAGGTAGTGATAGGTATCACGGCACGGTAGGCATTAGAGTTGACATGATTTAGATCTAATCTAAACGATGATGCGTATCATATACTCGATAGATCTAATCTAATCGAAGGGTGCATCATGTGCATGACTTAGATCTAATCTAATCGTTAGGCACTAATTAATTACTTAATCATGCATCACATATACACAAGCAATTAATTAAATTAATTCGTGATTAGTCATGGCCCTACTACGATCTTCTCAAGCCAATGAGAAGATCGGATGGTCAACCTAGGGTCAACAGCTTCTCAAGCTCCTACCTTTGACCACCTTGTGTTGCTCACGCCCTCCTCGTAACTCCGTCTCGAGTGGACCTTCCACCGCTCCAATTTTGTACATTATAATTTTGAAACTCGATTTACATTCGAGTCTAAACTAATTTACAACAAGAATATAAAATAGAGAAAGGCACGACGCACAGGTCGCGAATAAAAATACAACACGCACATCACATCACGACACGCATGCCGTATTATGAATTACAACACATTTATTCCAATCCAATTGGGTCTTTTGGGCCATGACTATCACAAATCATACATAATTCTAAATTATGTATTTTTCTATAATTTTCTGTAATTTTAATACCAATTTTTACAATTTTTACGAGTAAAAATTCTCGGCGGTCCCGTTTAGCGATTTTCGGGCGCAATCACGGAACGAATCCCCTTACGGGGCTAGGGGCAGCGCCCCTACCCGCGATCTAACCATCGCGAGGGTTCCTTAGCGATCCTACATTGCCTTAGCCCGCTGTCCCAAAAAGTTTTGGGGCGAAACCAAGCCGTTTTTGGAAAAATCTTCCCGGTAGCCGAAGCCTACTAGTGCCGAAACACTTGTGCTTCGCTTCTACGAGAAAATTACTCATAAAAACCATAAAAAACCTAAATTTACAGAAAATCACAGAATCTATATTTTTCATAAAAATCAAAAATAAACTCGTACAAGTCTTTGCACGTGGCTCTGATACTACTGTTGGGTTTTTCGGGCCGCGAAAATCGCTTTTTCGCGTCGCGAAAACCCCGAAACCCAAAGCCACGAATCCGTGCGAAGAATAAAACTTTAAAAAAATATGAGTACGAGTTTACTAACCTATAGATCTACACTAGAACTATATGTTAAAGAAATTTACCCTTGATGCGCGCCCTTTCGCGAATCCCGCTCGTCCAAGGTGCCGGATCTCGAGAGTGTCAAAGTAGACACTCCTCTAGAAGTATCCACACGAACAAGTAGGTGGAGAAAAACCACACAAAAGGTGTGCTAGCACCTTTGGATGGTTCGGCCAAGATAGGAGGAGAGGGAGAGAAGTAAGAGCTTGAGGAGGAGTTTTCATTTTGTGTGTATCTCTCTTTTCTTCTTCCTCCTCAAGCTCTTCCTTCTCTCCCTCTCCTCCTATCTTGGCCGAACCATCCAAAGGTGCTAGCACACCTTTTGTGTGATTTTTCTCCACCTACTTGTTCATGTGGATACTTCTAGAGGAGTGTCTACTTTGACACTCTCGAGATCCGACACCTTGGATGAGCGGGATTCGCGAAAGGGCGCGCATCAAGGGTAAATTTCTTTAACATATAGTTCTAGTGTAGATCTATAGGTTAGTAAACTCATACTCGTATTTTTCGAAAGTTTTATTCTTCGCACGGATCCGTGACTTGGGGTTTCGGGGTTTCCGCGACGCGAAAAAGCGGTTTTCGCGGCCCAAAAAACCCAACATTACTGACAACTCACTTAATTAATATCTATCTCCAAGAGTAGTACCACTCAACCTTATTGTCATGTCGAACTAAGTCCACCTACAGGGTTTACATGACAATCCTTATGAGCTCCTCTTGGAGACATCATCAACCTAGATTCCTAGGACACAGGTTCCTTCTATAATCAACAACACACACTATAAATAATATTATTTCTCAACTTATCGGGCCTTTTGATTTATCGAGCTAAATCTCACCCTTTGATAAGTCAAAGAAATAAATACTAGATATATACACTTGTTATTATATCAGGATTAAGAGCACATACTTCCATAATAACAAAGGTCTTGTTCTTTTATTCAGTCAGTATAAAAAGAACTTACCTTAAATGGTCCTGCTCAATACACTCTGAGTGTACTAGTGTAATTTTATAGTCAAGATAAACTATTACTAAATTACACTACGACTATTCCAATGGTTTGTTCTTATCCATCTTAGTTGTGAGCAACTGTTTATAATTTATAAAGAACTAATAACATGATCTTCTGTGTGTGACACCACACACTATGTTATCTACAATATAAATTAATTGAACAACTACTCTTAGCTTATAAATGTAGATATTTGACCAATATGATTCTTATTTCTAAGTAAATGTTTATACAAAAAGCTAGACTTTTAGTATACATTCCAACAATCTCCCACTTATACTAAAAGACTATGCTGCCATATACCTTGCCATACATCTGATTCCCAACCCTTCAACATGCCCATCAAAAGTTGTTGCCTTAAGGACCTTAGTGAAAGGATCTCCCAGGTTATCACCTGATGCAATCTAGGCGGCAACAACTTCTCCACGTTATACGATGTCTTGTATCGGGTGGTACTTACGCTCTTATGTGTTTACTTGCTTTATGGGCTCGTGGTTCCTTCGAGTTTGCTACTGCACCATTTATTATTACAATATACTGTAATAATTTTGGGCAAACCAGGAATCATATCTAAGTCTATCATGAAGTTTCTGAGTCATACAACTTTTATGACTGCCTCAGAGGCTGCAACATACTTAGCTTCTTTGGTGGAGTCCAAAAAAGTATCTCTGCTTAACACTCCTCCATTGTTATGGCTTTACCTTCTAAAGTAAACACAAAACCCCCGAGGTTGACTTACTATTCGTCCCTATCTGATTGGAAGTCAAAATCCGTGTAACCCACAGGAAACAAATCATTTGCTTGGTAAACCATGATATAATCTCTAGTCCTTCTTAGGTATTTTAATATATGCTTTACAGTAGTCCAATGTCCTTGTCCAGGGTTACTTTGATATCTGCTAACCATGCCCATGACAAAACAGATATCTGGTCTCGTGCATAGCATATATTAGGCTTCCTATAGCTGAAGCATAAGGAACCGCCTTCATTTCTTCTACCTCTTTTGATGTCTTCGGAGACGTGTCATTAGATAAATATACTCTATGCCCAAAAGGTAGAAAAACCTTTCATGGAGTCTTTTATGCTAAACGAGCTAGGATAGTATCGATATACAAAGCTCGGGATAAGCACAACATTCTTTTCTTGTGATCCCTTATTACTTTGATTCTGAGAATATGTGCGCATTCACCCAAGTCCTTTATATCGAATTGCTTGGATAACCATACCCTTACTTCCGACAACACTTTTATATTATTTTCAACTATCAAAAATGTCATCTACGTATAGTAAATGAAATACCACCACGTTTCCATCACACTTCTTGTATACACAAGACTAATCCGGATACTGAATAAATCCATACGACTGGATTACTTAATTAAACCGGATGTTCCAAGACCTTGAAGCTTGCTTCAGTCCATAAATAGACCGATTTAGCTTACAAACTAGATGCTCTTTGCCCTTGTCTATGAACCCCTCTGGTTGCTTCATATGGATGTTTTCTTCAAGACTTTCGTTAAGGAAAGCTGTCTTGACATCCATTTGCCAAACCTCATAATCCATATGAGCAGCTATAGATAAGAGTATCTGGATAGACTTAAGCATAGATACTGGCGAAAAGGTTTCCTCATAATTGATTTCCTCTTTCTGAGTATACCCCTTCGCAACAAGCCTTGCTTTGAAGGTTTCCACCTTCCCGTCTGTCTCTCTTTTCCTTTTGTAGATCCATTTACATCCAATAGCTTTTACACTATTTGATGGTTCTACTAGCTCCCAGACTTTGTTAGAATACATAGATTCTATTTCTGAATTCATTGTTCTTTGCCAAGATTCTGCATCTATATCTTGGAGTGTTTCGTCATATGTTCAGGGATCAGGTTCATGTTTACCTGGGACCAAGTCTGACGACTCTTCCAAAAACATGAATCTCTCAGGTTTCCTTACAACCCTCCCACTACGACGAGGCACTGTCTGTGGTTGTGTATCATTTGTGATACATGTTGTAGTTTCTTGTGATATTTCATCTTGCACTGTTGGTACTAAAGTAGGCATGCCCTCTTGCATTTCTTCTAGAACAATTTCACTCATGGGTTTATGGTTTATTACATAATTTTCCTCTAAAAATTGAGCATTGGTGCTAACAATAATCTTCTGATTTTTAGGATTATAAAACAAACCACTTTTCGTTCCTTTAGGATATCCTACAAACAAACAAACTTATGTACATGATTCCAACTTGTCAGTATCTCTCTTCAGCACATGTGCTGGACTACCCCATATCCGATAATGACTAAGACCAGGCTTACGCTCATTCCATAATTCTATGGGAGTAGAGGGTACTGACTTAGAAGGTACCATATTCAGAATGTACACTGTTGTTTCCAGAGCATATCCCCCAAATGAATTTGGTAATTCTAAATAACTCATCATTTATCTAACTATTTCCATAAGAGTCCTATACCTTCGTTCTGCCACACCATTCTGTTGGGGTGTATCAGGTGCAGTTAGTTGGGATTGAATTCCGACTTCTGATAAGTTACTCCTAAACTCTCCTAAGAGGTACTTGCCACTATGATCTCACCGTAGAGTCTTGATACTTTTACCTTGACGTTTCTCCACATCAGTCTTGTACTCTTTGAACTTATCAAAGCACTTATATTTATGGCATATCAAGTAAATGTACCCATATCTCGAATAGTCAAAATATTCGAAACCACCTCTTGCCTGGATAGACATAGGACCACATAAATCAGAATGAACTAGTTCCAACACATCTTTGGCTCCATACCCCTTCAACTTAAAAGCTTCTTGGTTATTTTTCCTTCCAAGTAAGACTCGTAGGTTGGAAAGTTTCCCACTACCAATGAACCCAAAAGTTCTTCGGCTATTATCCTTTGAATCCTACTCAAGTTAATATAACCTAACCCTAGATGCCAAAGATATAATTGGTTCATTTCCGAAGGTTGCTTTCTCTTAATAGAGTTAGAAGATGTGCTATTAATTTTCATTTGTTGCATCGTGGGAGTTATTGGATTTAGAGTATACAAATTACCAACGAACGTACCAGAATAGATAACTTCCCTATTTATCTTGATAACACCTTTGTTATCATAAATAGATAGAATATCCATCCTTGTATTGTTTAGAAACTGAAATAAAGTTCTTTCTAAAACTTGGTATGTAAAGATAATTTCTTAAAACCAATATTTTATTCCTATAAACATCTCCCACTGCAACAGCTGCTACTTCTGTTGCATTGTCCATGTAAACAGTGATTTCTCCTTCGTGTAGTTGTCGGGTTTCCTGGAGCCCCTGCAATGATTTGCAGACATAATCAGTGGTTATCATATCTACACGCCAGGTACCGATAGATAACACCACTAATCATGTTCTAACTACTAGAGAATAAAATATACCTACAAATGTCCAGACTGCTTGCAAATGAAGCACTTACCTTTCGGCTTCTTCATTCCTGCTTTTAGTCCAGTACCTAGAGATCATACAGTCTTTCCTGTCAGCCCGATTCTAGTGTCCGAAGAGTTCCTTAAGATTGTACATCATGTCTTGGCCAATAGGCATGGTCTGATGCTGATGTTGCAGCACATTTGATATAAAAGCCAAATGTAACTCCGCGTCATCTCATCTGCCTTGACGCATTTCCTATGATACTTAATCTCCTCTTCACTAGAATCATTATTAGGCACATTAGAGCAGACCTCTAACAGTACAAACTAATAGCCTTCAGCAGTTAGGACAATGTCCAGGTTTCTTTTCCAATCTATGTAGTTTGGACTAGTAAGTTTGTTCTGTTTCAGTATAATGGCTAATGGGTTGAAAGTCATCCTAAGAATCACAAAATAAACTTTGGTCAAGACTCTATATTTAGAATAATATTGATTCCTCAAACAATATTATTTAAATTTACCAACACCTCAAACACTGTGAATTTTGCATGCCACGATAGTGTGGACGTATACAAAATCAAACATTTGTAAGAGGAGGTTTTACCCATTAATTTTATTCTTGTCAACCTAACTTTATGACAAATAAAATTAATAGTTGGGTTTTCCTTTGGTCGCACAAATAATAGCAGTGACTCCGATGGGGAGGATACTATTAAATGTGCCTAAGTGTATACCATTACTTGATACTTAGTCCATTAAATAGGATTGTGCCCCTTCATATGGAGAAGATCACACATTCCTAAATAATTTCCTATAACCATCCATAAAGGAAGTTTGATCTAGTGATCTGCAATAAACTAATCCGATGGGGAGGGAGGCACTCAGAGCTAACACGCAAGTTTGTCGCATCACTTACAAACCAGTAATAGAGACCGTGGAATTTATTTACTAATCCCTCTCCCACTTAGTTATTTAAGGTGAGAAATTTTAACCATGCAAGCACACATCACATGCACACACACATCACAATAAAGAAAAGCAATAAATATGGAAATTAATTTTCTAACTATTATGGCTTCTTCCATCACTGTCCACCATGTGCTGCCAACCCTAGTTGCTGCCATCTTTAGCCACCGCAATCGGGTCTAGTCGCCACATCTATCTTGCTTCTTTTTCCACTGCGCCTCTGGTTCACAAATAGTACCACGCCTCGTAAGGATATGATCCATGACAAAAATAGAATTTTATATATTTCGATCCTATATTCCACAAAGGAATGTACATGTAATCTAGACCGAAACAAAAAAGTAAAATCCATAAAACTAATACAGCTCCTGTTGTATTTAATACATACAATCATGCACACACAAAAATGCCCTTGAAATGTCCAAGGGTCCAATCACACACAATATCTATAAGTCATAATAGTTGGAGCCTGCAACCATAGAGTTAGCACATCCTACTATTATCCTACCTAAATTATGTATGACATGTGCATAATTAAACTGAAAACCAAACACAGAGAGGCAAATCCTAGCTATGATACCAATTGTTGGTTGTTACTCGGAATATCGTACAGGTTCCCCTGTACAAAAATTGTGTACAAGTCCTGAACCATTCCTAACAACCTATTGTGTTCTTTAGAAATTAAATTCAGAATCGCAAACAGAACTTAACATTATTGATTCCAAATTTAACTTATCTGTTCTTAGAGGTTTTTACTTGGATCGTAAACGATGCTTAACATTATTAATCCAAGTCCACCCATATTACAAAGTTGATTAAATATTTATTTCTAAAATTGGCTTTCAGGTTAAACATGGTGAGGCACTAGGCCTTCTTGGTTATGGGATCATCCACCACTTCCTTGACAAAGCCTTTTAAAGAAATTTAAAATTTAATCTCCTTGTAGTAACCCTAGGTGTAACCAATAAGAACAATCGAATCACAAGATCGAAAAAGAAAAGAAACACAAAGTCGAAACATAAATTTGAAACCTAGAATCGTTAGCCTCTTGTGTTTGGTATTTCAAGATAAAAAACAAAGAACATGAACTAACTAACATGATGTGGAAACAATTAGTTAGTTATACCTTTCTTTGTAGCTAATGACCTCTTGATCTTCTATTGTATTCCTCTGCTTCTCTTGGATGTCGTGTGGGCGACGATCTTCCAAGATGAAATCTACCCAAGCCTCCTCCTTTCTCCCAAGTTTCGGCCACACCAAGGGATGCAAAATAGAAAACCTTCCTCTCTTTCCTTCTTCTCCAAGTATATCGCCGACCCCTTGAGTTCTTCTCTTCCAAGCTTAGATTTGGCCACCAAGCAAGATAAGAGGAGGAAGAGATAAAATATGGTCGGCCCTAGGAGAATAAGCAAAGGAAAATCTAGAGAGGGATGGCCGACCACAAGGATTAAAAGAGAAGGAATAGAAGAGGTTGTGTCACCCATGAAGGCACCATCTCCCCCTCTTTTATAATCCTTGGTGAATCCAAAAAAGAAAAGTTTTATAACAAAAATAAACTTCATTTTATTTCTCTATCATGGCGAAAAAGAAAAAAATTAATACTCCTTTTAGACCATGACATGGTCGGCCCTCTATTATGCACAAACAAGGAAAACCATTTCAATCAAAAATTAAAATCTTCTCTTTTAAAATCCCTTTTATGGAAAGCTATAAAAGATATGTTTTATAAATTAAAATCTCTCTCTATTAAATCCTTTTATGGATATCTATAAAAGAAAAGATTTTAATAAATAAAACTTCTCTTTTAAATCATGCTTTCAAAAAAGGAAAGTTTTATCCAAAAACTTGCCTTTCGGCCACATCTTGGACACCAAGATGGGCTAGGCCTACCCCTTTACTTGGGTAAGAAGCTAGATTTAGGTGGATACTAGGCTTTATATATGAGGCTACAATAGGGACCGAGAGGAGTAATTGGTTTTGGTCTCTCGATGAACTTGAGCTTCCCATTTTCGCCCTGAACACCCAACTCAAGTTCATCAATAATAACTCATACTACTAAAGAGTTATTATTGAACTACCGCACCAATCCCAAATTACATTTTGGGATCCTTCTAATATTGAGTGTGTTAATCTCCCTGTGTTTAAGATATAGAATGCCCACTAATTAAATGAGTTACTAACAACTCACTTATTTAATATCTATCTCCAAGAGTAGTACCACTCAACGTTATTATTATGTCAGACTAATTCCACCTGCAGGGTTTACATGACAATCCTTATGAACTCCTCTTGGGGACATCATCAACCTAGATTCCTAGGACACAGTTTCCTTCTATAATCAACAACACACACTATAAATAATATCATTTCCCAACTTATCAGGCCTTTTGATTTTTCGAGCTAAATCTCACCCTTTGATAAGTCAAAGAAATAAATACTAGATATATGCATTTGTTATTATATTAGGATTAAGAGCACATACTTCCATAATAACAAAGGTCTTGTTCTTTTATTCAGTCAGTATAAAAAGAACTTACCTTAAATGGTCCTGCTCAATACACTCTGAGTGTACTAGTGTAATTTTATAGTCAAGATAAACTATTACCAAATTACACTATGACTATTCCAATGGTTTGTTCTTATCCATCTTAGTTGTGCAACTGTTTATAATTTATAAAGAACTGATAACATGATCTTCTGTGTGTGACACCACACACCATGTTATCTACAATATAAATTAATTGGAGAACTACTCTTAGCTTATAAATGTAGATATTTGACCAATATGATTCTTATTTCTAATTAAATATTTATACAAAAAGCTAGGCTTTTAGTATACATTCCAACAATCCCACGTCTGCTTGGTTCGGTCAACTGATCCATATGTTCAGTCGACCGATCAGTCTCTTTACCAACTCTACTTTGACTCATCTCTGGTCTGAATCAACTTGGTTCGGTCGACCGATCCCTAGGTTCGATCGATTGATCAGAATGAACCTGCAGAACAGAGTTAACCAAAAATACATTTCTACAAAATAAATGTCAGCACAATAATATAGTAAGATGCATGAGTAGTAATTGATAGTAACATTGTCTTGATCTCAACTTGAAAAGATTCCCAATTTCTTCAATTGGATCAGCGACGTAGGGTTGTTCCCTTTCGAAACACAGCGTCATTGTCGCTCCTCTAGTTGCTTACCTCAACCTACTTGCCAAATCTTGGTTCTCCAGACCTATTTGGACTTTGCCGCTTAGCATTGGATTAGCCACCCAGGACTTTTCCTCGATCTCCAGTCCTCCAAACATATCGAGCTTCCCCGCCAAGTGTCGAATCCTCTCAACCCACTTGGTCTTTCCACCTGGTTTCTACGATCTGCTATGTCTTTCCTTCCTAGTCGTGACTAGGGCTTTCCCGATTGAGTAAACAGCTTGCACACTCAGTTAACTTGTTAGATTATAACAAGACTTAATTTGAACCTTTGACAATATCAAAAATCAGGTTTGATTCTGGTGCACCCTGCACCAACAATCTCCCCCTTTTTTATGTTTAGCAACCAAGGTTTACAGTTAAGTCAATATATGCAAACATATAAGTAAACAAGCATTTGTTTTTCACTTAACTCCCCCTAAATTCACTATCTCTCCCACTTTGACACGTATCAAAAATAGGGATAACTTGAACAACAAGTAACAAAATAGCTTGAAAAGCTTGAATATAAAATTCCCAAGGTGATTTTGAAATCTTGATTTCTAAGGTATTCTCTAAATATTTCACCAATAATGATGAAATACCTTTTCTCAAACATATTCTCACTGTATTCCTAAGGTATTCCCTTACCCTTTTCAAAGACTATAATAAGATGTATTTAGGGTTTTCAAAATGATCATGATTCCAAGTTAATTTCAAAAATGTTTTTCAAGGAATTTTCAAAAATTCACTTAGTAAAATTTATCAAGAATATTTTTCATAAAGACATTTCAAAACTTAAAATATTTTTTCATAACTAAGATACTTCCAAAATAATTTTTCAACTAATTTTGTAAGAGTGATTAAAAATATTTTCAAACTATTCTTATCAAATATCTTTTCAAAGAGTTTTTCAAAACATGTTTTCTAAAGTATGATTTTGAAGAAAATATTTTTAAAAGAGAATGCTTGAACTTGAAATTTTTCAAACCATTTTTGAAGATATATTTTCAAAAATATTTCATTTTGAAATTCTTTTTAAAATATGTCTTTCAATATAGTCTCTCACCCTTAACCACACATTCTTTTGGATATCCTTGTTACCCATAAGGAAGATATTCCTATACATGTCTAAGGGTCATGGTTGACGTAAAAATCTAAAGACTTAGGTGGTGATCACTCAATCAATCATCAATCAACATCTCACTCATTCTAAATTATCAAATATGGAAATCCAATACTTGTGTGAGATGACTTTATTAATTTTGAGTTTTAATTTGAATTGAGTTAAAATTGAGTTTGAATTGAACTTGGATTAAGATTAAGTTAATGGTAACATTATTATTTTTTGAATTAACTAAATTAATATTGTTTATTAATTTATTAACTTATGTTTAGTTTAGAAATTTTAAGATTAATTGTTAAAGATAGTTAATTAATTAAGAATTAATTTAAGGTTAAGTTGATTTCTGATTATTAATTGGTTTAAGAATTAATTTTAATTGTTATGGTAAATTTATATAGATTGATTTCTAGATTAATTTAATTTTACTTAAGGTTAAAGTACTTTATTTGTTGATTAAGTTGAAATTCATTAAAGATTAATCATGTATATTAAGTTATAGTAGTTAAAGATTATGGTTAATTAATTAAGTTATCAAATTATGAAGTTAAGTTGAAAATTGAGTTTTATTATGAATTAATTGTATTTAGAGTTAAGGATTTAGAATTAAGTTTCGAATTGTTCAGATTAGTTTTATTAATTTATAAAAATTTTTGATTAATGTTATTAATTAAAGTTTAGATTTCAAATTTAGATTCATTAAGAATTAATTAGGTGTATTAAATTTTAAAGTTTAATTATTACTTAAGTTAAAATTATTTAGCAATTGATTAATTATTTTAGTTTAGGGTTCAGTTTACATTTTTAAGTTTTAAATTAAATTTACGTTTAAGTTTTAATTAATGTTTGAATTTCAAGTTTTTAAGTTTTTTAAGTTTTTAATTAAGTTTTCATTTAACTTTTAAGTTATAATTAATTTTAGGTTTAATTTATTTAAGGTATTAAAAAATTATTTATTAATTTTAAATTAAATTTTATTTAAATTTTAATTTAGTTTTTTTATATCATTTATTGATTATGAATTAACTTTTAATTGGATTTTGAATTTAGGTTTAGACTTTTGGTTAATTAAGCAATGCGATTGTTTTAGTTGAAATTTCCTTGAGATTGAATAATTGTTAATTTTAAATTAATTATTGATATTTAATTGATTAAGTTGATTAATATAGTTTATTGATTGATTAAGTTTAATTAGATTAATTGAATAATTAATAGTTAATAATTAATTTAGTTTGAATTTAAAGTTGACTTAGTTTATCTTTATTTAAGTTCTAAATAATTTAATGTTTATTTAATTTAAGTTAAAGTAGTTAAAGATTATGGTTAATTAATTAAGTTATCAAATTATGAAGTTAAGTTGAAAAATCATTTCAAGTTGAGATTCATTAAGAATTAATTATGTGCATTAAATTTTAAAGTTTAATTATTAATTAAGTTAAAATTATTTAGCAATTGATTAATTACTTTAATTTAGGTTTAAGTTTACATTTTTAAGTTTTAAATTAAATTTACGTTTAAGTTTTAATTTTAAGTTTTTACGTTTTTAATTAAGTTTTCATTTAACTTTGAGTTATAATTAATTTTAGGTTTAATTTAGTTAAGGTATTAAAAAATTATTTATTAACTTAAAATTAAATTTTATTCAAATTTTAATTTAGTTTTTTATTTATATTATTTATTGATTATAAATTAACTTTTAATTGGATTTTAAATTAAGGTTTAGACTTTTGGTTAATTAAGCAATGTGATTGTTTTAGTTGAAATTTCCTTGTGATTGGATAATTATTAATTTTAGATTAATTATTGATATTGATTTGATTAAGTTGATTAATATAGTTTATTAATTCATTAAGTTTAATTAGATTAATTGATTAATTAATAGTTAATAATTAATTTAGTTTGAATTTAAAGTTGATTTAGTTTATCTTTATTTATGTTCTAAATGAGTTAATGTTTATTTATTTAAATTTTAAGGAATTTTAATTTTGATTTACATTTTATGTTTTAATTAAATTTTAATTAATTTTGATTTAAAGTTTGAACTTGTTTAGTTACTTCAACAAAGTTTAAATTAAGTTAATTAGATTTAAATTATTAAGAATTTTGAAAAGATTGTTCAACCCTTGTTAGATTCAAACTTAGCTTTGAATTAATCAAGAAAGCTTCCTAAGGATAAGTTTTCAGTTCAGTGGTGAGACATATGACCTTCTTGTGTATCAACGATGGACCACTTGCTGAATACTTTTCAAAATATTCCTGCCCAAAAAACTTAATATTAAATTTGGTCTAACTAGCCCATGTTTGATTGAGGCAGCTTCGATCAAATCCACTAAGTCTAGTGCACCAAGTAGAATACACAAGATTCAACCTAGACATACCTTCGACAAAGCTTCCTTGACATGTTATCATCACAATCCATTCTGATGTTATATTATTAGGGTTTGGTAAACATTTTTAACTAACCATTCTAAGCTAAGCATAAGGAGACAATAAATGACATGATATATAACAAGTAAGTATGCATGATCATGGAAAGTCAATCAATTCAAGAAAGTCATATTATTTTTTATTATTTTTATTATTTTTATTATTATTATTATTATTATTATTGTTGTTGTTGTTGTTGTTATTTTATTTTTTATTGTTTTATTATTGTTGTTTTATTATTACTGTTGTTGTTGTTATGTTATTATTATTTTTAAATTATTGATTAGTTTCTTAATTAAAGGGTATATAATTATAATTAGGTTTGTGGTAGATTTTGTGAGTTGATAAAATTATTAATAATGTTTTCTAGTTTATCAATTTTTTATTTTTCAAAAGATTATTTTATTTTCTAATTTTCTAAAATTTGAATTTATATTTAATTTTGAATTTTTACTGTTTAGTTTCTTATTTTTTTATTTTCTAAATTTTTTGTTAAATTTTGTTTATTGTTAATTAACTTTAGATAATTATTATTTGATTTAAATTTAAATTATCTTGAGTGAATAAATTTTTATTGACTATATCTAGGTCTTGATTAAGGTTTGAGTTGATTTGATCATTTTTAGTTACATTTGAATTATTTAAATTTTTATAAATTAAATTACTTTTGTTAAGTGATGTTAATGGCCTTGGGTTGGGATTAAACCCAAGACCTTTTATTTATAATTGGTTAAAGTTGCCATTAGGGTGGTGGTAAAGCATCACATTGGCAATAGGAAACAATTGCTTATGAGTAGATTATGTGGGAAGAGATGCTTCAACTTCCACTTAGTATAAAAGAGAATGGAAGAGATCAAAACCTAAAAATATTTTCCTTTCCTCTTCTCCTTTAGCCGAAATTTCTCCCTCCTCCCTTCAAGTTTCGGCCAAGAACCTTAGGGTTCCATTCTTTGAAGCTTCTCAAGAGAAGAATCTAAGAGGAGGGTGTCCTTCCGAGAATTAGTACGGGGGTGAAGAGAAATCCGGAGGCCAAGGCATACAAGGGAGGCTTATTCTTCCAAAACCTTAGTGGTATAATTTTAAGATCTAGCGAAAGGATGTAAGTACTACTCACCTACAGTATAAGTTGCTTCGATTATGCATGTATGAATCTCTTTGTTGTAGGTTGGTATGGTTGTATGCATGATTAAGAAATATGATATGTTAAAGAAGATGTATGATATGATATGTAAGATGCCCTCTAAAGTTTTTGGGACTAAGAGCATGTTTAGAGTGTCTTGAATCACTCACATTTAGTTTTGGGGCTAAGAAGCATATTCAAGTGCCCTAAAGTGCTTCCCTATAAGTGTGAGGGGATAAAGCGTACATAAGGTGTTTGTTTAAATGACAAATAAGTGCAAGTACAAGACAGAGATATGTAAAAGAAAGTATTTTACTTTAAAATAGCATGTACTGGACACAAGATCCATGGGTGGGCTCCTAGATCACCCCTAGACCCCTAGATCACCTAGTAGTACCTTAATGGGTTCGGGATTAGCTACCTCGGATCTTATTAAGGATGTGCGCAAAGTGGCACAATGCCAGGCCCAAAGCAAGTGATTATTATTTTCACTAATTATGTAATATAAAGTTTTCAAACTTCATGGTTTGTCTTAGTGGAAGTGCTCCTAAGGTTGAGAACTTGAGTTATAAAGTGCAGCATTGTTGAACTCAATAATATGCCAAGATTTCTGTTTTCATTTCATTACTAGCATGGTTTTAGGTTGATGTTTTACATGATAAACCTGTTTAAAAATACCTGCCATGCACATATTCTGGATTATGCGTTTTAGCGTGAATTATTGCTAAGCATGAGTTTTGTGTTTTCCCAAATAGATTTAAAAAGCCTATTCCTATTTTAATGCTTGTTTTGTGAATAGATAGTATATACTAAGCATTCACTTATAGATTTGCATTTCCTTATACTACAGATAAATGTAAAGGAAAGCTCGAGTAGAAGGAGGCAGCAGGAGCAGTGTTTTGTGTGTGTGTGTGATGGAACAGTGGAAGGAGATCATGAACTTGTTATTTTATAGAACATATTGAGAACTCGATGTTAAAGTAATTTCTTCTTTTCGCTCTATATGAAATCTATCACTATTTGTCTAGGATGAAGTTGTTAGTTTGACAGTATAAGAGTGGCGTAGTGGGGAGCTCTAGGGTCTCCCCAAAGGGGAGAACAAACCCTTTTGTAGAGTGGGGTGTGACCTCCACACGGCCTGTGTCACGGCCGTGTGGAATCACACGACCCCCTACTCCCTGCTCTCTGCCAAGGTGACACAGCCGTGTGGATTCACACGGCCGTGCAGCTCTTCCTCTCGGCTAAGGCGACACGGTCGTGTGGATTCACATGACCATGTACCCCTTCCTCTCTGCTATGGGGACACGGCTGTGTGGATTCACACGACCGTGCACCTCTTTCTCTCAGCTAAGGGGACATGGCCGTGTGGATTCACACGGCCGTGCACCCCTTCCTCTCTGCCAAGGGGACACGACCGCGTGGATTCACACTGCCGTGCACCTCTTCCTCTCGACCAAGGGGACATGACCATGTGGATTCACACGGCCGTGCAGCTGTGCTTGGCTCCAGGTCATTCCCCATCAGTCAAAACAAGTTAGAGTAGATCGATGGACTGATTAGTATATAATGTATTAGAATGACAAAATTGAGATATACAGAAAGGGTAACGTCTGTCCTTGGAAGTTAAGGGTATTAGAAGGGAGGGTGTCACAGTTTGGTATCAGAGCAGGTTCTACCCTTCCACCACACACATATCAAACATTGATCCTGCAGCTTCCAAGTGAGAAAGTACCTTCCCATAACTTTTACGCATTTATTTCTGTTATGATTAGTAAGAACTGTGGTTAAGATTAAGCACGCTTATACATGAAAGTGCTAATAAGTGCTAATGATATCAAGTAAGAATGAGAGCATGCTTATACATGAAAGTGCTAATAATAGCAAATAAGAATGATGGTGGACTGACGTATGTCTCACTGGTTGATTATGAATATGTAGATGGCCAGAGGACGGCCGGCTAGACAGCCGAGAGTTAATGAACCTCAACTAGAGACAAATGAGTCTATACCACCGACAAACCTTTTAGAAGTAGTAACTCAGCTATAGAGATAATTGGCAGAACAGCAGTAGGTTATAACCACTCTGACGGCTAACCAGCAAGCTTCTCCTGTAGTCCCACCGGAAGCCAATGTGGTGGCACCAATTACGATCGAGGTTCCATCAGTTACACTTGCAGCCCTTGCAAGGGTAGTGAGGCAGGAAGCATACCTTATCCAGTGGCAGAAATTGAAACTAGAGAACTTCTCTGACACCAACGAACCATGGGATGCTCAGGCATGGTTCAAACCCCTGGAGAGTATAATGGAGTTACTGGACTGGCTAGAGATAGAAGAGATAAAGTGCGCTTCCTTCTGCCTCACTGGTGATGCAAGAATGTGGTGGGAACGGGTCAAGGCTAAAAGAATAGTGAATCAAATGACCTGGTCTGACTTCGAGACTGAGTTTTTTGAAGAGTTCTTCCATATGCGAGTCACGAACAAACATTACAATGAGTTCACGGAATTCTGACAAGGAAGTTTATTAGTTGACAAAGCCGTGAAGAAATTCAATAGGCTGGCTCGCTTATGCCCCAAACTGGTCAGCACATAACGAGAAAGGGTAAGGCTAATGCTCAAAATATTGAGGCCAGAGATAGCTCTAAATATAGCTGATGGAATAAATAGATCGCAGACTGCAGAAGAGCTGGTTAGTAGTGCCCTGATCACGGAGCATTACCTAAACAGTATCAAGCAACATAAGCCAGTACTGAATGAGAATAAAGGTCAAGGGAGTTCTGGCACTCAGAAACCCCAGAGCCAAGGTTCAACCTGGAAGGGGAGCTCTAAGAGGAAGCAGTGGAGTAATAAAAAGGGAGGATCCATAAGCAAGCAACCTAAGTATACTACTTGTCCCATGTGTGGAAAGATGCATCTCAGAGTCTGTCGCAAGGGCACTAGTGCTTGTTATACGTGTGGTCAAGAAGGGCATATGGCCAAGTATTGCCCAACCAAGATCCACCTACCTCTAGCACAACCTGTTCAGTATGGAGACAAGCCGGCACAGTTACGCCAGATGCAAGCCACGTTGGAGGGTCCTTATATTAGTCAAGGCAGACTGGAGGATCCACCAAGTGCTACAAATGCTTGAGTTTTCTCCCTTACCAGAGAGGAGGTAGCAAACACCTCCACTATTGTCACAGGTCAGATACGCATTTTTAGTCATTGTGGAATTGTGCTATTTGATATTGGGGTAACCCATTCATTTGTCTCCATAGCATTTGCTGAAAGAATAGGTATACCTCCGGATGTCCTAAGTGGACAATTCTTGACAACACTACCCTTGGGAGAGATAATGACATCTACGCACTAGTTACAAGTTGTGCCAGTCAAAATTTCAGACAGAGAACTGTACAATGATCTGATAATGCTGAACATGTCTGATTATGATGTCATTTTTGGGATGGACTTTTTGAGCAAGTATGGTGCTTCCATCGAGTGTCGTAAGTGAAGAGTCCTATTCCAACCTAATGCAAAGTCTAAATTTGAGTTAATTAGAGAATCAAAGAAGAGAACCCATAAATTCTTATCAGCCATAAAAGCTCAGAAAATGTTAGCCGATGGATGTGCCGGGTTTCTAGCTCTTGTGGTTAACACCTAGCAAGAAAGAGCCCAAAAGCTAGAGGAAGTTAGAGTCGTATGTGACTACTCGGAAGTGTTTCCGGATGAGTTGCCAAGTTTAGCTACGGATAGGGAAATTGAATTTGAGATTGAACTCATTCCTGGTACCCATCCAATCTCAAAAGCACCTTACCGCATGGCTCCGATAGAAATGAAAGAACTTCAGGAACAGTTACAGGAGCTACTCGACAAGGGATTCATTCGCCCTAGTCACTCACCATGGGGAGATCCGGTGTTGTTTGTAAAGAAGAAGGACGAGTCCATTCGAATGTGTGTGGACTACCGAGCGCTGAACAAAGTAACCATCAAAAATAGGTATCCCCTGCCGAGAATTGATGATCTATTTGATCAGTTAAAGGGAGCCACAGTCTTTTCCAAGATAGACTTGCGGTCTGGATATCATCAAGTGAAAGTGAAAGTGGATGATGTACCGAAGACGACATTCCTAGCGAGGTGTGGGCACTACGAGTTTGTAGTTATGCCTTTTGGAGTGATAAAACGCTCCGACTACGTTTATGGATCTGATGAACATAGTATTCAAAGCATATATGGACAAGTTCGTAATCGTCTTCATAGACAATATCCTTCTATACTCCAGCACTCAGGAAGAACATATTGAACATCTGAGGACAGTACTATAGATTCTTCAGCAGAGCCAGTTGTACGCAAAGTTCTCCAAGTGCGAGTTCTGGCTCGATCAAGTATCCTTCCTAGGTCACATTATTTCCAAAGACGGGGTTATGGTGGACCCAACAAAAATAAAAACTGTGAGTAACTGGAATAGATCTAAGAATGTCAGTGAAATCAGGAGTTTCCTTAGGTTAGTAGGCTACTACAGAAAATTTATAGAGAACTTCTCCAGGATCGCTTCCTCATTGATAGTACTTACCAGAAAGAATAGAAAATTTGAGTAGATAGAGAATTGTGAGAAGGGTTTCACTGAACTAAAAAGGAGATTGACCAGTGCTTCAATCTTGACTCTTCTAGAGAATAATGAAAGCTTCGATATTTACAGCGATGCTTCTAAATTGGGGCTCGAGGCTGTACTGATGTAGAATGGCAAAGTCATTACCTATGCCTCGAGACAACTCAAGGATTATGAGAAGAACTATCCTACTCATGACCTTAAGTTCGCAGCGGTAGTCTTCGCTCTCAAAATTTGGAGGCATTACTTATACGGAGCTTAGTGCAAGATTTAAACCGATCACCAAAGTCTTAAGTATTTCTTCACTCAGAAATACCTGAACATGAGACAGAGGAGATGACTTGAACTGGTCAAGGACTATGACTGTGAAATCCTCTACCATCCAGGGAAAGCGAACAAAGTGGCAGATGCACTAAGTTGGAAATCTTGTGCAACGTTATTGTCTATATCTGTTATGTCCCGCCCCCTACAGAAAGAAATAGTAAATTTTGGGCTTGAAATTATTACTGGACAGCTCTCCACTTTGACACTAGTGTCAACCCTGCTTGATGAAATACAGAAAGAACAAGATGAATATCCTAATATTCGGAAGATCAAGCAAGGAATACAAAAAGGAGAAAATGGAGAGTTCCGAGTATCAGACTGTGGGATACTATATTATGGTGATCGCCTCTGTGTCCCTAATCAAGAAGAACTATGGCAAAAAATTCTAGATAAAGCCCATGGAACGGCCTACGCTATGCATCCTGGTTCCACCAAGATGTACCAAGATTTAAGGGAATGCTTCTGGTGGTCTGGAATGAAATGAGATATTGCAAGATATGTAAATATCTGCCTGACATGACAACGGGTTAAAGCAGAACATCAGAAATCGGGCGGAGTTCTGCAGCCTATTCAGATTTCAGAGTGGAAGTGGGAGGATATATCTATGGACTTCATAGTAGGACTACCCAGAACTATGAATTGTTACGATGCTATCTGGGTAATAGTGGACAGATTGACCAAGTTTGCGCATTTTCTAGCTATCAGAATATCCTACTCTATTGAACATCTAGCACAAATGTATGTTAAAGAGGTTATCAGATTGCATGGAGTTCCCAAAACCATAATTTCTGATAGAGATGGTCGCTTTACTTCACACTTCTAAGAGTGTGTTCAGAGAGCTCTTGGTACTAAGCTGCAGTTTAGCACAGCATTTCATCCTCAAATAGATGGGTAAACTGAACGAGTAAATCAAGTTCTGGAGGATATGCTACAGGCTTATGCCTTAGATTTCAAAGGGAGCTAGTGTCGATATCTATGCTTAGCAGAATTCACATATAATAATAGCTATCAAGCTACTATTGGAATGACACCTTACGAGGCTCTATATGGGAGGAGATGTAGATCCCCTATCTGTTGGTATGAAGGTGGTGAAAAGAAAGAAATGGGACTCCAGACAGATTTTATCGAGGATACTGCCAAAGCCATTTAGAACATTCGCTAGAGGATAGAAACTGCTTAGTGCCGGCAGAAGAGCTATGCGGATGTGCATCGTAGACCACTAGAATTTAAGGTGGGGGACTCAGTGTTCCTCAAAGTAGCGCCTATGAAAGGAGTGATGCGGTTTGGAAAGAAAGGAAAGTTGAATCCACGTTATGTGGGGCCATACCGAATCACTAGAAGAGTTGGCAAGGTGGCTTATGAACTAGAACTATCGCAGGAAATGTCAGCCATTCATAATGTATTTCATGTCTCAATGTTGAAGAAGCATGTTCCTAATACAAAGCAAGTGATTGAGCCACAGACGATATAGGTTCAAGAGGATCTCAGTTATGAAAGTCGACCTATTCAGATAATAGATCGAGAAGTTAAGAAGCTGAGGAACAAAGAAATACCGTTAGTGAAAGTACTGTGGCAAAGTTAACAGTATGAAGAGGCAACATGGGAACGTGAGGAAGATATGAGACAGAAGTATCTGTAATTGTTCTAAGTTCGAGGACAAACTTTTTATAAGGTATGGGGGATTGTAACACCCGTAAATTTCCTCTCTTTCAAAAGAGCAAAAAGAAATAGGAGAAGATAAAAGAAATAAAAATATATTTATAATGGCCTTGGGTTGGGATTGAACCCAAGACCTTTTATTTATGATTGGTTAAAGTTGCCATTAGGGTGGTGGTAAAGCATCACTTTGGTAATAGGAAACAATTCCTTATGAGTAGATTATGTGGGAAGAGATGCTTCAACTTCCACTTAGTATAAAAGGGAATGGAAAAGATCAAAACCTAAAAATCTTTTCTTTCCTCTTCTCCTGTAGCCGAAATTTCTCCCTCCTCCCTTCAATTTTCGGCCAAGAACCTTAGGGTTCCATTCTTTGAAGCTTCTCAAGAGAAGAATCTAAGAGGAGGGTGTCCTTCCGGGAATTAGTACGGGGGTGAAAAGAAATCCGGAGGCCAAGGCATACAAGGGAGGCTTATTCTCCCAAAACCTTAGTGGCATAATTTTAAGATCTAGTGAAAGGATGTAAGTACTACTCACCTGCAATATAAGTTGCTTTGATTATACATGTATGAACCTCTTTATTGTAGGTTGATATGGTTGTATGCATGATTAAGAAATATGATATGTTAAAGAAGAAGTATGATATGATATGTAAGATGTCCTCTAATGTTTTTGGGACTAAGAGCATGTTTAGAGTATCTTGAATCACTCCCATTTAGTTTTGGGGCTAAGAAGCGTATTCAAGTGCCCTAAAGTGCTTCCCTATAAGTGTGAGGGGATTAAGCGCACATAAGGTGTTTATTTAAATGACAAACAAGTGCAAGTACAAGACAGAGATATGTAAAAGAAAGTATTTTACTTTAAAATGGCATGTACTGGACACAAGTTCCATGGGTGGGCTCCTAGATCGCCCTTGGCCCCTAGATCGCCTAGTAGTGCCTTAATGGGTTCGAGATTAGTTACCTCGGATCTTATTAAGGATGTACGCAAAATGGCACAATGTCAGGCCCAAAGCAAGTGATTATTATTTTCACTAATTATGTAATATAAAGTTTTCAATCTTCACGGTTTGTCTTATTGGAAGTGTTCCTAAGGTTGAGAACTTGAGTTATAAAGTGCAGCATTGATGAACTCAATAATATGCCAAGATTCCTATTTTCATTTCATTACTAGCATGGTTTTAGTTTGATGTTTTGCATGATAAACCTATATAAAAATACCTGCCATGCACATATTCTGAATTATGCATTTTAGCGTGAATTATTGCTAAGCATGAGTTTTGTGTTTTTCCAAACAGATTTAAAAAGCCTATTCCTATTTTAATGCTTGTTTTGTAAATAGATGGTACATACTAAGCATTCACTTATTGATTTGCATTTCTTTATATTGCAGATAAAGGTAAAGGAAAGCTCGAGTAGAAGGAGGCAGTAGGAGCAGTGTTTTGTGTGTGTGACTGAACAGTTGAAGGAGATCTAGAACTTGTTATTTTATGGAACATATTGAGAACTCGATGTTAAAGTAATTTCTTCTTTTCGCTCTCTATGAAATTCTATCACTATTTGTCTAGGATGAAGTTGTTAATTTGACAGTATAAGAGTGGCGCAGAGGGGAGCTCTAGGGTCTCCCCAAAGGGGAGAACAAACCCTTTTATAGAGTGGGGTGTGACCTCCACACGACCCGTGTCACGGCCGTGTGGAATCACACGGCCCCCTAATCCCTGCTCTCAGCCAAGGTGACACGGCCGTGTGGATTCACACGGTCGTGCACCTCTTCCTCTCGGCTAAGGGGACACGGTTGTGTGGATTCACACGACTATGCACCCCTTCCTCTCTTCCAGGGGGACATGACCGTGTGGATTCACACGGCCATGCACCTCTTCCTCTCAGCTAATGGGACATGGCCGTGTGGATTCACATGGTAGTACACCCCTTCCTCTCTGCCAAGGAGACACGGTCGTGTGGATTCACAGGGCCGTGCATGTTGGGTTTTTCGGGCCGTGAAAATCACTTTTTCGCGTCGCGGAAACCCCGAAACCCCCTAGCCATTGGATCCGTGCGAAGAAAACTTTCGAAAATATGAGTACGAGTTTCAAACTATGATCTACAGTAGATCTACAAAGAAAAAAAATTATTTTATACCTTTGAAGCGTGCCCTCGCAAATCCCGCTAGTCCAACGGTACGCCGGATCTCGAAGTTGTCAACGTAGACAACTCTCTAGTGATATCCACACGAACAAGAAGTGTTCTCTAACACTCAAGGATGGAGAAGAGAGCACCAAAAGTGTACTAGCACTCTCTAGGGCTCTCGGGTAGGATTGGAAGAAGAAGAAAAGAAAAGAAGAGAACACACTCCTCTAAAATCTCTATGTGACTTTCACTAACCTTTTTTCTTGGATTAGATTCACTCTCCTTTCTTCTCCCTTGCTTGAAACCCACGACCAAGAGAAGAGAAGGAGCAAGAAGAGAGCTTAGGAGGAGGAAGATCACTTGAATGAGAGTTACACTTGCAAAAATGAAACTTCTTTTTCATCTAATTAAGTGGTTTGTAACCTCCATGGGATACCAAGAGTCACAACTCTTGGTAACTCCCATGAGGTGGCACTTCACTTAAGTAACCATGATGATGTGGAGCATCATCATTGGTCCACTTAATGCCAACTCACCAATGAGGTGGCATAAAGTCAAGCCAAACTTGACTCTTCATCTTCCTCTCAAGTCAAGTCAAACTTGACTTAATCTCTCTCATGGTTGATCTAATCAAACCATTTAATTCAAGCCAATTTAATATAATGAATCTAATTCATTTAATTAAATTGATTCAATGAGTCATAATCTAAATTAGACTCATTGAACACATGAATCAACTTGAATCCAACTCAATTAGCCCAATTAGGATTACTCTAAATCCAATTTGATTCATCAAATGAGTCTAATCCTCTTGGTTCATCATATGAACCTAATCTCCATCCACTTGATTTTTGTGTGTGACCCAATAGGTTCTTGTAACGTTGGCAATGCCCCTAAACTCATTTAGAAACATAAGTAATGAGCGGTATCTAGCAATACATCATTACTACCCAAGTTACAAGAATGTTGAGATCCAACATCACCTTGTGACTACTAATTGTGACTCCTCACAATATATGACAAGTGTCCTTCTATCCTAGACATCTAGATTGATCAATATGAGGCATAGACCGTGTCATCCTCTAATCAATCTAAATCTTGAACTCCAAGTAGACTCACTCAATCAAATGAGCTCAATATCCTATATTGACTCATTTGGGCATGGACATGCACTTCGTGGTCTCACTCTATCAAGAATACCGATGTCTCTCCCATCATATAGGAGGGATAGATCCCATCTATATCACTCACATCCCTCCGCATAATTTGTTACTTACCCAGTAATCGCCTTTATGGTCCACCCAGTTACGGGTGACGTTTGACGAAACCAAAGTACATAACTCCTTATGTAGGGAACCATGGTGACTTCAGGTCTAAGGACTAGTAGTCATACTAATAGCCACATGAGAAAGTATATGACACTCATATAATGATCCATGATACTTTCTCATGGCGGGTCATTCAGTATACATTCTCTAATGCATACTCATGTGTCAACTTGATATCTCTATATCCATGACTTATGAGATCAAGTCATCGAGTTGACCTACATGCTAGTCTTATTGCATTAACATTGTCCCTGAATGTTAATACTCGACTAGGAATGATTAAGAGTAGTGTTCCCTATATGATCTCACTATCGGTTCAACTAACCGATTGATATAGGTGAGAACCGTCTACTCAAGGACGTTATTATACTTAGTTTATTTGGCACCAATACAAGTAAGTATAATAACCAAAAACCAAATGTCTTTATTTATATAGAATATGATACAACAAGTCCAAAATACAATCATCAAATGATTGGCTCTAGGGCTCTAGCTAACAGTGCACCCCTTCCTCTCTGCCAAGGGGACACGACCGCGTGGATTCACACGGTCGTGCACCTCTTTCTCTCGACCAAGGGGACACGGCCGTGTGGATTCACATAGCCGTGCAGTTGTGCTTGGCTCCAGGTCATGTCCCATCAGTCCAAACAAGTTAGAGTAGATCCATGGATTGATTAGTTTATAATGTATAAGAATGACAAAATTGAGAGATACAGAAAGGGTAACATCTATCCTTGCAAATTAAGGGTATTAGAAGGGAGGGTGTTACATATGCGATCTTTAAATTTTGTATTTTCAATATTACCTTTTGAATCCTCATTAGGATTTTCTCCTTGATTGTTGCCATCTTAGATTCGAGCTCAAGTGTTTATTTGGACTCAGGTTCGGATTCGTCTGCCTCCTCCTCAACGATTAGTGCCATGAAGTTGATTTAGTCTTCATCTTCTAAATCTGTCTCTGAGGATAGCTCTCCAGATTCGAACTCGGATTCGAACTCACTTTTTCCTTGATCTTCTAGGCTCGACAGAGTCTCGTGAAGCTCAATCAATTTGGTCCACAACTCGAATGCATTCTTTTAATCTTCTAATTGACACAAAATTTTATTAGGCAAAATGCTAATTAATATATCCATTACCTTTGTGTTTGCTTCTAAGTTTCAAAAAGGTTGTCTCAGTGCAATCCAGTTGTCAAAACTGTTGCTTCCTACAAAACATTCCATCATTTGCCTCCAGGAATTGAAATAGTCTTGATTGTACGGTGGAGGTTCATAGATGCTCGACATTCTTGATAGGATGTCGACACTCTTGCAAGAAAATGATAGAAAATAAATTTTCAAGACTTTCATCTTGATTAGCAGTGTGAGACAAAGAATAAAAAAAATTACTTAAGAAATAAAGAAAAGACTTCTAAAGAAAAAGAAAAAGTTTTTAAAATTATTCAAAAAATGGTTAAGTAATTTCAGAGCTACCAGGCTCTGATACAAATTGAAGGATCAAAGAATACGATAGAGGGGGAGGGAGTGAATATCGCACGTTAAAAACTTTTCTTTTGCTTATAAAATAAATTAGAATAAGCAGCGAAAATCAAAACGAAAGCAACACAGATGACATAAGTTGGTTACTTGGTTCCGAGCCTCGGTCGACTCCAACTCCAAAACCCGCGATCCTTGACCACACCGTTGGGAAATCCACTATGATTCTTCTTTTTGAAATCTTCGGAAAGAAGTTGTAAAATATGACAACTTGATAATAAGTGTTATTGGAGAAATAACCTTACAAAATTTTCTGGAAATTTTTAGAAATTTTTTGGAATTTAAATAGTCCGTGTGACACGTTTAAGGAGATAATCGATTGGGCTAGTAGAAAGCCTGTTTGGAATATCCCTTAATTGGGAGTTGATTGATTTAATTAACCTATAGTTGGTTAATTAAATCCTAGGTTTAAATATCTAAACCTAATTTTTTCCATTTCATTTGCCCAATCTCCTTCTTCTCACCCGACGTCGAACCCCTCCTTCTCCCTCTCGCTCTGATCCCTTCTCTCTTCTCTGCCTCTTCATCGCCAACAATCACCAATCATGGGATGCCGATTGGCGCGTGACCTTCCTCGCTGTGGGTTCATTCTGGATGCCATCTCTTCTCTCCGATCGATTCACTACTGCCTTTCTTCTAGATCTGATCTCACCGAGGGTATGACTTGATCGCCGACAATCACCACCGATCACCCTAGATCACCTTTGCACAGCTTGGCTCTCGGCCAAGAGGGGGAAACCAACCCCTAGCTTGGATCTCTCTTCTTCGGACTTACGAGTTGTGCCACCGACCGCTAGAACACATGATCCTAGCCATTCCTTGGCTTGACGAGGAATTTCTGGCCACAAGAAGGTATGGTTGCCTCCTTACCCCCCCCCCCTCGCTTTGTTCTTGTCCAAATGCTAACCATGATTGACCACCGATGGGCTACAGATCCTTAGCTACAGCGCTCCTTGTGGCGTGGAGGATTGCTACTCGAGTTCACAACTGGATAGGGCCACCAATTCTTGTAGAGGTCATCAACTCCTGTCCCCCATAGCAGCATGCAGATTTCCGTCTGAGAGGATCCTGTGTATTTGGATCTAGGGTAAGACACATTTGGTATTAGATTTACAGAGGTTTGATTTCAGTTTTTTGGTTTTTGGGATATTGTGAGTAGCTACATGGTATATTCATGTAGCTTTGATCATCAATTTCGGCAGAGGTTTCTCCAGCTGTGGATCACCGGCTGAGACTTAAAATTTGGGTAAGTTGTGCTTCGTATTAGGTAAGGTATGGATTGATTACATTCTGTATTGGATTAGACTAGGAATCAATTGAGATATTGGATGATTAGTTTAAGTTTATTGTGATTGTTAGATTGGGATTTTCCCTAATTAGGTTGGGGATTTTATTTAGCTATTTGATTCATATGAAATTAGCTAAATAAAATATTGTGTTGCAGGATCTTGATTGGATTTCTTTAGAAGTGGACATTTTGATGTGGGGGGTTCTTTCAAAGATGAATTGTATAAAGGCAAGTATTTCTTCCTTAGCCTCTATATAGTTCTTTAAACTTAGTGCATGACTATTATCTGATGGATTAGGTTGCTTTACCTTATATTGTGTTCATTTGTTGCTTTCCTACTTGATACTTATGCTTGACCATAGAGGTAATCTATTTATATCATATACAGTCTTGGCTTTTGGAAATCTATACTCTGTTGTGTATATACATGTAAAGTGTGTATAGTAGGGGATATTTTGTTGGTTGTGTTTGTAGGATCGAACGAGTGTGATAGAGGGGGTGCCGGGGGGGTGGGGTGAATATCATGCTCTTAAAAACTTTTCTTTTACTCATTTAAAACAAAGTCATGTAGCAAAAAAATAGAGAACAGGTTCGGTTACTTGGTTTGGAGCCTAGGTCATGTCCTACTCCAAGGCCCACGATCCTTGATCGCACCGATGGGCAAATCACTAAAACTCTTCTTTCTGAAAACCTCGGAAAGAAGCAGTGCATACAAGAAAATGAGTAAGATAGTAACAGCCTACTATCTTACTTAAGTTAAGTACAATGCAAGCAATAAAATAAAAGTATACCAACAGCATGTTAAAGTTGAAGCTCGGTCCGCACTTGAATGATGTAGTTGCTTGCGAGTTATAGTAGCAGTAACATGAGCAGCTTTCACAGAGATGATCTTCGAATCAACCAGAATCAGTATTTCAGCCTCGGACCTCAAGGTCTCTTTTATAAGAGTCATCGATGTTCGATCGACCGGTCCCCAGGTTCAGTCAACCGAATCAGCTGCCTTCCATCTTCGCTAAGATCTGACGCTGATTCGATCTTCAGCATTTACTGTCATTTAAGTGTTCAATCGACCGATTACCTTTTTCGATCGACCGACCAAAGAGTTTTCCTATTCGCCGAGATTCTCACTTAATGGTACATTGATGAGGTATTGTTCGGTCGACTAATCTGCTGGTTCGGTTGATCGATCAGCTTAGCTTCCTTCTCTGCTTCTGACCGAACTGATTTGTGCTACATTGTCAGGGTTCGGTCGACTGATCCTTTGGTTCAATCGATCGATCAAGCTCTGATAGGATTTCACTCTGGTTTGGTCTAAACTTGTGTGTGTTCTTAGTTAGTCTAGTTTAGTCGACCGATCCTCCTATTCGGTCGACTGATCAAGCCGAACCTTAAAAAATAGAGTTAAATAATATATTCTTGCAAAACAGAGATTAGCATAGTAATATATAAAATGCATAAGTAAAAATAATAGGCAGTTCAACTGTCTTGATCTCAACTTGGAAACCTTCCCAGTTTCTTCAGTTGGATCAGCGACCTTAGGTTATTCCCTTCAAGAACATGACCTCACTTGTAACGACCGCACCTCCCTGACTCAAGACACGAACGTTACTCCTACTTTAGTTACCTTCTAAAGACTTCGTTATATGCACACAGCTCGATCCAGTGATCTACTCTAAACTTGTTTCAACTGTTGAGTCGTGTTTGAAACTATGCGAGCTGAGGTGAAGTCTACAGCTGCTAAAGGGTCTGGACCGTGTGGTGATGGCTAGCCGTGTAGGCTTACTAGACCCGAAACTGGGCACGACCATGTATGGCACATGGTCGTGTAAGGTCATTCCTGCTGGTGTAGGGCATGACCGTGTGGCTCACACGACCGTCTTACCTTGACAGAGAGGGAGAGGGGCACAGCCGTGTGGCTCACACGGCCGTGTCACCTTCGGTTGAGAGGTAAGGGGTGCACAGCCATGTGAATCCACATGACCGTGTCATTTTAGCCGATAAGAAGAGGTGCATGGCCATGTGACTTCACACGACTGTGTCACCTCGGCCGAGACAAAGGGGTGCACGGCCGTGTGTGTCACACGGTCGTGTCACTCCAACCGATAGGAAGTGGTGCACGGCCGTGTATGCCACACGGCCGTGTCACCTAAGCCGAGGAGGAGAATGGCGAGGCCGTGTGACTCCACACGGCCGTGTCATGGGTCGTGTGGAGGTCACCCCCTGCTCCATAAAAGACTCATTCTCTCCTTTTTACTCAACCTTGGCTACTACACTATCCCCTCACTTGAGGGAGAGTTTTTGACACACTAATTACTATCAACTGACAATTCGTCATAAGAAATTCTTAGTGGTATTACTTGCATAGTCAAAAGGTAGGAAGGTACACTAAAACCCAGTTTAACACATTTCCTTGCACCAACAAGTTCCAGGATCTTCTTCCACGGTTCGGTCACACACACACCACCAAGCACTGCCCCTGCCGCCTCCACTTACTTGAGCTTTCCTTTACCTTTATTTGCAGTATAAGGAAATGCAAACTATAAACAAACGCTTAGTAAGAACCATCTACTCACAAAGAATATCAAGCATTAAAACGAGAACATGCTTTTCAAATCTGCTTGAGGAAAAACACAAAGCTCGTACTAAAACATATAGTTCAAAAATCTGAACATGGCATGCATTTTAAATAGGTTTATCATGCAAGAACCTCAACTTGAAAACCATGCTAGGAATATAAACATGCAAAAGCAACATAAGTCTTGTTGTATTAACTAATCTTTAAACTCAAGTTTTTCAAACTTAGGAATGCTTCCCACTTAAGCGAATAATGCGTTTTGAAAAATTTATATTACATAACTAGTGAACATAATATTCAACTTGCTTTGGGCCCGACAATGTACCACTTTGCGCACATCCTTAATAAGATCTGAGGTAGCTAATCCCGAGCCTATTAAGGTACTACTAGGTGATCTAGGAGCCTAGAGTCGCTTTGGGAGCCCACCCATGGACCTTGTGTCTAGTACATGCCAATTAAAAGTAAAATACTTTCTTTAAATATCGCTTTCTTATGCTTTGCACATACTTGTCATTTCTGTAGGAACGTTGTGGCCGTCTAAAAAGGGGGGTTGGATAGCCTGTAAAATCAAAACAAACAACCATTCTCAAACTCTTAAGCTAACACTTGCATAAAGTAAATTAGCAGTAAATAAAACAGAAAGAAGAGGCTCACAACTTGACTTGGTTACAACCAAGGAGGTTGTTAATCCAAGGAATGAACGTGCACTAAAATATCTCCTTTAGGCGGAGAAGTGATAAAGAAACCTTGTAAATGGATCGCCTTGAAATTCAGCTTGGGGAAGGGTATTGACGCCACACTCAAGCAAGATGAGAAGGTGAGTGATAAGTCATGGAGTTTTGATCGCCACAAGTTGCCTTGATAAGATCGAAATTAGTTCTTTGCCTAAGAACAAGAAGGAAGCTCTCACAAAAGAGAAATTCAAATTTTCATTCAAACTTACATGATTTGTCATACAAGAGTTCTCCTATTTAACATCCCTTAAGATCCACTATGCACTAATTATGCAATAAATATCATGCTTGCATGCATGGGTTTTATTATCCACTAATGCAACCACTAATCCCTAATATTAGCTTAATGCAACCATGCATGCATGGTATTTGTTATACTATCTTAAGAACTCTCAAAAAATGCATTAAAAACTCACAAAGGACATCAAAAGTCACTTTAGAAACCCCCCCCCCCCCCCATGCATGCACACGAAAATGGTCCTCATGTTGGTCCAATTTCACTTTCAAATTGAAGGAATGTGATCCACTTAGTTGTTGCCTCCATTGTGCATTGATCTTCCTTTTCCTTGAGCCTCATTATTAAGCCTTCCAAAGCTTGCTTCATTCTCTTAGTCTTGGACCTTGTCATGGGTCCCCCAATTCCCTTCAATGCCTCTTCTTGGCTCACATCATTCCCTCCTTCTTTAGGTGAATTCGTCCTCGAATTTAGGTCTTCATCTCCTACATCAAAAGGACTCAAATCAGCCACATTAAATGTTGCACTAACACCATACTCACCGGGCAAATCAATTTTGTAAGCATTGTCATTAATTCTTTCCAACACTTGGAATGGTCCATCTCCTCTTGGTTGAAGCTTTGATTTCCTTTGGGTAGGAAACCGTTCCTTCCTCATATGAACCCACACCCAATCACCAGGTTCAAGGACCACTCTTTTTCTCCCTTTATTCGCTCGATTTGCATATTGCTCTATTTTCTTCTCAATTTGATCTTTAACTTGCTCATGAAGCTTCTTCAAATATTCTGCCTTTGATTTTCCATCCTTGTGAATTAAAAAAGAAGTGTTAGGTAAAGGAAGCAAATCAAGAGGTGTTAGTGGATGGAACCCATAAACAATCTCAAAAGGAAAAAATTGAGTAGTAGAATGGACCGCCCTATTATAAGCAAATTCAACATGAGGTAAACATTCTTCCCAAGACTTAATGTTCTTCTTAATAATTGCTCTAAGAAGAGTAGAAAGTGTCCTATTTACCACCTCAGTCTGGCCGTCAGTTTGTCGGTGGCATGTGGTGGAGAAAAGAAGCTTTGTTTCCAGCTTGTTCCATAAGGTCCTCCAAAAATGGCTTAAAAATTTGGTGTCACGATCTGAAACAATGCTCCTAGGCATGCCATGAAGTCTTACCACCTCTTTGAAAAACAAATCTGCCACATGAGTTACATCATCCACCTTGTGGCAAGGTATGAAGTGTGCCATCTTGGAGAATCTATCAACTACCACAAAAATGGAGTCCTTACCTTTTTGAGTACATGGTAGCCCTAAAAAAAATCCATAGACAAGTCAGTCCAAGGAAAATTAGGAATAGGCAAAGGCGTGTAAAGTCCATGAGGTAATGTTTTAGATTTTGCTTTTCTACACACAATGCACCGTGCACAAAATTTCTACACATCGTGTTTCATGTGTGGCCAATGAAAATGTTCAAGCAGCATTTCTAAGGTCTTTTGAACCCCAAAGTGTCCCATTAAACCCCCCTCATGTGCTTCCCTAACTAGCAATTTACGCATCGATCCTCTAGACACACAAAGTCTGTTATTCTTAAACAAGTAGTTGTCATGCCTAACAAACCCATTTTGTGATTTCTTTTCACATGCAGCATATAATTGGGAAAACTGATTATCATGTACATACAATTCCTTAATATGTTCAAAGCCAAGAAATTTAGTTTCAAGTGTAGCTAACAAATTATACCTTCTTGAAAGTGCATCTGCTACAACATTTACCTTTCCTTGCTTATGCTTAATCACATAAGCAAATTGTTCAAGAAATTCGACCCATTTGGCATGCCTTTTGTTGAGCTTCCCTTGCCCTTTCAAATATTTCAAAGATTCATGATCACTATGAATGATAAATTCTTTAGGCGAAAGATAATGCTGCCATGTTTGTAATGCTCTAACAAGGGCATACAATTCTATGTCATAAGTTGAATAGTTGAGGGTGGCACCACTTAATTTCTCACTAAAATATGCAATGGGATGACCATCTTGAAGTAAAACAACCCCAATACCCATATGAGATGCATCACATTCAATTTCAAATGATTTGGAAAAATCAGGTAAAGCAAGAATGGGTGCATGTGTGAGTTTATCCTTTAGTGTTTGAAATGCATTTTCTTGATTCTCTCCCCATCTAAAACCCATATTTTTCTTAACAATTTCATTTAGGGGTGCTGCCACTATGCTGAAATCCTTCACAAACCTCCTATAGAAACTTGCCAACCCATGGAAGCTCCTAACCTCACTCACAGTTTTAGGAGTTGGCCAATCTCTAATGGCCTTAACTTTCCCTTCATCAACCTACACTCCTTTAGAACTTATGACAAAATCAAGAAAAACCACATGATTAGTGCAAAAAGAACACTTTTCCAAGTTAGCATATAGTTTTTCCTTTCTAAGGACATGCAAGACAGATTGGAGATGTGCAATATGCTTAACAAAACTCTTGGAATATACCAAAATATCATCGAAGTATACTACCACAAATTTTCCAAGAAATTCTCGTAAGACATGGTTCATAAGCCTCATAAAAGTGCTTGGTGCATTAGTTAACCCAAAAGGCATTACCAACCATTCATACAATCCATATTTGGTTTTGAAAGCTATTTTCCATTCATCCCCTTCCCTTATCCTAATTTGATGGTACCCACTTTTTAAATCAATTTTAGAAAAGAAGCAAGCACCATGCAATTCATCAAGCAAATCATCAAGTCTAGGGATTAGATGTCTATACCGAATTGTGATGTTGTTGATGGCTCTACAGTCAGTGCACATCCTCCATGTTCCATCCTTTTTAGGCACCAAAATTACGGGTACAACACAAGGACTTAAACTTTCTCTAACCCATCCTTTTTGCAATAACTCCTCCACTTGATTTTTTATCTCCTTTGTTTCTTGAGGGTTGCTCCTATAAGCTCGCCTATTGGGTAGAGAAGCGCCAGGAATAAGGTCTATTTGGTGTTCAATTCCCCTCATTGGTGGCAATCCGTGAGGTACTTCCTTGGGAAACACATATTCAAAATCCTGCAAAATAACAACAACTTCACTAGGCAAAGAGTTAGTATTAGATTCCAAGCAAGTTTCCTTGCACAAAAGAAGAAATATTGGTTGCCTTGTCAAATAAGCTTTCTTCACCTCACTTACTCTTGTAAACAAATTTTCTATTTTTCTCTCTTTCTTTTCCTCATTCTTTCTTTTCTTTTGAATTTTGTCCTCAAAATCAAGTATTTTCTTTTGCACACACTCTTTCTTTTTCTTATGCTCTCGCTCTTCTTTTTCTCTTTTCTCTCTCATTTTTATTTGATCCTCACAAACCTCCCTAGGTGATAATGGTACAAGTGTAACTTTGCGAGAATTGTGGACAAAAGAGATCTTGTTGGAGAATCCATCATAGTGAGCTCGCCTATCAAACTGCCAAGGTCTTCCAAGAAGAATGTGGCTTGCCTCCATAGGCACAATATCACATAGACCTTGATCTTCATATTTGCCAATGGAGAAATTAATCAACACTTGCTGGTTCACTACCAATTCACCACTATTACTTAGCCATTGGAGTTTATATGGTCTTGCATGCGGTGTAGTCTTGAGGTTGAGTTTGGTGACCAACCTAGTGCTTGCCACATTGGTGCAACTTCCACCATCAATGATCATAGAGCATGTCTTTCCTTGAATAAGGCAGCGGGTATGAAAAATATTTTCTCTTTGGTCCTCCTCATGCTCCTTGGCTTGGCTTCCCAATAATCTCCTAACCACCAAGAGATCTCCATCTTGCGCATAAGCTGTTCCATCATTTTCTTCATCGCTTGAGGAAGAGGAATGAGGAGAAATTTCTTCACTAGAGATACTCCCATTATCTCTCACCACCATAGTCTTCTTATTCGGCCATTCGGATGCAATATGACCTTTTCCCTAACACCTAAAACACTTAATATCCCTACTCTTAGAAGTGGAAGAAGAGGTAGTAGGAATAGGCTTCTTAATGCTTGCTTCCTCCTTAGAATTTGAAGAAGAACCCTCCTTCTTTGGCTTGTCCTTCCAACTTGAAGAGTAGTTTGGAGAAGATGATTTCTTCATAACGCCCTTTCTCTTTAATTGTTGCTCTATTTTCATTGCTTGATGCACTAAGTCGTCAAGCTCCACATAATGTTGTAACTCCACAATGTCTCCAATGTCTCGGTTTAGGCCATGGAGAAACTGAGCCATGGTAGCTTCCCTATCCTCCACAATATTGGCCCTAATCAAAGCCACCTCCATCTCCTTGTAGTAATCATCCACACTCCTACTCCCTTGGGTGAGTCTTTGCAATTTGTTGTGCAATTCCCTATGGTAGTGGGAAGGCACAATCTCCTTCTCATCAAAGTCTTCATTTCGTCCCAAGTGTTGATAGGATGCTCTCCATACCTTCTTCTCTCCTTTTGCAATTGATCCCACCAAATTAAGGCATAATCGGTGAACTCAAGGGCAGCCACCTTTACTTTCTTTGCATCATTGTAATTGTGGCATGAGAAAATTTGTTCTATTTTCATCTCCCATGCAAGATATGTTTTAGGATCATTCCTCCCTTGGAAGGAAGGTATCTGGACTTTCACACCTCCTAGATCATCTTCTCGTCTATGGTCTCTACCTCCTCTTTCACATCTTCTTCCCCCTTCATGCCTCCTTCTTTCTCTTGGTGAATCATAGAATGGTTCACTTTGACGAAATTCTTCATGATTAAAATTGCCCCCACGGTTCGAAACTTTTTCTCCTTCAAGTCGGTCCATCCTTTGGTGTGTTTCTTCAAGTTGTCTTTGAAGTATTCTCTCAAATTGTTGAGTAAGTGCCTCCATTTGAAGCCTTTTAAGATCTCGCCTAGGGGAATTAGGTGATTTTTCCTCACTCATGCTTGCAACAAAAGAAGATGACAAGGAAAATTATAAAAGAAATGTTAAACGTACCTCACCACTCTACTCACGTGGTTGCACTCAGATTTATCCACTCAACTTCCTTTATAAGCTCTTAAGGAAAGAACCTTATCAATGCCTTTCTCAAGGCAGCAAGTAGACAATCAAGTGAACAAGAAACCAACAAGAGAAATATGAGTAGAACAAGAGAAATAAACGGATAAAATGAGAAATTCAGTAACGATCAAGAGCAATGAAAGGAATATCTTTTGAATTCAGATTTCACAAAGAAAGAATATTGAGTCCTTTCAATTCACAAATCCTCATCTTTTTTTTATATATTATTTTTATTTTTTTTTCAATCAGAAACCAATGACTAATGATTCCTTCTTTTTTTTAAGTTGAGGACCCAAATAGTGAATAGAAATTTACGACAGATAGGGATGGAGAGATCAACAAAGATGGACAAGAACAAAGATTAAAACAAAACACAAACCAGAAAATCAAGGAGCCAAGGCTCTGATACCAAATGATAAAGAAATCTTGTAAATGGATCGCCTTGAAATTCAGCTTGGGGAAGGGTATTGACGCCACACTCAAGCAAGATGAGAAGGTGAGTGATAAGTCATGGAGTTTTGATCGCCACAAGTTGCCTTGATAAGATCGAAATTAGTTCTTTGCATAAGAACAAGAAGGAAGCTCTCACAAAAGAGAAACTCAAATTTTCATTCAAACTTACATGATTTGTCATACAAGAGTTCTCCTATTTAACATCCCTTAAGATCCACTATGCACTAATTATGCAATAAATATCATGCTTGCATGCATGGGTTTTATTATCCACTAATGCAACCACTAATCCCTAATACTAGCTTAATGCAACCATGCATGCATGGTATTTGTTATACTAGCTTAGGAACTCTAAAAAAATGCATTAAAAACTCTCAAAGGACATCAAAAGTCACTTTAGAAACCCCCCCCCATGCATGCACACGAAAATGGTCCTCATGTTGGTCTAATTTCACTTTCAAATTGAAGGAATGTGATCCACTTAGTTGTTGCCTCCATTGTGCATTGATCCTCCTTTTCCTTGAGCCTCATTATTAAGCCTTCCAAAGTTTGCTTCATTCTCTTAGTCTTGGACCTTGTGATGGGTCCCCCAATTCCCTTCAATGTCTCTTCTTGGCTCACATCAAGAAGCCTCTTACAGTAGTGAAAGCACAAAAGACAGAAGTTAAACTAGAACAGGAGCGCACAAGTATTTGGAATGTAAATTTCTGAGTCGATTTAAAGCTTCTGGACCAAGGCTATATTTATAGCCTTGGTCGGGGCGCCTGGAAGGGTTCCGGGCGCCCTGGGGGGGATAAATTTTATCCCCCAACGTTCAGATCGAGTCAAAGCTCGATCCGGTCAAAATTCAGGTTCCGGGCACCTGGAAGGGTTCCGGGCACCTGGAAGGGTTCCGGGCGCCCCGGGCTGCTCAGGGCGCCCCGGACTGGTCCGGGCGCACCGGACAGTTCCGGGCGCCCCGGATGCTAAGTCAACTCTGGTTGACTTTCGTCCGGGTCCTCTGCTCCGGATCCGCTTAAATGGGTGATCTCTGCCATCCGGAAAAGGGCTCACCCGAACCCAACTTATAACGACCACCCTTCTTACTATACTATACTACTCTCTAAGGATGACCGTTACTTAACTACTAACTCTACTTAGCCGGTAAGATCGAAACCACGAGGAGTCTCTACCAAAAAATTTCGGCAGAGTTTCCCCTGTACCGGTGACCATAAACTGAAATACATACATAGTATACATCAGCCACAGGCGGCTGGAATATATATCAATCACTTACGCAGTTAAATAAGTGACAAACATCAAAACAACTACTTATTAAACAGAACTCATCTCCATGCATTTGTTTAATCTCAAATGACATGAACATAAAATACAACTTCAAATGTTTATTAATTACTAAAATGCAGAAAACTTAATAACGTCCCAAGTCTCTTCCATAGTCCTGGCATCACACACCATCCGCGCCACCTTGTCGCCTTCCTTTGCTAAATCTTTTCTTTTCCTGTATCTGCAGTAAGAGGAAATACAAACTATAAGCAAAATACTTAGTAAGCGCTATCTAACTCACAAAATCTCGATATGCATGTACATATATCTATAACATGATCTAACTGATTACTTACTGAAAACTACTCATGCTCATCTAATAATAAAGGAATCAAACAGGCTGAAATGTTAAACATGTAAAGCTACTCATGCACAGAAAATAGCAAAGAACAGTAAGCTAATCTAAATGACATGCTAGCATAAAAGAAAACTCAACTTGCTGCTTTTAAAACAAAATGAAACTTATTTCATTTGTTCTAAACTTATTCTTTTATTTCGCTTGTTTAAAAACTTCTTCTTTAATACTTTTATACTTATGTAAAACTTACTTTACTTGTTCAAAAACTTATACTTATAATACTTTAAAATAGTAATCAACTTCTCTTGGGCCCAGGCATAGTACCATCTTATACGCGTTCCCTAATAGGTTGTGGTAGTGAGCCACCAATCCTAAAAGAGCAGACCTCGGTCTACCAGGGCCAAGACCTCGGAATTGAACACCTGGATTTGTTTAACGACAACCTCGGAAGTCGGGTACTAGCCTCTTCAAAGTAAAATATCTTATTATCTTAATTACTTCTTCTTTAAATGCCTTGGCATTTTAATAAGCACATTGTGTGCCAAAAATCCCTAAAGTCTTGACTTTGGGATCTACTTAAGGCCTTGGCCTTTTTCTTTCTTTTCTTTATCTTTCTTATACTTGTTAATACTTCTAAAAGAATACTTCTTTAAAAAGAAACTGAAATGTTTAAGCAAATTCTAACTTTGAAATGCTTAAACAAAAAATTTGCCTACTATGCTAATAAAACTCTGCATATTAAGCTTAATAAAAATCTGTTTTAGGATTGGAGTTTTGCATGCAATACTTATCAAAATCTGCAAGCAATACTTATGAAAGTCTGCATATCATACAAGCTTAAACTAAATCTAAAACTTGTTGGATTTAAAACCTATACTACATGCTTCAAATTAAAAGAACTCAACTAGCTGACTCTAAACATATGTGAAGCTTGCTGGAATAAACAGTAATAAGGAAACATATCTAAACCTCACGTTAGAACTCAAATCTGTATTCTAGAATGAGTGTAATAAGAAAATATATCTAAACCTCATGCTAGAATAAAGAACCTCAAATCTGTATACTTGAATGAAAGTAGCATATCTAAACCTCAAATCTGTATACTTGAATGAAAGTAGCACATCTAAACCTCAAATCTGTATACTTGAATGAAAGCAACATATCTAAACCTCAAATCTGTATACTTAAATGAAAGTAGCATGTCTAAACCTCAAGCTCAGATTTAACATAAGCAAATTCTGGAATTGAAACTGCACTATACAAACAATGGCTCAAAACTACAATCTGAACACTTCCAGATATCCATGCTATCTCAAACCACAAACCAAGATTTGCAAGGCTACAACCAATTAAAGCTTGCTGGAAATTTATCCCTGGAATACCAGCAACACCAAGAAACTATCACAACTTAAAATCAACACATCACACTCTATATTTACCCAGAATTCGGACAGCCACTAAAGCATCATAACCAACTCACATTAACATTATCCCATGGGCAAATAGCTAAACACAGCAAATCAAACCGTACTCATAATATCTTGTAACAGTTTCAAAACTATTTCAATAACAAGAGCATATAAGAACTTAAATCCTATTGCTTCCCATGAAGAACTAGAACATTCTAATCAGCAAACACATCAAGAATAATCCTTTTTGTTCATTAAGAATATTCACATAACTCTGGCTGCTTGTTAGTTGAATTGGCAACTACATGTTCTCTACTTCATGTCTAAACTTTTCTGCTAATGTCTAAGCTTTGACATACTGTTAACAAACCCAAATTCTTCAATGCCTAATTAACAAATTTTGGCAGGAAACAACAAGAGGCAAATTCAATCTAAAACCTTGTAAAGATTCTGGAAACGAAACTAAACCATCGCAAAGCAGCAAACCTCATAGCAAGGGAAATCACAAGCTACTAATCTTATCCACCGAATCCAAACTACAATTCGAAACAATACAATATATTTCCCTTCTTTTAAATTCTCGGCAGCAAGCTTCCAAAACAGAAGCTCCTTAAAACATTCTTCGAAATCAACACAAAAGCTAACACGAATATGAAACTACTCTTTTGCAGGTGAGGAGGCACTTACCTCTTGTTCTTTAACTCACAACCGGAAATAACTTCCAGGGTTTCGGCGAGCTCAAGATCCCAGCTCTTCCTTGCACCCACGAGCTCTCCTTGACGAGAGGGACTCGGGTCCGAGAAGAGCTCATGGAAATCCTCTTTGGCCGGTCGCCGGAGAAACCCCAGCTCCCTGCTGCATCTTCGCCCGAGAAGAGGAATACAGACGCGCCGCGCGTGAGAGAAAGGGGAGGAAAGAATTTAGGTCACGGGTAATCAATCAAGCCCTAAGTTCTCCTCTTTTATAACTTCAATATTCGGTTAACTTCTTTAAATAATTTTGCTATCTATTCTAAACAGAACCGACGGCCTGAACCCTTGGTCAGCAGCAGTTTGGCACGAGTTGGAGGTCACGCGTTCGAACTCTGCTCGGCTCCCTTTATTTTTGGTATTTCTGTTCCTATTATGGCTTAAGTATAATTTGGTTCCTATATGTTCACAAAATATCCGCAGCACACTTGGTTAGCTGGATTTGATCAAGGTTTGGTTTGGTCGGAGGTCTCGGGTTCGAAACTCGGCTTGGACATTTTTTTGTCAAAACTTCTTTCGTCTAGTAAAAATACCAAACGACCTCCAAAAATTACATAAAAATACTCTAAAAATTTCTAAAAATCTCTAGAATATTTCTAAAGTATTTCTAAATATTTTTAAGAACTTTTAGAACTCCTAATGAGGAAAATTGGGTTGTTACACGACTTTCGGTTTTCTCGAGCGGGCTTCCCTCCGGCTTCTCATCCCTCGGAATTGCTGCGTGTTCCCTTCTCGTTCACCGGCGTACTCATCCGCAGTCTTCGTCCCTCGGACACACTGCATGCCATCCTTCTCGCTAGCTACGTCTCTTGCTCCCCGAGCAATCTTCCGCTCCGTCTTTCGTCCCTCGGAACCACCGCACGCTTTCTTCTCGTCCGCCGGTGTACTCTTCCGCAGCACCTCGTCCCTCGGACTGCAGTCCTTCTTCCTAGCTGCGTCTTCCGCTCGGCTACCTATGCTCCTATGCTCCTGCACACTTAGACACAAGGTTAGAAACACACAGGACCTAACTTAACTTGTTGATCACACCAAAACAACCTTGGGGTTCCAACAATCTCCCCCTTTTGGTGTGATCAACCCAAGTTAAGCTAGGGTAAAATAGACATTAAATAAAATTAAGTAAATTAACTTAATTTGCAATTTAAGTGTAAAAATAAAATAAGTTAATATTTTGGTCTACCTCCCCCTAGACTTATACTAATCCTTCTCCCCCTTTGATCACAAAAAAAAATGGGGTTTCAAGAAAAAAAATCTAAGGGTTAAAGACTTAGAAAATTTTGAGATCTTTAAAAATTTGCAATAATTTTCACACAAAGAGTTTCTGAAAAAAAAAATAAGTAAAATTTTCTAAGGGAAATTATAAAAAAAATTCTAACTTAGGCATTTATGAAAAAAAAATTATTTTCAAAAAAACTTGAAGCAGAAATTTTCAATTTCATTATAACCTTTAACTAAAGAAATCTTCTGAGATTTTTTCTAAGTGTTAAAAAAAAATTCAAAAAAAAGTTTAAAAAAATGTTTGAAAAACATTGAAAGCATTAATTAATTCTAATTTTAATACTTTGACAGAATGTTAATTAAACATTTATTTCAATATTTTGACTTCCAGGTCGTGGCGAGGCACTAGGCCTTCTTGGTTATTGGAGCAACAACCACTTCCTTAAACAAAGCCTCATAAAGAAATTCATTGTTTAATTTTCTGACTGAAAGCGCTAACTTTTATTAATATTTAGATTAAGCAAGATTTAGGAACCCAATAAAAGTTCCAGCCTACTGGGTTGATTAAAACTTTCTTAGGGACATATTTTCTAGAGATATTCCTAATTTCTCGCTGGTGATATCTATAATACCAATTTAAATTATTAAATCTTCAAACATTGGTTTTAGATGAACATGCATAGTTTTTCAAGTTATCTACTTAAATTTTCAAATCATCATTTTCAAGTTTCAATTTTTCATTTGTTAGTTTTAATTTATCTAATTCTTCTAAGGGACAAGACTTAGCTAGAATTACATTTAAATTTTTATTTTCACTTTCTAATTTGCAGCAATCTTTTGTTAAAAGTTTAATGAACTTAAACATTTTATCGGGAGGAAGAGATCGTACTTGACTTACCTTGTCGATCTCGTTATCTGTTTCTCCCCCTGAGCTGCTGCTTTCTTCCGACGAAGCTCCCCCTTCATCGATGCTTTCGATGCTCATCTCGGAGGAACTTGAATCACAATCGTCGTCTTGATGACTCGCCATTAGTGCGAGTCCGGAGAATGCTTCGACTCCGATTCGGACGATGTATCGTCCCACATCGCTTTTAGGGCTTTGCGCTTTTGAACAGGCTTTTTCCCTTTATCTTTATCCTTGTTCTTTAGCTTGGGGCAGTTGTCCTTGACGTGCCCTTCTTCGTCGCAATGGTAGCAGCGAATCGTTCTTTTCTTTCTACCCTGTGGATAGTTAATTTTTCTAGAATTGTATAACTTCTTAAATCGTCTTACCATCATTACCATTTCCTCGTCGTCGAGAGAAGATTCCGACTCAGGCTCGTCTCTCGATGCTTTGAGGGCGATGTTGTTCTTGGGCTCTTTCGAACCTGCACATCTTGATTCGTGCACTTCTGACTCTACCATCATTACCTTTTTGTTCGGATGTGAGTCCAAGAATCAAGGTGAGTTGCTACTCACCTGCAGTAGGAGTAGTTCCGCAAGTTTTGATTCTCCTTTGTTTGCTTATGGGCACGCTGTGCAGAATTGGAATTTCTAGAGGTTTGAGAATAGTTTCGAGTTTTGTTTTGGTGTTTCCTTCGAGTTTTGAGACGTGCTGTTGAGATTGTGAAGTTATGCTTGTTGCCGTGAGTTTTTGAGAAGGGATTAGAGGTTTAGGATTTATTTCGGTGTTGTCCTTATTTACTTAAATAGTTTGCAACCTAAGAACAGATTTGTAGCATGCAGATCAGTTTCATGTTGGAGTATTTTGTTTCCTTTGGTTTCCTGCTGTGCCACTGAACAGGAGGGGTTGTTTCTTTGGTTTTCAGATTTTAGTTGTAGAGAATCATGATGTTTAGGGATTTTAGAATAGATTTAAGATTTTTGCTTGCCTTCTTGCTAATCAGTTGATAGCAATTTATCCTATAGCAGCACGTTGGTATCCTTTTGGTTGTCTGCTGTGGTTTTCATGAAGCAATTAAAACCTTGAATTGTTTCCTTACCAATCTGATAAAACATAATTGGAAATTTTGGGTTGCTTCCATAATGGGTCCAGTTGTCAAACCAGATTGCCTTAGAAGTGAGTTCCTAAATTATGTTGCTTTCCTTTGGTGTTAACCTGTACATGATAATATGTGTTAAGCAATTATTTGGCACTCAGTTATACGTGCCAAATGTGCATAGCCTTGTTTTAGCAAGAACAGGCCCTATTAGTTAGGATTTCAATTTAGGCATCCTTGCTACCTTGATGGGTTTGTTCGGTTTTCAGTTAGCCTTTAGTTTTAAAGTTTTGTACTGGGCAGGGAGTATGAAACGGTGCAGACTTTTGGAACAAAATACAATACAGTATATTTAAAATCTGATGGGCAATAAGTAATAACAATCTGTGTGTTGTTTTATTTGTAAATCCATTTACAAAGTGCAGATTTGTAAACCACGTATAGGTCTACAAAGTATACCACAAGTCAGATAAGATTAAGATCTGTACTTTGTAAACCAATTAAGTGCCTAAAAATTCCAACAAATTTTAGATTTAGTTTAAGCTTGTATGATATGCAAATTTTAGTGCTTTATTATTAGATATACATGAGCAGATTTTCTAGTTTTCATTTGCTATTATTGAGCACGTGCAGTTTTCCTTTGCTATTAGTTGAACATGAGCAGTTCTATTTTTATAGCATGCAAATTTTCATAAGTATAGTATACAGATTTTTATAAGTATGGTATGCAGATCTTTTTATAAGTATTGCATTGCAGAATTTATTTAGCATAGTAGATAGATTTTTGGTTTAAGCATTTCAAAGTCAGAATTTGCTTAAACATTTCAATTTTTATTTTTTAGAAGCATTCTTTTATAAGTATTAACAAGTATAAGACAGATAAAGAAAAGAAAGAAAAAGGCCAAGGCCTTAAGTAGATCCCAAAGTCCAGACTTTAGGGATTTTGGCACACAAGGTGCTTAAAGAAAATGCCCAGGCATTATATATTAGAAGTATTAAAAGATAACAAGTATTTTACTTTTATCAGTGGCACTGTACTGGACTCTCAGTGGTCCTTGGGTTGGGCTCCCATAGTCGTCCCTAGGTTTAGATAACCTAATATGCAGGACTCTCAGTAGTCCTTGGGCTCGGCTCCCATAGTCGGTCCCTAGGTTTAGATAACCTAGTAAACTCTACTAGATTCGGGACCAGCTATCTCGGGTCTAGTTAGGGATGCGCGCATAGCAAGTACAGTTGTCGGGCCCAAGAAGAAGTTGATTACTATTTTGAAGTATTATAAGTATAAGTTTTTTGAACAAGTAAAACAAGTTTTACATAAGTATAAAGTATTAAAGAAGAAGTTTTAAACAAGTGAATTAAAGAATAAGTTTAGAACAGATGAATTAAGTTTCACTTTATTTTAAAATTCAGCAAGATTATGCTAGCATGATTGTATAGATTTGTTTTACACGTTTAGCATTTCAGTATGTTTCTTTTGCTTGTAGATGAGCATGAGTAGTTTTCCTTTTGAGCATTCAGCTTTTAGATTTCAGTATATTCACATGCATATTCGAGTTTTGTGAGTTAGATAGCGCTTACTAAGCAATTTTTCTTATAGATGCATTTCCTCTTACTGCAGATAAAGGAAAGGAAAAGCTATAGTAAAGGAAGGCGACAAGGCGGTGCGGATGGATGTGTGATGCCTGGACTATAGAAGCCTTGGGATCTAGCATAAGAATTTATTAACAAAGAGTTGAGTAGAATGTATTAGATGAGTCATTTAGTCTTCCGCTGCTAGTTAATTGTATGTTTTGAGTTCTCTGAGAGTTTTAGGAATTACTATCAACATGTGTGCAATGTTAGTTAAGTAAAGTTAGTAGTCCAGTAGTGCTCCGCCCTCACAGTCTAGTAGTGAGGAGGGTGGGGTGTTACAAGTTGGTGTCAGAGCAGTTCCTATTCTCCAACATCACACATCAGCACCAACCTTGCCGTCTTCAAGTAAGAAAGTATTTAATTTTTAGTATGCTTTTCTTTATTCTTTACAGTAAAGAGAAATCCTTAGAAGTATTAGATTATATGTACAGAATAGGGAGATGTTTAGAAGTGCTTATAAAGTTAAGAATTCTGCTTAGTTTCTTGTACATAACAAGATGTGTTCTGGGATGGTGGTATGATCCAGGGACCTAAGCCCGGTGAGCGTGCCAGAATCAAACAAGATGTGTTCTGGGATGGTGGTATGATCCGGAGACCTAAGCCCGGTGAGCGCGCCAGAATCAAACAAGATATGTTCTGGGATGGTGGTATGATCTGGGGACCTAAGCCCAGTGAGCGCGCCAAAATCAACAAAGATATGTTCTGGGATGGTGGTATGATCCGGGGACCTAAGCCCGGTGAGCGCGCTAGAATAAAGGGGAACTCCGGTCCTAAGTTCGGACCCCTACCAACCTAACGCTAGGGTAGTTGTCTGATCAACAACTTATGTTATGGTACTACTAAGTGCAACTAGGCCACCACAATAGTATGTTTATGAGTATGCATGCAAGTATGTTCAAGTCATGTTATGTTTATATTTACGTTTATGTTTAGGTCTACGTTATGTTCATGTTATGTTTTTGCCTATGCATATGGACATGCTTGTGATCGAGTCTATCATTATGTTTAGTTCATCTACCATGCTTACATTTATGCTGTCATGCTTATGTCACTGCTTATGCTTATGTTCATTGTATGTAGGTTAGGAGGTCCTAAGATACCTTTGATGTGGTTTTACTTAGTACATTAGATTATGGATGCTAACTAATGCATGTACAAGGTAGAGAACATGCTATAGAATTATTCTAAATTCGAGGACGAACTTTTTATAAGATATGGGGAATTGTAACGACCCAAATTTCCTCAATTAGAGTCCTAAAAGTAATTTAAAAATATTTTAAAATGCTATAGAAATATTCTAGGGATTTTTAGAAATTTTTAGAGTATTTTTATGTAATTTTTGGAGGTCGTTTGGTATTTTTACTAAACGAAGGAAGTTTCGACAAAAAAATATCCAAGCCGAGAATTGAACCCACGACCTTTGGCTCGGTCAAAACCCAGCTGACCAGGTGGGCAAAAGGATTTTTCTGTTTAAAAAAGGCAGCGAATTTATTTAAGATAGTTAACAGAATATTGGATTATAAAAGGGATAAGTTGATGTTGGATTTGTCTGTTTAGAAAAGGTAGCAAATTTATTTAAGATAGTTAACAGAATATTATAAAAGGGATAAGTTGATGTTGGATTTGTCTGTTTAGAAAAGATAGCAAATTTATTTAAGGAGTTAACAGAAATATTAAGTTATAAAAAGGGATAAGTTGATGCTCTATTTTCCCGTGACTTAAACCATTCTCTCCTTCTCTTCTACGTATAATGGCGGAGCTCAGGCAGAAAACGAAAGGGAGTTAGGGCATCATCTCCGGCGGCCGGCCAAGGTCCTAGAAGCCCTTTTTGTTCGGTTGTGAGTCCAAGAATCAAGGTTAGTGCTTCTCACCTCCAGTAGGAGTAGTTTCGGACCTTTGTTCTTCTTGAATTCAAAGCATAAGAAGCGCTTATAGTGCAGATTTTTAATTAAGCCTATAGTGCATTTTTTTAATTAAGCTTATAATGTAGATTTTTATGTAGAGCTTATATTACAGATTTTAATTAAGCGCTTATAGTGCAGATTTTTAATTAAGCCTATAGTGCAGATTTTAATTAAGCTTATAATGTAAATTTTTATGTAGAGCTTATATTGCAGATTTTAATTAAGCGCTTATAGTGCAGATTTTTAATTAAGCCTATAGTGTAGATTTTAATTAAGCTTATAATGTAGATTTTTATGTAGAGCTTATATTGCAGATTTTAATTAAGCTTATAGTGCAGATTTTATGTTTGCATAGTATGCAGAAATAGTGTAGCATAGAATGCAGAATCTTTATTAGAATAGTATGCAGAATTTTGATTAGCATAGTATGCAGATTTTTGTTTATGCATTTCAAAGTTAGAATTTGTTTAAACATTTTAGTTTTTAAAGAAGCATGTATTAACAAGTATAAGAAAGATAAAGAAAAGAAAGAAAAAGGCCAAGGCCTTAAGTAGATCCCAAAGTCAAGACTTTAGGGATTTTGGCACACAAGGTGCTTAAAGAAAATATCGAGGCATTATATATTAGAAGTAATAAAAGATAACAAGTATTTTACTTTATTTAAGAGGCTAGTACCCGACTTCCGAGGTTGTCGTTAAACAAATCCAGGTGTCCAATTCCGAGGTCTTGGCCCTGGTAGACCGAGGTCTGCTCTTTTAGGATTGGTGGCTCGCTACCTCAACCTATTAGGGAACGCGCATAAAATGGAACTACGCCTGGGCCCAAGAAGAAAGTTGATTATTATTTTGAAGTATTAAAGTATAAGTTTTTAAACAAGTGAAATAAGATTCAGAAAGTGTTTAAAATTCAGCAAGATTATGCTAGCATGATTGTATAGATTTGTTTTACACGTTTAGTATTTCAGTATATTTCTTTTGCTTGTAGATGAGCATGAGTAGTTTTTCTTTTGAGCATTCAGCTTTTAGATTTTAGTATATTCACATGCATATTCGAGTTTTGTGAGTTAGATAGCGCTTACTAAGTAATTTTGCTTATAGATGCATTTCCTCTTACTGCAGATAAAGGAAAGGAAAAGCTATAGTAAAGGAAGGCGACAAGGCGGTGCGGATGGATGTGTGATGCCTGGACTATAGAAGCCTTGGGATCTAGCATAAGAATTTATTAACAAAGAGTTGAGTAGAATGTATTAGATGAGTCATTTAGTCTTCCGCTGCTAGTTAATTGTATGTTTTGAGTTCTCCGAGAGTTTTAGGAATTACTATCAACATGTGTGCAATGTTAGTTAAGTAAAGTTAGTAGTCCAGTAGCGCTCCGCCCTCACAGTCTAGTAGTGAGGAGGGTGGGGTGTTACAGTTAATTTTTCTAGAATTGTATAACTTCTTAAATCGTCTTACCATCATTACCATTTCCTCGTCGTCGAGAGAAGATTCCGACTCAGGCTCGTCTCTCGATGCTTTAAGGGCGATGTTGTTCTTGGGCTCTTTCGAACCTGCACATCTTGATTCGTGCACTTCAAATGTCGAAAAAAATTCTTCTAAAGAAACTTTTTCTAGGTCTTTTGAAATATAAAAGGCATCTACTAGTGATGCCCATTTTGAATTTCTCGGAAAGGAATTTAAAGCGTACCTAAGCGAATCTCGGTTACTTACCTCTTCTCCGAGATTCGAAAGTCCGGTGATGAGCTCCTGTATCCTTGAGTGTAGATGTGCAATTGTTTCACCTTCTTCAAGACGGAGGTTGGTGAGCTGGTTGCGAATTAAGTCCCGTCTCGCAAGCTTGGCTTCGGATGTTCCTTCATGTAGTTCAAGGAACTTCTCCCAAAGCTCCTTTGCCGAGTTGTAAGTGCCGACACGGTTGACTTCATGTGGCGGAAGTACGCTTAGCAGATGGAATTCTGCTTTCTTGTTTGCCACGTACACGGCCTGTTCTTTCTTTATCCATGAATTTTTCGCTTTGCCCTCGGCAGATTCAAAACCGAGTTCCATTGTAAGTAATAAATCGAAATCGGTACCGAAAAATACCTCCATGTGTTTCTTCCAGCTTGCAAAGTCCCCCTCGAATTTTGACGGGTGGATGTTAGATCCGACCATCTTGTTGCTTCATTCGGCGGTTAGTCCTCTTGAAGCGTCTCGGCTCTGATACCACTTATAGGACCGTTGCGGCCGGCTAGAAGGGGGGGTTGGATAGCCTGTAAAATCAAAACGAACAACCCTTCTCAAACTCTTAAGCTAACACTTGCATAAAGTAAATTAGCAGTAAATAAAACAGAAAGAAGAGGCTCACAACTTGACTTGGTTACAACCAAGGAGGTTGTTAATCCAAGGAATAAACGTGCACTAAAATATCTCCTTTACGTGGAGAAGCCTCTTACAGCAGTGAAAGCACAAAAGACAGAAGCTAAACTAGAACAGGAGCGCACAAGTGTTTGGAATGTAAATTTCTGAGTCGATTTAAAGCTTCTGGACCAAGGCTATATTTATAGCCTTGGTCGGGGTGCCTGAAAGGGTTCCGGGCGCCCAGGGGGGATAAATTTAATCCCCCAACATTCAGATCGAGTCAAAGCTTGATCCGGTCAAAATTCAAGTTCCGGGCCCCCAGAAGGGTTCAGGGCGCCCTAGGCTGCTCAGGGCGCCCCGGACTGGTCCGGGTGCCCCGGACAGTTCCGAGCGCCCCAGATGCTGAGTCAACTCTGGTTGACTTTCGTCCGGGTCCTCTTCTCCGGATCCGCTTGATTAGGTGATCTCTGCCATCCGGAAAAGGGCTCACCCGAACCCAACTTCCGGTCTTCTCGAGCGGGCTTCCCTCCGGCTTCTCGTCCCTCGGAATTGCCGCGTGTTCTCTTCTCGTCCACCGGCGTACTCATCCGCAGTCTTTGTCCCTCAGACGCACCGCGTGCCGTCCTTCTCGCTAACTGCGTCTCTTGCTCCTCGAGCAATCTTCCGCTCCGGCTTTCGTCCCTCGGAACCACCACACGCTTCCTTCTCATCCGCCGGTGTACTCTTCCGCAGCACCTCGTCCCTCGGACTGCCGTCCTTCTCGCTAGCTGTGTCTTCCGCTCGACTACCTGTGCTCCTAAGCTCCTGCACACTTAGACACAAGGTTAGAAACACACAGGACCTAACTTAACTTGTTGATCACACCAAAACAACATTGGGGTTCCAACAATTTCAACAAACACTTTATGTGTGCTAAATCCCCCTCACTTATAGGGAAGCACCTTAAGGCACCTGAATTTGCTTCTTTGTCCCAAAACTTCATGGGAAACAGTTCAAGGTACTCACATGCTCTTAATCCCAAACTTAGAGAGCATTTTACATCTCCTTGCCTGTAACTTTTAAACATGTTTACTTCTCTAACATGTGTACATGCTTACTTCTTAATTATGCATATAACTATCCCAACTACAACAAGGAAGTTCTTACATGCACAAACGAAACAACTTATACTGCAGGTGAGAGGTACTTACATCCTTTCGCTAAGTCTTACAATTCTAGGGTGTAGGGAAGACAAATCCTCTCTTGAATGCTGAAATCTCCAAGACACCCCCCCCCCCCCCCCCCTTCCCTTGGAAGGAACCCTCTCCGTAGATCCCTCCCTTGGAAAGCTTCAAGATTTGGAGCCTTAGGTTTCTTTGCCGAAAATTCAAAGAGAGGAAGAAGAAATTCGGCTAGGGAAAGAAGAGGAGAAGGGGAGATGAAAAGTTAGGTTTTCCTCTCTTCCTTTCCCTTTTATACTAAATGGAAGTTGAAGCATCTCCCCACACAAAATCTGCTTATAATCAATTGTTTCCTACTTCTAATGTGATGCTTTACCACCACCCAAATGGAAACTCTAACCAATCATATATAAGAGGTCTTGGGTTCAATCCTGCCCAAGGCCTTCTTTAAATATATTTTTATTTCTTTTTCTCTTATTCTAGTTCTTTTTTTTTTGCTCTTTTTGAATAGAGAAAATTTATGGGTGTTACATCACTGTCGCTCCTCCAGTTATTTACCTCAACCTACCTGTCAAACTTTGATCCTCTAGATCTGTTTGAAGTTTTTACTTAGCCTTGATCAGCTCGCCAGGACTTCTTCTCGATCTTCGATCCTCCAGACCTCTTGATCTCACTGCCAAGTGTCAGGTCCTCTCAACTCACTTGGTCTTTCCACCTAGGTTCCACGATCTGCTAAGACTTTTCCTGCCTAGCCTCCAACTAGGTATTTCTCAATTGAGTAAATAGCCTGCACACTTAGTTAACTTGTTAGATCACAACAAGACTTAACTTGAACCTTTGACAACATCAAAACTTAGGTTTGATTCTGGTGCAACTTGCACCAACAATCTCCCCCTTTTTGATGTTTGGCAACTAAGGTTCAAAGTTAAGTTAAAAAGTGCAAAAATAAATAAACAAGCATTTTAACTTTCCCCCTGAGTTAAACATCTCGCCCTGAATTCACTATCTCTCTCCCTTTGACACACATCAAAAATAGGGGAAACCAACACACATAAGTAAAGCCTGATTTTAAAAATTTTATAAAAGAAAAAAGAAATTTTAAATACATTTGAAATTTTAGAAAATTAAAGTTTTCAAAATAATGAACAATTGTGAGTATTTGAAAAGATTAAATAAAGGTAAGGCTTACAAAATTTCGTAAAGAAAACCTCTAATGAAATGGTTAAAAAAATATGCAAGGTTTAGGAAAGTGTAAATTTTGAAAAATTTCAGCAAGATTAAAATTTAAAAGTTTATTATTATTATTATTATTATTATTATTGAAAATTGTAAAGTAAATAGAAAAGTTTAGAAAAGATAAAAGATTGAAAAAAAAATTGTTAAGGAGAAATTTTGAAAATGATAGTATAGGGAAAGTTTTGAGAAATTATATTGAAAAATTACTAAGGAATCATTTTGAAAAATTAGAAAGAAAATAATTTAAAAAGTATAGATAAAATTTTGAAAAAATTTAGAAGTAAATAATTTTCAAAATATTTTGTTAAAAGAAAAGGAAGGGGTTTTGATTGTTTAGTGTGAAGCTCCCCCTAAAATCAATAATTTTCTAAAAGTCCAAGCATGTTTTAAAAACTAAAAAAAATATCCTTATGATGAAATGTCCAACCTTTGTACAAAGCTAACTACCACAAGATAGTAGCTCTTGACTCGGGTTGGTAAATTTGAGCATTTGTGACTAACTAGGTTGTTACTAGTTAGAAAACTCAAATTGATCAATGTATGTTATTTAAAGCCCAGATTTATGGTGATGCACTGACATAAGCATCTGAAATCTTAGGCTAAGTCCTAAGTATCTCACTCATTCTAAGTTGTACAAGCAAGGGATCTTACTGTGCTTGTGAGATGCTGGCTGCTAAAACTATAGGATCATGCAATTCTACGGAAAAGACCTAAACTACTCTAGAAAAATAAAATATCTTGAAAAGTTTTGAACACAAAATTTTGAAAGGAGAAATTTTACAAAAATAATTTTGAAAAACTATTAAGTAATATTTTCAAAAACATGTTAAAAGAAAACTATTCTATAAAACATATTCCTAAATGTCTTCTTAAGTTACTAAATTCAGCTTCAGGTAAAGGTTTTATGAATAAGTCAGTTAGGTTAGATTTTGAGTCAATATAGTTCAGTTCAATATTTCCTTTAGAGACATGATCCCTAACGAAATGATATTTAACTTCTATGTGTTTAGTTCTATAATGATGGATTGGATTTTTAGTTAGATTTATAGAACTTATGTTATCAATATAGGTTTTCACATTTTTATAATCTAGATTAAAGTCTTTTAAGGTATGGTATATCCATAGCAATTGAGCTACATATTAACCCATTGCTATGTATTCGACTTCAGTAGTAGATAAGGCAACATAATGTTGCTTCCAACTAACTAAAGAAGGTCCTAGCAGTTGATATCCTCCACTTGTACTTTTTCTATCTAACTTACATCCAGCATAATCCGAATCAGAATAGCCAACTAATTCAAAATGTGAAGATCTAGGGTACTACATTCCTACATTAATAGTTCCTTTTAGATATTTTATTATTCTTTTAACACATGATAGATGGAACTCTTTGGCGCATGTTTGATAGCTAGCACACATACTTACTGCAAATAATATGTTTTGTCTGCTTGCAGTTAAGCATAATAAGCTACCTATCATGCTTCTATAATGTCTTAAATCAACTAATTTACCATTTGGGTCACTATCTAGATTAATGTTACTAGCCATAGGTGTCTTTAAGGTTTTTGAGTTTTCCAAACCAAATTTTCTAAGTAGATCTTTTGTATATTTAGTTTGATGCACATAGTTGCCTTCTTTAGTTTATTTAATTTAAAGTCCTAGGAAATAATTTAAGTCTCCAACTAAACTCATTTCAAATTCAGTTTCCATTAAAGTTATAAATTCTTTTAAGAATTTTGAATTTGTTGATCCAAACACTATGTCATCGACATAAACCTGGACTATGAAAATATCATAATTAAGGGTTTTTATAAAAAGTGTAGGATTAATTTGACCCTCCTTAAACCCTTTTGAATTTAGAAAGCTGGACAACCTTTCATACCAAGCCCTACGTGCTTTTTTTAATCCGTAAAGTGCCTTTTTGAGCTTAAAGACATAGTTAGGGTTTTCTAGATCTTCAAAACCTGGTGGTTAACTTACATGGACTTCTTCTTTAATTTGTTCATTTAGGAATGCGTATTTAACATCCATTGGAAATAATTTGAATCCTTTGTATGCTGCATAGGCTAGCAACATCCTAATTGATTCAAGTCTAGCTACCAGGGCATAAGTCTCATCGCAATCTAGTCCTTCGACTTGACTAAACCCTTTGGTAACTAGTCGAGCTTTATTCCTTATGATTTCTCCTTGATCGTCTAACTTATTCCTAAATACCCATTTGGTGTCAATAATTATTTTTCCTTTTGGTGGAGATACTAAATCCCAAACTTGATTTCTTTCAAATTGACTTAACTCTTCTCTTGCATTGCAATTATCCAGTCGGGCTCTGACAACGCATCAATTATAGTTTTATGTTCAATTTTAGATAATAGTGCTATTTGACTTAAATTCCTAAAGGTTGAACTAGTTTAAACCCTTAATTCAGGATTACCTATGATTTGTTCAATTGGATGATTAGGGTTTGATTTCAATGTACATGAGTTAGATTTTTCACACTGTTTAGTTTGTGTTATTTCTTCTTCTTCTTGATTTATAGAACTATGTTGTTTAGTTGTGATATTATCTATATTTTCATCACAAGTTACATTTGTGGTTTCTTCAATTATTTAAGGTAGATTTATTGTAAACTCTAGAGGCTCTACTTGTAGATGAATAATAACCAATAAAAATTCCTTGTTGAGTTTTTGAGGTGAATTTTCCTAAGTAGTCTTTAAGGTTTAAAATATGTACATTACATCCAAATACTTTAAAATATTTTATGTTTGAAATTTTATTAAAATAAATCTCATAAGATGTTTTATTCAGAAATTTATTAATTATTGTTCTATTTTGGACATAACAAGCTATATTAATAGCTTTAGCCTAAAAATATTTAGGTAAATCATATTCATTTAACATTATTCTTGCATCTTCTTGTAAAGTTCTATTTTTACAATCTACTAGACCATTTTGTTGTGGAGGCATGAAAATTCATGATGATACTCGTTTTTCAAGAAAAAGTTTGTAAAATTTTAATTCTTGAATTCTCCTCCATTATCACTTCTAATTTTCTTAATTTTTATTTCTTTTTCGTTTTCTATTTGTTTGCAAAAATTAGTAAATATTTCAAAAGTTTCATATTTATAAGTTAAGAATTTAACCCAAGTATATTTAGAATAGTCATCTATTATTACTAAGCAATAAAGACTTCTATTTAGTGATTTTATTCCATATGTGTCAAATAAGTCTAAATGTAATAATTCAAGTATTTTATTAATTTTATTTTGATTAGTTAGTTTATGGGTTTATTTAATTTGTTTTTGTTGTTGACAAGGATTACATATTTTATTTTCAAAATTTTCTAATTTCTGTAGTCCTTTAACTAATACATTTTTCTTTAATTTTAGTAAATTCCTAATATGGGTGTGAGCTAGTCTTCTATGCCACAACCAAATTTCTTCATGATGAGTTAGAAAACACCTTGGTAATGTTTTTGGTATATTAATTGAATAAATATTTTTATTCCTAAACCCTTTTAGTAATATATTAGTTGATTCAGTGTAACTTATTAGACATTCAGAAGATAAGAATTTTACTTTGAATCAAGAATCGCATAGTTGACTTATACTAAGCAAGTTATAATTAAAATGTTTAACAAGCAAAACCTTTTTAATTGATATATTTGATTGTAATTGAATTTCACCTGTACCAATTACCTTTAACTTACCGTTGTTTCCAAAGACAACTTATCCTAGCTTTTTGAACTCGATATTTGTAAAATTGTGCTTATCCCCAGTCATATGTCTGGAGTAGCTATTGTCCAAGATCTATTTATCCAAAGCTTTGGATTCCTACATATAACGTAGGATTTGAACCAAAATTTGGTTAAAGGATGTTCAAATTTATGAGTTTGGTTGTTCGGTAGTTTTTTAAGGTACAGTTAATTAAGTTAAAAAAAATTATGTAATTTTTAATTTTAATTTAGTTAAATAATTTTAATTAAGTTTTAAAATAATTTTAATTAAGTTTTAAAATAATTTTAAAATAATTATGTTTTTTAAATAATTTTAATTAAATTTTAACTAAAATTTAAAATAAGTTTTAAGAATAATTTAATTAAGTTTAAAAAATAATTTAATTAAGTTTTAAAATAATTTTAATTAAGTTTTAAAATAATTTTTGTCACATCCCGGGGGAGTCCTCACGAGAGTAAATTCCGGCAACACTTCCTCTGTACGGGTGACAATTTGATACTTGACTACATAGCCCGTAGGGCCTCACAATCCTTGGCCAACATAGCCAGAACATATACAATAATATAAACAAGCAATCCACGCAGTTTATAATAAATCAGCCTCTGGTTAACTACATAACAAATCACAACAAGCAGTTTATTATAAAACCTACTCCACTACTCGAGAAAAATACAACCCACAACATAAAACCATCGCAGCGAAAAACAAGTGTAGTAGACCAAAACTCGATATAACATCCACAAGTAAAAGATTTACATATCACACGCATGTAGATTAACAAACAAGAAAACAAAGTCTAAAAGTAGAAAATCATATCTACACGAGGTGGGGGACTAGCGACTGGAACCTCCTGACAACCTCAACCTGAAATAGAAATAAAGCAATGGAGTGAGTTCAACAACTCAGCGGGTATCAAGCTAACATATATAGTAAGATATATCTAACAGTAATAATCATAGAGTACAGTCTCCTGATCAAAAATAGGAAATGCGAAAACTAAACAAGCAAAGAATCTGTACTCACCAGGACCTCCTATCCGAATATAAGGGTCGTCAGACCAAACACATCATGTCTCCTGTATGCATGTCAATCATATGCAACCACAACAATACAGCATCCAAAATGCAACAATCACAAGTAATAAATGCAATCCATGCATATGATGCAAATGTCCTAGTCACCCCTGACGCCAGTCAACCACCTCACACACGATGGTGAGGTCGAGTGGGTAGGGTTGTGACAACTGTGCACTCTGTCATCACTACTCCTGAGTGACCAAGTGGACAAGATGTTGTCGGAGTACACCTATCCTCCTACCCCAAATAGAGTGAGGGAGCCAAAGTTCTCATCTCCCTATGTCATAGTCAAGAGGAGGGATCCTTGCCCGCTACCATGCTACAGTCAACACTACCCATGAGTGGATCAACGGAGCTTGATAGAGCAAAACTACCACACACCCTACCTAATAAACCACTAACCCATAAGTGGATGTGTGTGCAGATCATATAACTGGCGATGTGCTCAACAACAATGAAGCCGATAATCGCTCAACATGCAATCATGCAAAATGGTGCACGACACTAAGCATGTAATCTTGAAAATACCAACCTCCTCATAATGTGTACCAAAAGGAAAATCAAGTCCATATCAATGATCTAGGTACACATGCTAAGTAATAAAATTAGATACACATGTCATGTAATAAACTAGGTACGCATGCCAAGTAATCAACTATGTACACATGTCAAGTAAATCTAGTAGCTAGATCTGTAACAACCCAAAATTCCTCATTTCTGTAACGACCACCCTTCTTACTACTACTACTACTCTCTAAAGTGACCGTTATTTACCTATTAACTCTACTTAACCGGTATGTTCGAAACCACAAGGAATCCCTACTGAAAAATTTTGAAAGAATCTCCCCTATACCGGTGACCTTAAACTAAGATACAAACATAATATACATCAGCCACAGGTGGCTGGAATATATATCGAACACACAAAAGAAATAACATCACCACGCAATTTAATAAAATCAAATTATGCAAGTAATGAATAGCGGAAACAAAATAAAATACAGCTTCTTACTCCAAAATTTTCTTATCAACCTATATACAGAATTAATCTAACAAATTCTTAAACTAAGTCCCAAGACTTCTATAGTCCTGGCATCACACACCATCCGCGCCACCTTGTCACCTTCCTTTGCTAAATCTTTTCTTTTCTTATATCTGCAGTAAGAGGAAATGCAATCTATAAGCAAAATGCTTAGTAAGCGCTATCTAACTCACAAAAATCTCGATATGCATGTACTTATATCTATAACATGAACTAACTGAATGCTTACTGAAGACTAATCATGCTCATCTAATAGTAAAGAAATCAAATAGGCTGAAATGCTAAACATGTAAAGCTATTCATGCTCTTCTAATAGCAAATAGCAGTAAGCTAATCTAAATAATATGCTAGCTCGAAAGAAAGCTAAACTTACTGATTTTCAAACAAAGTGAACTTATTTTATTTGTTCTAAACTTATTCTTTTATCTCACTTGTTTAAAACTTATTCTTTTATACTTTTATACTTGTGTGAAACTTATTTTACTTGTTCAAAAACTTATACTTATAATACTTCAAAATAATAATCAACTTTCTTCTTGGGCCCAGGCATAGTACCATCTTATGCGCGTTCCCTAATAGGTTGGGGTAGCGAGCCACCAATCCTAAAAGAGCAGACCTCAGTCTACTAGGGCCAAGACCTCGGAATTGGACACCTGGATTTGTTTAACGACAACCTCGGAAGTCGGGTACTAGCCTCTTCAAAGTAAAATATCTTAATTAATTCTTCTTTAAATGTCTTGACATTTTAATAAGCACTTTGTGTGCCAAAATCCCTAAAGTCTTGAATTTGGGATCTACTTAAGGCCTTGGCCTTTTTCTTTCGTTTCTTTATCTTTCTTATACTTGTTTATACTTCTAAAAGAATATTTCTTTAAAAAGAAACTGAAATGTTTAAGCAAATTCTAACTTTGAAAGGCTTAAACCAAAAATCTGCTTACTATACTTATAAAATCTACATACTATTCTGCATACTAATGCTTAACAGAAATCTGCACTAATACTTAATAAAAACCTGCACACTAATGCTTAATAAAATCTGCACACTAATGCTTAATAAAATCTGCACACTAATACTTCTGCACTACAAGGAGATCTAAACTGCATTAAAATTCTGCACTACAAGGAGATTTCAACTGCATTAAAATTCTGCACTTCAAGGAGATTTCAACTGCATTAAAATTCTGCACTTCAAGGAGATCTAAACTGCACTAAAATTCTCACATGGCAATTATAAACCTAGAATTTCATATTCTAGTAACCGGCTGAGACCAAATGGAATCCTTGATATTGACACATCCAAGTACTTTAATTCTGAACATCAATTATGCCATTAAACTTATGGTCAGAAAGGAATTCTTAGTATAAAATCTATATTGATCAACATATAAATCTCTTTTCTCATCTTCTAAACTAAACTTCTACTCTGAACTTACTACTTACATATCTAAGTTACTCACATACTTCTCACTTGTTAAATTCATTACCTCAATTCAAATCATCTTTAGTCTTAATACATGATACTTACCAAAAAAACATATTACATATGCTCATCTTCACACTAAAGAAAATACTACACAACCTAATGGCTCAAAACTACAATCCATACACTTCCAGATATCCATGCTATTTCCAACCACAAACCAAGATTTGCAAGGCTTCTCAACCAATTTGAGCTTGCTGGAAAACTAAAACAATACTTATATAAAACTTATCCACAACTATACTTTTATAAGGCAATCGTAATCTTTAAACACGCTACAACATGATCAAAAACTGGAATACTAAGCCTTCAACAACCCAATTCAAGGAAATTGCTACAGTAACAAAAGGAAACAGAAGGTTGCTAGCTCCCATTCAACCCAAAAGAAAAACTGATAGGGCACATACTATCCATATTGCATACAGAAACAATGAAAACGTCGAAATATCAAAGGAAACAGTGGGGACTACTAAGCATCCCAAGGGAACCATGAATACCTCAACAACTTAAGCTACATTAACTCAAATGCCCCTAGATTTGTCCCTGAAATACCAACAACACCAGGAAACCATCACAACTTAAAATAATCTCATCATATCCAAAATTATCCCGAAATTCCAGCACTGCCTAAACTAATACGAAAAATTCCAGCACATGCGCAATTGTTCACAATAAATTCCTGCATACATATATCTGTACACTAAATTTCTATGTGCAAAGATACTCTTAACTTGTCTAAGTATAGTAATCCTACCACTAAGATTACATAAGCACATTAAGTTCTACATGGTCAAAATATTCACACTGGAAACATGATCTATCCTCTAAATAACTTCTCGATCAGGCACTTGATCAAATAGGTATAATGCAGAAATCTCACAGCAACATAGACGTGGAAAAACAAATCAAACTCATGCTACTCTTAAATCCCTAGCAACAATTCTTAAAGCATGCTACTACCAAACTAAAGGAAGAAAAACCAAAACCACAACTAATTCTCCTGTTCTTCACACTATGTACACTAGTTCAAAGCTTATACCTTTATAAAGCATCAGAAATCCTTAAACATGCTATATCAGAACTCTACACTAATTCCTTATGGAAACATGCACTGTCCGGAAATCCAAATGAATTCACAAGAAATCTTACTTCAATCCATAAACCTAACTACCCATGCCATGTCCAACAGGAGAAGGACTCAACACCTACAATGAAAAATTCAAGCAACCTTACTATCCTTTCAAATTCCCGAAACCCAGCATGAATCGTGCATTCCCTTCTAGAACAGATCCGATGTCTAGCAACAGCAACAGAAAACAAGCTAAAATAAATTGCAGTACTTATACTTTTCTGCTAATGTCTAAGCTTTGAGATACTGTTAACAAACCCAAATTCTTCAATGCCTAATTAACAAATTTCGACAGGAAACAACAAGAGGCAAATTCAATCTAAAACCTTGTAAAGATTCTGGAAACGAAACTAAACCATCACAAAGCAGCAAACCTCATAGCAAGGGAAATCACAAGCTACTAATCTTATCCACCGAATCCAAACTACAATTCGAAACAATACAATCTGTTTCCCTTCTTTGAAATTCTCGGCAGCAAGCTTCCAAAACAACTCTCCTTACAGCATGTATCAAAGAAAATCCAGACAAAACAAGGAATTCAAAAACTACTCCTACTGCAGGTGAGAAACAACTTACCAAGCTGTTTCTTGGACTCACAGCCGAACAAGAAGCTTCTAGGGTTTCGGGTGAGCTCCAAAACTCGGCGATTCCTCTGTGTCTGCGTGTTCTCTTCGACGGGAGGGCTCAGATCCGAGAAGAGCTTGTGGAGAAGTCCCTTTGGCCGGCCACCGGAGAAGCCCTAGCTTCCTCGGCTTCGTTTTCGCCCGAGAAGGAAAAACGCTGTTGCACGCGAGAAAGAGGAGAAAAGGAGAGAAAGGTTCGGGTTCGGCAAATACCTAAGTTCTCTTTTCTTATAACTAGGGTTTCAATTATAACTTATATATATCTCGCTCCATATTCATTCACAAAACGCTTGTAGAACAGTTGGTTAGCTGCGTTTTAACCGGGTCAAAGGTTGCTGGTTCGAACCTCGGCATAGATATTTTTTTGTCGAAACTTTTTTTTTTTAGTAAAAATACCAAACGACCTCCAAAAATTACATAAAAATACTCTAAAAATTTCTAAAAATCTCTAAAATTTTCTATAGCATTTTTAAATATTTTTGAATTATTTTTGGGGCTCAAAATAAGGAAATTTGGGTTATTACAATTTCGAGTCCTAAAAGTAATTTAAAAATATTTAGAAATGCTTTAGAAATATTCTAGAGATTTTTAGAAATTTTTAGAGTATTTTTATGTAATTTTTAGAGTTCGTTTGGTATTTTTACTAAATGAAAGAAGTTTCGACAAAAAAATGTTCAAGCCGAGATTCAAACCCGTGACCTCCGGCCGAGCCAACTCTTAAGCAAATCCGACTGACCAAGTGTTCCAACAAGCGTTGTTGATTAAAAGGGGAATGAAATTTATTTAAGTAATAGTTAATAGGAAACAGAAAATAAATAGGAAAAAGGGATTCGGCTGAGGAATCGAACCCGCGACCTCTGACCCGATCAAAACGCAGCTTGCCAGGTGTTCCAATGGATGTTTCGTAATAAAAGGGAAGCGAAATATTCTTAAACCATAACAGAATACCCTAGTTATAAAGAGAGAACTTAGGGATTATTTTCCCCGTGACCTAAAACTTCTCCCTTCCTCTCCTCTCTCGCTCGCGAACGGCATGCGGCAGCACCTGCTTGGGCGGAAATGAAGGAGGCTATGTCTTCTCTCCGGCGACCGGCCAAGGGGTCTTTCCGAGAGTTCTTCATATTTTCATGATACTCTCGTCGAGGAGAGCATGGAACCACGAGGAGTCGTCGGAAATTTCAATCTTCCGAAACCCTAGAAGCCCTCTTCCCGGTTATAAGCCCAAGAACGCAAAGGTAAGCGTTTCCTCACCTGTAGTAAGAGTAGTTCCGAGCTTTGTTCTCTCCCTCTTTGCTTTGGAACATGCTGTACAGAAATTTGAGTTTGCTAAGAGTTTTTGATTCCTTTCTTTATTTCCGGAAGGCTGTATAGAATCAGGATTTCTAGAGGAATAAAGGTAGTTCTTGAATCTTTAGTTCAGCCTTTATTTCCTGTAAAGTGTGAGGCTTTTGAAGTTCTGCCGCAGCATGTTTTGCCCTAAAGTTTTCTGTTACTTTAAGAAAGTTTAGGTTGTGAACATATTTACATGGAACTTTAGTTTTAGTAGGTTTCAAATCTATTTGCGCTGTTTTCATGGATTATTGTTGTTAACAGAATTGATCTTCATGCTTGTAACATCTTAGAATTAGTGTTTCCTTCTTGCTGTCATGTGTAGGAATAGGTTTATAGCATTACAGTACAGAATTTCCCTTGTAAATGCTGAGCATGAATAACTCTAGTCCAAGGGTATAGTCCAGATTATGGAGCATGAACAGAATAGAACACCAAGTTAAGTATGTTGAACAGTTTGGTTCCTTATGGTTTCCTTGTTGTGGCACGGAACAGGGGGATTAGCTATGATTTTGGATGTTTGAGGTTTGTTGCCATAAAACGTAGTGCAGAATTTATTAGATTTGGACATATTCAAGTTTCCATTAAAGTAGGGACGTATTTCTGTTTTTCGGTTTGTGATTGCTTTGGGTATGAACAACACAGTCTTGGAAGAATTCTGTGAAGTCTAAATTGTATTAAAGCTTGCTGTGCGGTTAGAATTCTGTGATGAGTAGTTGTGGTCCATTGTTTCCTTAGGATAATTTCAATGTTGATGCATAGTTTGAAGTTCTAAAAAGGATACATTGCTTACTTATGATAAATTGACAGTTTAGATGAGATGTATGATATGGTTAAATTTTCAGTTATGGACAGCCTTAGTTTGTATTTAGTTAGATCTTCCGGCAGTTTATTTAGACTTGCGGATTTTGGTTTCTTTTGCAATTAACCGGACATAAACAGCCTAGTCTTAGGAGAATTCGGCCGAAAGTTGTTTAGCATGAATGTAGCATCTAGATTTTTATTAAGTAGAGCAATGCAGATTTTTATTAAGAAGAGCAGTGCAAATTTTTATTAAGAAGAGCAGTACAGATTTTTATTAAGTAGAGCAGTACAGATTTTTATTAAGTAGAGCAGTGCAGAATTTTGATTAAGCTTATAGTGCAGAATTTTGGATTAAGCTTATAGTACAGAATTTTGATTAAGTTTGTAGGCAGATTTGATTAAGCTTGTATGCAGATTTAGTTTTAGTGCAGTTTTAATAAGTATTTCAGTACAGTTCTATTAAGTATTTCCATGCAATTATGTTAAACATTTCAGTGCAGAGTTAATAAGCATTTTAGTGCAGTTTTGTATGAGGCATCTTTTTAATAGAGGTATTAACAAGTATAAGCAAGATAAAGAAAAGAAAGAAAAAGGCCAAGGCCTTAAGTAGATCCCAAAGTCAAGACTTTAGGGATTTTGGCACACAAGGTGCTTGTTAAAATGTCAAGACACTTAAAGAAGAAGTAATAAAAGATAACAAGTATTTTATTTTTAAGAGGCTAGTACCCGACTTCCGAGGTTGTCGTTAAATAAATCCAGGTGACCAATTCCGAGGTCTTGGCCCTAGTAAGACCAAGGTCTTTACCCTCGTAGGACTGGTGGCTCGCTACCCCAGTTTCTATTAGGGAGCGCGCTTTGGTACTAAGCCTGGGCCCAAGAGAAGTTGATTATTATTTTGAAGTATTAAAAGTATAAGCTTTTGAACAAGTAAAATAAGTTTCACATAAGTATAAAAGTATTAAACTATAAGTTTTTAAACAAAAGAAATAAGCTTCACATAAGTTTAAAATTCAGCAAGTTTAGTTCTTTATGCTAGCATGATTGTATAGATTTGCTTTACATGTCTAGCTTTTCAGTATGTTCTTTTACTAGTAGATGAGCATGAGTAGTTTTCCTTTTGAGCATTCAGTTTTTAGATTTTAGTATATTCACATGCATGTTCGAGTTTTGTGAGTTAGATAGCGCTTACTAAGCAATTTTGCTTATAGTTTGCATTTCCTCTTACTGCAGATAAAGGAAGGCGACAAGGAGGTGTGGATGGTGTGTGATGCCAGGACTATGGGAGAGACTTGGGATGTTATTGAGTTTCCGTGTTTTAGTGGATAAGATTTATTGAGATTGTAAATATTTGAGATTGTATTTTATACTCCATGTCATTCGAGTTTATTCTTGTTTTAGATTGCATGTTAAGATGAGTTCTGTTTAGTAAGTAGGTATATTTTGGTGTTTGACACTTATTTAATTGCGTGGGTGTTTGATATATGTTCCAGCCACCTGTGGCTGATGTATACTATATATGTATCTCAGTTTGTGGTCATCGGTACAGGGGAGATGTTGCCGAAATTTTTCGATAGAGACTCCTCGTGGTTTCGATCATACCGGTTAAGTAGAGTTAATAGTTAAGTAATGGTCACCCTTAGAAAGTAGTAGTAAGAAGGGTGGTCGCTACAAGATCTATATTCGGTAATGCAGTGCATGTCACTACATAAGTGCACAATGCAATAATCAAGAGGACATTGTAAGGAAATAAGTTACTAAACACACAAATGCACAGCGAAAAAACATATTTCCTCCAGAAGATCCATGCGAGGGGAGAAGTAAAATATACTAAGTTTATATCTAAGAACATGATAGAGTATACCTTTGTAGCGTGCACTCAATCTCCCGATTGCTCGGATCTCAGCACGATCAAAGCGTCCATGCCTCTTTCGGTATCCACACGAACAAGTACTCCTCCGTTTGTCTTACAAACTCTCAAATATGGAGAAGAAAAATCACATATGGTTGTGCTAGCAACCAAGAGTGATTTCAGCCAAGGGAGGAAGAAGAAGAGAAAAGAGAATGAAGACGTGAGGAAAAATGAGAGAAAAATGGTTTAAGTATTTTCATCTAATGAAAAACACTTAATGCTCATTAATTCCATTAATGAGCCTTAATTAGTATTCACTCTTCATTAAGGACCATTTTGAAAACTCCTTTCATATTCAATTTCGAAAATTAAATATTGTGATTCATGGAATTTCAAAAATTCAATGAATACTCTCTCATTTCATATTCACTTGAGTCTAACTCAAGTTTAGCTCACTTGAGTCTAACTCAAGTCTAATTCACTCGAATCTAACTCAAGTCTAATTCAATCGAGTGTTACTCAATTAATTCTCATGCAATTCAAATTCAATGAATCACTATTTCATTAATTTGAATTGACTTCCTCGAGTCTAGTTTGAATTGGACTTGATCCAATAATTAGATCCAATTGAGTCTAACTCAATAAGTTCAATTTAGATTAGACTTAATACAATTATTCATCATATGAATACATCTCCAAATCTACTTGTTCTTTGTGTGTGACCCAATAGGTTCTCGTAACATTGGCAATGTACCCAAATCAACATTTAGATACATAAGCAATGAGTGGTATCTAGCAAGACATCATTGCTACCCAAGTGACGAGAAAGTCGAGATCCGACCTAACCTTTCTGTGGCTATTATCTTATATGACTTAGTCCCTCTATCCTTGATATCTATAGATTGATCAATGAGGCATAAACCGTGTCATCCACTTATCAATCTTTATGTTTCTTAATCTCTAAGTAGGCACACTCAATCAAATGAGCTCAATATCTCATATTGACTCATTTGAGCATGGTCATGTTTTCTTTGTGTCCTACTAATCAAGGGGCCCACAGATATCGCCTCTGTCATATAGAAGGGATAGATCACATCAACATCACTCACATCCCTCCACATAATTCATTGCATACCCAATGATCGACTTTATTGTCCACCTTGTTACAGGTGACGTTTGTCGATACCAAAGTACACAACTCCTTATGTAGGGAACCATAGTGACTTCAGGTCTAAGGACTATTCATATCAATAGTCACATGAGAATGTTTATGGCACTCATATAACGATCTATGAAACATTCTCATGGCGGGTCATTCAGTATATATTCTCTAATATATGCTCATGTGTCAACCTGATATCTCATATCCATGACTTGTGAGATCAAGTCATCCGTTGACCTACATGCTAGTCTCAACCCATTAATATTATCCTTGTATATTAATGCTTGACTAGGAATAGTTAAAAGTAGTGTTCTCTACAATATCTCACTATCAATTCAACCAATTGATATACCGTAAATAAAGAACTTACTACCCAAGGACATTATTATATTTATTCAATCGGTATTGAACTGAAATAAATATAATAACCAACTTTGCCTTTTTATTTATAATGAAATATAATACAATAATGTGTCTTTTACAATCATCTCATAATTGGTACTAGAGCTAATACTAACAGACATAAGCATAAATACAGAACAGATAACAATATAGTAAATTATGGTATCAAGTAGTGACATACCAAGCAGATATAAGCCTAACTATTACTACTAGTTATAACTCACTAAGCATATCAGAATGACAATATCAAAAAGATAAGTCAAAGGTACTCGTCTCAAAAATAGAGATCGTATCCGAAAAATCTCACGTTGAGACGCTTGCCTCGAATCAACTTCCTATAATCACATGTTACAACTAATTCTATCATTAAACAAAATAAACTAGATCCTAAACTTATTAGGAATAAATCATATTTGAATCAACCCAATAAATCCACATTCCCTTCACAATTCACCCTTGCTCCTAATAAATCCTGATTATCCAATCCAACCCTTCAACATAGAGCACCAACCAAGATCCAAATCTGAATATAAGATAGTAATTAATCTATGACATGAAGCAATTAGCTATTCACCGAAATCAAACCTCCACATCCACCAAAACTAAATCTACATTAGTATCAGATTCAAATCCATTTGAACTTACTAATTCAAATCTAAATTCCAATAGCAAGAACTAGATAAAAACATAATTTGGGTAATCAATACTTACCCTAATGTCAAATCTTCTCCACCAATCCCCTACTCTTCCGGAAGCAAACTAGCTATTCTGAAAGCCATCTAAACACCTCCTCTGATTCTTCTGTTCCAGCAGCAATCCAATTACCTCCTTTGTCATAATCAGTCCACAGATCCAAAATCTCAAACCCTTTGATATACACTTGATACCACCAATAAGATCTAGATCTAATAGAACAGAAGTAATCAAACCCAAAACTCACCAAATTTCGGATGCCCTCCCTATTGGTTCACTGTCGGAGGAGGAAGGGGCACAGCTTCATGCCCGAGAGAGAGAGATTGGGAGGGCTATAGCACAGAATATGGGAGGACCTGGGGTGCTCAGCTTTTGGCGAGAGGAGATCGGGTGGCTGGCGACCGGTGTCGGGTTGTGGCAGTCGGGCTTCAGGCTGCGACGACTAGTCATGGTTCCATGGTGGTCGGAAGCAACGCACAGGGAGATCAGAAGGGAGTCGGTGTGAGGTGGAGAAAGATGGAAGGCTCAAGCCTCCGGTGGCTGACGATCGGCTAGCGCCGATTCGCGCGTTGGGTGGTGGAGCGAGTAGGGGAAGAGGATGGGAAGAGAAAAGGGGATCGACTCAAGGGGAAGGCTTGAAGCCTTCCTTCGCCGATGGCTTTTGTACTCGGGGGAGAAGAGGTGTCGCGAGAGGGAGAGGAGGAAAAAGGGGCGACGATGGATCGGGGAAAGGCTCGGGTAGGGGAAGAAGAGGGGTTCGGCGAGGATAAATAGGAAAAATGATCTTAAGGTTTTGCTTAATCAAACCTTAAGTACACTCCTCAATCAACTCCCGTTTTTAGGTATTCCAAACAAATTTTTTCCAAGTCTATAAATGCATCCACTCCAAATACATCATACGAGCTCGATTAAATCCAATTTTTTTTTTAAAATTCTCAAAAATTCTCTTATGGTTATATGTCATTTTTCGGTATTTTACAAATTTAATTAAGTTTCAAAATAATTTAATTAAGTTTAATTAAGTTTTTAAAATAATTTTAATTAAGTTTTAAAATAATTAAGTTTATTTTTAATTAAGTTTTTAAAATAATTTTAATTAAGTTTTTTAATTGAGTTTTAAAATAATTAAGTTTTTAAAATAATTTTAATTATGTTTTTAAAAATAATTTTAATTAAGTTTTTAAAATAATTTAATTAAGTTTTTTTTAATTAAGGTTTAAAATAATTAGGTTTTAAAAATAATTTTAATTAAGTTTTAATTAAGTTTTTAAAATAATTTTAATTAAGTTTTAAAATAATTTAATTAAGTTTTTTTAATTAAGTTTTAAAATAATTAAGTTTTTAAAATAATTAAGTTTTTGAAATAATTTTAATTAAGTTTTTAAAAATAATTTTAATTAAGTTTTTAAAATAATTTTAATTTTAATTAAGTTTTTTTTAAAAAAATAATTTAATTAAGCTTTAAAATAGTTTAATTATATGTTAAAATAATTTTAATTATGTTTAAAAAATAATTAAATTTTAAAATAATTTTAATATCGATTTTTTTATTTAAATTTCATTATTATTATTTTAAGTAAAGTTAAATTTTAATTTTAATTTATGTTTTTAATTGAATTTGAAAAAGGTTATTGAACGTTTGTTAGATTCAAACTAGCTTTGAGTTAATCAAGCAAGCTTCTATAAATAAGATTTCAGTTCAGTGGCGAGACATATGTCCTTCTTGTGTATGAATAGTAGATCACTTGCTGAATACTTCCCAAAATAGTCCTGCCCAAAAAACTTAATACTAGGTTTTGTTTTAACTAGCCCATGTTTGACAGGGGTAGCTTCGGTCAGATCCACTAAGTCTAGTGCACCAGGTAGAATACACAAGATTCATCCTAGACATGCCTTCGACAAAGGTTCCTTGACCTACTATCATCCCAATCCATTCTAGTGCTATGTTATAGGGTTTGGTAAACCTTTTTAACTAACCGTTCTAAACTAGGTAGAGAAACTAAACCTACTCCTAATCATGCATAGTAGATTGATCAAGTTGGTTGAACCATTTTTCTAATTGCTCCTCCTGAGTCATAGCTTAGATATGGTCTATCTAAGTAGTGAATCTAATTCTTAGGGAACAAATAGAGATTTGGTTTAGTTGGTTTGGTTAAATATTTTATTGTAACCCATGTTTGGACTTGACTTTTAACATTTTGACTAAATAATGACAAATATGGTTTGTTTGTTCGATTTGGTTTATAGCCAAGTCCTGATTTGTTGTACATAGCTCATTGTGATCCAAGTACCATATTTAGACACTTGGATCCTGGTTCGAACTTTTTCAACATTTTCTTAAGTCGCTCGACTTGACCTTTCAAGTTGGAGTTTTTTTTCTCAAGTTTTGCAACTTGAGTTGAAGTTTCGACTTGAACTTAGTTAGTCAAGTTACTCAAGTTAACTTGCTTCTTAAGGTGGTCTATTTTCTTAAGTAGCAAGTTATTTTGTTTTCCAAATTTTGATAACTTTTTAAATAAATATTTAACTACTTTAAGCAAATTTGACTTTGAATAAATTGTTACCATATTTGGACCTTCAGAGACGGATGCAGATCCATGGCTTCTCTCGAACTCGATGTCGATCTTGGACTCAATGTCGGCTTCGGACTTATATTCTTCCTCAGGTTTAGAGTCTTCGTTTCTTACCATAAATGCAAGATGGCTCGAGTACTTCGGTTTTTTCATATCGGATTCGTCAAAAGATGTCTCGTCCCATGTCACTTGGAGGGCTTTCTTCTTTCTTGTCAACTTGGGCCTTTCTTCCTTCCGGTTTGAGCATTCATTTTTGAAATGCCCCTTCTTGTTACTGTTAGAGAGTATACTAAAAGTCTAGCCTTTTTTAAACATTTTATTGTGAAATAAAGAATCATATTGGTCAAATATCTACATTTATATACTAAGTGTAGTTGTTCAATTAATTTATATTGTAGATAACATGATGTGTGGTGTCACACACAAAAGATCATGTTATCAATTCCTTATAAATTATAAACAGTAGCTCACGACTAAAATGAAAAGGAACAAACCATTTGAATAGTCGTAGTGTAATTTGGTATTAGTTTATCTTAACTATAAAATTACACTAGTTCACTCTGAGTGTATTGAGCAGGACCATTTAAGGTAAGCTCTTTTTATACTGACTGGATAAAAGAACAAGACCTTTGTTATTATGGAAGTGTTTATTCTTAATCCTGATAAAATAACAAACACATATATCTAGTATTTATTTCTTTGACTTATCAATGGGTGAGATTTAGTTCAATAAATCAAGAGGTTCGATAAGTTGGGAAATTATATTATTTATAGTGTGTATTGTTGATTATAGAACGAAACTGTGTCCTAGTAATTTAGGTTGATGATGTCCCCAAGAGGAGCTCATAAGGGTTGTCATGTAAACCCTGCAGGTGGACTTAGTTCATCATGACGATAAGGTTAAGTGGTACTACTCTTGGAGCTAGATACTAATTAAGTGAGTTGTTAGTAACTCATTTAATTAGTGGACATTTTGTATCTTAGACACAGGGAGACTAACACACTCATGATAAGAAGGAGCCCAAAATGTAATTTGAGATTGGTGCGGTAGTTCAATAATAATTCTTTAGTGGTATGAATTAGTATTGATGAAATTAAGTTGGGTATTCGGGGCGAACACGGGAAGCTTAATTTCATCGGAAGACCAAAACCAATTCCTCCTCTCGGTCCCTATCATAGCCTCTTATTTATAAAGTGTTATACCCACATATACCCATCTTCCTACCCAACATTAGGTGGCTGGCCAAGCAAGCTTGGAGTCCAAGCTTAGGCCGACCAAGCCAAAGGTTGAGCCAAGTAAAGGTGGTCGGCCCTAGCTTGGAGCCCAAGCTTGGTGTGGCCGACCATATATAAAATAAAAGGATTTTATTTTTAAAAAAAAGCTTTTCTTATGTGGATACCATGGTTTTAAAAGAGAGTTAAAAATTTAAATCTTTCCTTTTATAGCTTTCTATAAAAGATTAAGTGAAAGGTTTGATATCTTTCCTTATTTGTACTTAAAAGGAAGATTTTAATTTTTGATAAAACTTTCCTTTTTGTAACAATCTTCATGATATAAAAGAGAGTTTTAAAATTAAATCTTTCCTATTATAGTTTCTACAAAAGATTAAGTAAAGATTTGATATCTTTCCTTATTTGTAGATTAAAAGGAAGATTTTAATTTTAAAGAAAACTTTCCTTTTTGGAAATCATCCACATGTTTTAATAGAGAGATTTTAATTTATAAAATTTCCTTTTATAACCAACCATGAAGGGAAAAATTATTAGAGAAATTTTTATTTTAAAAATTCCCGAAAACAAATAAGAAAATTTTAATTTTGTGTTTAAAACTTGCCTTATTTGGAGCACATGAGGTGGTCGGCCATGTAATGGGTTAAAAGGAATTTTTAATTAAAATTTTCTTATTAACCAATGGCAAGGAGAATAAGGGAATTTTAATTTCCTTATATGCCAAGACCAAGGAATATAGAAGAAAGGGTAGAGGTGCCTCACCTCATAACGTATCTTCTAGTATTCCCCTCCTCTTTTCCTTGGTGTGGCCGGCCCTATTCTTCTCCTCTTCTCTTCTTCTTTAGTGGTCGGTGCATCCCTCTCTTAGAGTTCTTGTTGGTGGCTGGTTTTTGCTAGGAGAAGAAGGAGAGAAATGAGGCTTTGCTCTTGCATCCCTTGGAGCTTGAAGGTTGGTGGCCGAAACTTGCAAGAAGGAAGGAGTCTTGGTGGTTCTCATCTCGGTAGATCGTTGCCCACACAACGTCCGAGATAAGAAGAGGAATACGATAGAAGATCAAGAGGTTGTTACTTACAAAGAAAGGTATAACTAGTAATTCTATTCCGCATCATACTAGTTTTTCTTTTGTAAGAATTTTGAAATACCAAACACAAGAGGCATATGATTCTAGGTTTCGAATTTGTGATTCAAGTTTTGTGTTCTTTTCTTTTCTTTTTTGATCTTGTGATTTGATTGTTCTTTTTGGTTAAACCTTGGGTTACTATAAGGAGATTGAATATTGAATTTATTTAAAAGGCTTTGTCAAGGAAGTGGTGGATGATCCCATAACCAAGAAGGCCTAGTGCCTCGCCATGTTTAACCTGGAAGCTAATTTTAGAAATAAATATTTAATCAACTTTGTAACATGGGTGGACTTGGATTAATAATGTTAAGTATCATTTGAGATCCAAGTCTAAACCTCTAAAAACAGATAAGTTAAATTTGGAATCAATAATATTAAGTTCCGCTTGTGATTCCTAATTTAATTTATAAAGAACACAATAGGTTATTAGGAATGGTTCAGGACTTGTACAAATTTTTTGTACAGGGGAACCGGTACGATATTCCGAGTATCAACCAACAATTAGTATCAGAGCTAGGGTTTGCCTCTGTGTTTTTAGTTTTCAGTTTAATTTTGCACATGTCATACATAATTTAGGCAGTATAATAGTAGGATGTGCTAACTCTTTGGTTGCAGGCTCCAACTATTATGGCTTATAGATATTGTGTGTGATTGGACCCTTGGACATGTCAAGAGCATTTTTGTGTGTGCATAATTGTATATATTAAATACAGCAGGAGCTGTATTAGTTTTAGGATTTTACATTTTTGTTTCGATCTAGATTACATGTAAATTCCTTTGTGGAATATAGGATCAATATATGTAAAATTCTATTTTTGTTGTGGATCGTATCCTTGCAAGGCGTGGTACTTTTTAAGGACCAGAGACGCAGCGAAAAAGGAAGCAAGATGGATGCGACAACTGGACCCGATTGCGGTGGCTAAAGATAGCAGCAGCTAGGGTTGGCAGCACACGGAGGCCAGTGTTGGAAAAAACCATAATAGTTGGAAAATTAATTTTTATATTTATTGCTTTTATTTACTGTGATGTGTGTATGTGATGTGTGCTTGCATAGTTAAAATTCCTCACCTTAAATAACTAAGTGGGAGAGTGATTAGTAAATAAATTCCACGGTCTCCATTATTGGTTTGTAAGTGATGCGACAAACTTGCGTGTTGGCTCTGAGTGCCTCCCTCCACAACGGATGAGTTTGTTTGCAGATCACTAGATCAAACTTCCTTATGGATGGTTATAGGAAATTATTTAGGAGTGTGCGATCTTCTCCATCTGAAGGGGCACAATCCTATTTAATGAACTAAGTATCAAGTAATAGTATACACTTAGGCACAATTAATAGTATCCTCCCCATCAGAGTCACTACTATTCTTTGTGCGACCGAAGGAAAAATCAACTATTAATTTTATTTTTCATAAAGTTAAGTTGACAAGAATAAAATTAATGGGTAAAACCTCCTCTTACAAATGTTTAATTTTGTATATGTCCACACTATCGTGGCATGTAAAATTTATGATTTTTGAGGTGTTAGTAAATTTAAATAATATTTTTTGAGGAATCAATATTATTCTAAATTTAGAGTCTTGACCAAAGTTTATTTTGTGATTCTTAGGATGGCTTTCAACCCACTAGCTATTATACTGAAAGAGAACAAACTTACTGATCCCAACTACATAGATTGGAAAAGAAACATGGGCATTGTCCTAACTGCTGAAGGCTATTAGTTTGAACTATTAGAGGTCTGCTCTAATGTGCCTAATAGCGATTCTAGTGAAGAGGAGATTGAGTATCATAGGAAATGGGTCAAGGCAGATGAGATGGCGCGGAGTTACATTTGGCTTTTATATCAAATGTGTTGCAACATCAGCATCAAACCATGCCTATTGTCCGAGACATGATGTACAATCTCAAGGAACTCTTCGGACACTAGAATCGGGCTGACAGGATGATCTCTAGGTACTGGACTAAAAGCAGGAATGAAGAACCCGAAAGGCAAGTGCTTCATTTGCAAGCAGTCTGGACATTTATAGGCAGGCTATCCTCGTAGGAAGAGAACAATATAGGTATATCTTATTCTCTAGTAGATGGAACATTATTAGTGGTGTTATCTACCGGTACCTGGCATGTAGATATGATAACCACTTATCATGTCTGCAAATCATTACAGGGGTTCCAGGAAACCCGACAACTACACGAAGGAGAAATCACTGTTTACATGGGCAATGCTACAGAAGTAGCAGCTGTTGCAGTGGGAGATCTTTATAGGAATAAAATATTGGTTTTAAGAAATTGTCTTTACGTACCAAGTTTTAGAAAGAACTTGATTTCAGTTTCTAAACAATACAAAGATGGATATTCTGTCTATTTTTTATAGCAAAGGTGTTATCAAGATAAATAGGAAAGTTATCTGTTCTGGTACGTTGGTTGGAAATTTATAATCCAATAACTCCCACGATGCAACAAATAGAAATTAATAACACATCTTCTAATTCTAATAAGAGAAAGGAACCTTCGGTGATGAACCAAACATATCTTTGGCATCTAATGCTTGGTCATATTAACTTAAGTAGGATTCAAAGGCTAATAGCCGATGGACTCTTGGGTTCATTAGTGTGGAAAACTTTTCAACTTGTGAATTTTGCTTGGAAGGTAAAATGATCAAGAGACCTTTTAAGGCCAAGGGGTATAGAGGCAAAGATGTGTTAGAACTGGTTCATTCTGATTTATGTAGTCCTATGTCTATCCAGACGAGAAGTGGTTTCGAATATTTTATCTCTTTTATAGATGACTATTCGAGATATAGGTACATTTACTTGATACGTCACAAGTCTAAGTGCTTTAATAAGTTCAAAGAGTACAAAACTGATGTGGAGAAATGTCAAGGTAAAAGTATCAAGACTCTACGGTGAGATCGTAGTGGTAAGTACCTCTTAGGAGAGTTTAGGAGTCACATATCAAAAGTCGGGATTCAATTCCAACTGACTGCACATGATACACCCCAACAGAATGGTGTGGCAGAACGAAGGTATAGGACTCTTATAGAAATAGTTAGATAAATGATGAGTTATTCAGAATTACCAAATTCATTTTAGGGATATGCTCTGGAAACAATAGTGTACATTCTGAATATGGTACCTTCTAAGTCAGTACCCTCTACTCCCATAGAATTATGAAATGGGCGTAAGCCTAGTCTGAGTCATATTCGGATATGGGGTTGTCTAGCACATGTGCTGAAGGGAGATACTAAAAAGTTGGAATCACGTACAAAAGTTTGTCTCTTTGTAAGATATCCTAAGGGAACGAAAGGTGGTTTGTTTTATAATCCTAAAAATCAGAAGATCGTTGTTAGCACTAATACTCGATTTTTAGAGGAAGATTATGTAATAAACCATAAATCCATGAGTGAAATTGTTCTAAAATAAATGAGAGAGGACACGCCTACTTTAGTACCAACAGTGCAAGATGAAATATCACAAGAAACAACAACACGTATCACAAATGATGCACAACCACAGACAGTGCCTCGTCGCGAAGGGAGGGTTGTAAGGCAACCTGAGAAATTCATGTTTTTGGAAGAGTCGTCGGACTTGGTCCCAGGTAAACATGAACCTGATCCTCGAACATATGACGAAACACTCCAAGATATAGATGAAGAATCTTGGCAAAGAGCAATGAATTCAGAAATAGAATCTATGTATTCTAACAAAGTCTGGGAGCTAGTAGAACCATCAAATAGTGTAAAAGCTATTGGATGTAAATGGATCTACAAAAAGAAAAGAGGGATAGATGGGAAGGTGGAAACCTTTAAAGCAAGACTTGTTGCGAAGGGGTATACTCAGAAAGAGGAAATTATGAGTAAACCTTTTCACCAGTAGCTATGCTTAAGTCTATCCAGATACTCTTATCTATTGCTGCTCATATGGATTATGAGGTTTGGCAAATGGATGTCAAGACAGCTTTCCTTAACGGAAGTTTTGAAGAAAACATCCATATGTAGCAACCAGAAGGGTTTATTGCAAAGGACAAAGAACATCTAGTATGTAAGCTCAGTTGGTCTATTTATAGACTAAAGCAAGCTTCAAGGTCTTGGAACATCCGGTTTAATGTTGTAATCTAGTTTTATGGATTTATTCAATGTCTGGATAAATCTTGTGTATACAAGAAGTGTGATGGAAACATGGTGGTATTTCTTGTATTATACGTAGATGATATTTTTGATAGTTGGAAACAATATCAAAGTGTTGTCGGAAGTAAGCGTATGGTTGTCCAAGTAATTCGATATGAAGGACTTAGGAGAATGTGCACATATTCTTGGGATCAAAGGAAAAGGATGTTGTGCTTGTCCCAAGCTTCATATATCGATACAATCCTTGCTCGTTTTAACATGCAAGACTCCAAGAAAGGTTTTCTACTTTTTAGGCATAGAGTAACTTTATCTAAAGAGATGTCTCCGAAGACATCAAAGGAGATAGAGGACATGAAGGAAGTTCCTTATGCTTCAGCTGTCGGAAGCCTAATGTATGCTATGATATGCACGAGATTGGATATCTGTTTTGCCATGGGCATGGTTAGTAGATATCAAAATAACCCAGGACAGGGACACTGGACTACAGTAAATCATATATTAAAGTACCTTAGAGGGACTAGAGGTTATATGCTAGTTTACAAGGTAGATAATTTGCTTCCTATGGGATACACGAATTTTGACTTCCAATCAGATAGGGACAATAGTAAGTTGACCTCGGAGTTTTGTGTTTACTTTAAAAGGTAAAGTCAAAACAATGAAGGAGTGTTAAGCCTAGGTACTCGTCCTGATGTTTCAACCATAAGATCTATCATGCACGCCATGCTATATACTCGTCCTGATGTTTCGTATACTTTGAGCATGACGAGCAGATACCAGTCAAATCCAAGTGAACGTCACTGGATAGCGGTCAAGAATATTCTTAAGTACCTAAGAATGACTAAAGACTATTTCTTGATATTTGGAGGCGATGACGAGCTAGCTGTAAAGGGTTACGTGATGCCAGCTTCCAAACTGACCAGGATGACTATAGATCGCAGTCTGGGTTCGTGTTTTGCTTGAATGGAGGTGCTGTGAGCTGTAAGAGTTCAAAGCAGGACATAGTTGTTGATTCTACAACAGAGGCCGAGTATATTGTTGCATCAGAAGCAGCAAAGGAGGCAGTTTGGATCCGCAAGTTCATTATTGAGCTTGGGGTGGTTCCTAGCATAGCCAATCCTATAGAGCTCTATTGTGACAACAATGGAGCAATTGCGCAGGCTAAGGAACCTCGCTCACACCAGCAGACCAAACACATACTACGGCGCTTCCATCTCATTCGAGAGATCATCGATAGAGGAGATGTGAAGATTTGCAGAGTACCCACAGAGGCTAACGTCGTTGATCCCTTGACCAAGGCTTTGGTGCAGAGTACACACTAGGTCATTAGGCCTTAGAGCCTACACTGATTGGCACTAGTGCTAGTGGGAGATTGTTAGTTAGAGCCCTAGAGCCAATCATATGATGATTGTTGTATGGACTCGATGTATCATATTCCTATATACTAATAAAGGCATTTCTTATGGTTATTATACTTACTTGTATTGGTGCCAAATAACTAAGTATAATAGCGTCCTTGAGTAGAAGGTTCTTATCTATATCAATCGATTGGTTGAATTGATAGTGAGATAATATAGAGAACACTACTCTTAATGATTCCTAGTCAAGTATTAACATTCAGGGACAATGTTAATGCGATGAGAGTAGCATGTAGGTCAACTCGATGACTTGATCTCACAAGTCATGGATATAGAGATATCAAGTTGACACATGGTTATGCATTGGAGAATGTATACTGAATGACCCGCCATGAGAAAGTATCATAGATCGTTGTATGAGTGTTATATACTTTCTCATGTGACTATTAGTATGACTATGAGTCCTTGGACCTGAAGTCACCATGGTTCCCTACATAAGGAGTTGCAAACTTTGACTTCGCCAAATGTCACCCGTAACTGGGTGGACTATAAAGGCGATTACTGGGTATGTAACAAATTATGTGGAGGGATGTGAGTGATGTAGATGGGATCTATCCCTCCTATATGACGGGAGTGACATCATGATTCTTGATAGAGTGAGACCACTAAGTGCATGGTCATGCTCAAATGAGTCAATATGAGATATTGAGCTCATTTGTTTAGAGTGAGTATACTTGGAGTTCAAGACATAGATTGATTAGAGGATGACACGGTCTATGCGTCAATTTAATCAATCTAGATGTCAAGGATAGAAGGACATTGTCACATATTGTGAGAGTCACAATTAGAAGTCACAAAGGTGATGTTGGATCTCAACATTCTTGTAACTTGGGTAGTAATGATGTGTTGCTAGATACCGCTCATTACTTATGTTTCTAAATGAGTTTAGGAGCATTGCCAACGTTACAAGAACCTATAGGGTCACACGCAAAAGGAAATTAGATGGAGATTAGGTTCAAATGATGGACCAAGAGGATTAGGTTCATATGATGAACCAAATTGGATTAAGAGTAATCCAAATTAGACTAATTGAGTTGGACTCAATTTGATTCATGTGTCTAATGAGTCTAATTTAGATTAAGATTCATTGAGTCAATTTAAATCAATGAATAGAGATTCATTGAATTAAGTTGACTTGAATCAAAGGTTGGATTTGATCAAACATGGGAGATGAGAGGTCAAGTTTGACTTGACTTGAGATGGAAGATGAAGGGTCAAGGTTGACTTGACCAATTGCCACCTCATTGTGACTTGGCATAGGGCCGACCAATGATGATGGTCCACATCATCAAGGCTACATCAAGTGTGTGCCACCTCATGAGAGAGAACAAGATTCATGACTCTTGGTATTACATGGAGGTTTAAAAGCCTCTAAAAGTGGCCGGCCACATTGTAGGTGAATGAATGCATTTTGTCTGCTCATTCTGTTGGTTGCTACTCGGAAAACCTAGAGGTTCTTCTGTACAAAAATTTTGTACAAAGATTTGAACCTTTTCCTAGCTACCATGTGTTCTTTTAAATTAAATTTTGGATCGCCTGCGGAACTTAACACGTTTGATCCAAAACTTAATCTATTTGTTCTTTTAGGTTTTGACTTGGATCTCCTGCGGAACTTAACACGTTTGATCCAAATCACCTAAGTTATTAATTCCATTAAATATTAATTTCCAAAATTGGTTCCCAGTACTGACGTGGCGAGGCACATGGCCTTCTTGGATATGGGAGCAACCACCACCGACTAGACAAAACCTTTTAAGGAAAGCTAATATTTAATTTCCTAAAATAACTTTAGGTCAACCGAAAAGAACAATCAAATCACAAGAAAAAGAAAAAAAAAAGAACACTATATCGAAAACAAATTCGAAATACTAGAATCGTATGCTTCTTGTATTTAGTATTATTTCCAAAAATAACTAGTATGATGCGGAAAGAAAAATTACTAGTTATACCTTTTAGAAAGACCTCTTGATCTTCTACCGTATTCCTCTTCTAACCTCGGACGTTGTGTGGACAACGATCTTCCAAGATGAGAAGCACCTAGGCACCTTCTTCCTCCTTCCTTCAAGTTTCGGCCAAGCACAAGAACTTCCAAAGGATGAAGAATTTTCCACCAACCAAGCTCCAAGGGATGCATGCTTTCTCTCCTTCTTCTCCTTCCTTGATCCGGCCACATCCTCCAAGCTCCAAGAGATGATAGATTTCGTCCACAATAAGAGGATAGAAGAGAAAGGGAAGGGCCGGCCACACCAAGGAAGAAAAGAGGGAGAAAAATAATAGAGTCGTTCACTATGAAGGCACCTCTACCCCCTCTTTTATAATCCTTGGTCTTGGCAAATAAGGAAATTTAAATAAAAATTTCCTTACTTCTTTTGCCATGAAAAGGAAAATTTTATTTAATTAAAAATAAATTTTTTTCTCAATTTACAATGGCCGGCCATATACAAATTGTAACGACCCGCCTTCTACTACTAGGCTATAAGGCGAATCGCTACAGTTTAGTGCTAAACTATACTGTGCGGAAAACTGGGTAAAATAAAAATTTTACTAAACTATTGTAGTTGCCTCTGCTAAACTCCGTGAGGGTGAGACTTCATATCCCACTACCTTATAAATGTTCATAGCTATACTAAGGAGGTGGAACTAGGGTTTGGATCGGTCCCTTGAACGATCCACTGACCCCCCCACGCTAACACTGGCTGGATCGGTCTGGGGACCGATCCAGTAGAGGCTGGATCGGTCGGCAGACCGATCCAGGTATAGCTGGATCGGTCGGCAGACCGATCCAGGCACCCGAAATTCTCCTGGAGGCTACTGTATCGTGCTGGATCGGTCGGCTGACCGATCCAGGAGGATACAGTATGCTACTGTATCTCGCTGGATCGGTCGGCTGACCGATCCAGTGGCACAATTCAGCCTCTGATCGGTCTGTAGACCGATCAGAGGTCTGATTTCGAGTCTGCACTCTGATTTCCAGCAACTGGGTTGTACCAACTCCACATACCAACTAATTAATGCATCAGAAACTATTCTAACCACATGTACTAACATTCTAACGGCATAAACTAGTAATCTAACTTAACATAAGACATAGTTTAGGAATTTCATGGCAACACGCAACTAAAAGTGCCTAGAACATGGAAACCAAAACCAATAAATAAAACGCTAAAGTAAATGCTAAGGAGTCCAATGCTCAATTTGCTACGTCCCCTAAGGACCTTTGATTCCAGTTCCATGCACACACATCCTCATCTGCATTGACCTCCAGCCTCCGCTACTGGTCCACTTTTCCTTTACCTTTATCTGCAGTATAAGAAAAGTAGTATCTGTAAGCTAAAAGCTTAGTAAGAAACCATCTACCTCACAAAATCATGCATACGATGCAATTATGATTTGAAAACATGCTATTCGAAAACATAATGAACAGGCTAGCATGGCATGGCATACAATCATATAAACATGGCATACTGAGCTAATCATGGATAGCATACAAACTAATTATAAAGCCCACATAGAGAACTGAACTGAAGCATAATGCTGAGCTAAACTAAACTAAACTGAAGCTGAACTCAACTCATCTAACATAACTGATTTTGAGTTTGGAAAACTAGTACATAATAAGTGAAAATAATAAACATACTGTTGGGCCCGGCAACTGTACTTGCTGTGCGCGCATCCCTAACTAGACCCGGGTTTGCAAGTCCCGAATTTAGTAGGGTCTACTAGGTTATCTAAACCTAGCGACCAGGTTGTCTGAACCTTACTAGGATATCTGATCCCGTACAGTGCCACTGAAAATAAAATACTGCAATAGCTAATGCTGTTTTGCTGCAACTAGGTTATCTGAACCTAGGACTAGGTTATCTGAACCTAGAGGCGACTATGGGAGCCCACCCATTGGATATCTAATCCATATAAGCTGAAATAACTATTTTACTGGTTTAAATGCTTCTAATGCATTTATCTAAGCTGTTAAAATGCCTAAGTTGCATTTTAGCTGATCTAATCATTTTATCGAACGCTTGGTGTGCCTAAACCCTCCTCTCCATTAGGGAATCGCTTCTAGGCACCCAACAGCGTCTATGATCCCCAACTGAAGGAGAATAGACGTATTCGGCCCATCTAAAAGCGCTAAACTAATCCCTAATTGGCGAAGAGAGCTAAATACACCCTAGGTATCGATAAAAATTTGCATACATCCTAACTAGAGCATAAAAACTCAAGCGGAAACTATTATACTGCAGGTGAGGGGTTTCTTACCTTCTAATCGTAATTTCTTACGATTCTATTCGCTAGAACTCCGGTGGAGGTGGTCCTCTCGACGATCCGCTCACGTCTTCGCGTTCCTCTCGCGGAGGAGAGCCTCTTTCGTGTAGGAGTCGTCGCCGGAAGATGGCCCTAGGGACCTTGGGGCTTGGTGTGCCGTGCGTGAGGGAGAGGAGAGGGTGGCGTCGGCGTTGAGGGTTTGGAGAGGGAGAAGGTTGCCGAACCAAGCAAAAATAAACCAAACCCACTTAAACCTTCTATTTATATTAAGTGGTTAATTCGGCTAAACCCAACTTAAATATAATCGTTCCCCTCCTCTTTCAGCACAGCCCTGCTGGGTCAACTGGTTATGACATTGTCCCTCTAAATCATAGGTCTCGGGTTAAATCCCCGCCTAGGCCGTTTTACGCTTATATTTCTTTTTGCTACTTCCGCTACTCGGAAAATTCCGGAAAAATATCTAAAAATTCCAGAAAAATCCTAGAATATTTCTAAAATAAATTTGGGAAATTTTTCGGGCTTTACAATCCCCCATACCTTATAAAAAGTTCGTCCCCGAACTTAAAACAATTCTGGGTACTTCTGTCTCATGCTGGCCTCTGTCTCCCATGTCGCCTCTGCTGCTGTGTGATTTTGCCAGCTGACTTTCACTAATGGTACTTCCTTGTTCCGTAATTTCTTTACTGCTCGGTCTATTATCTGAATAGGCCGACTGTCATAGCTGAGATCATCACGGACTGTACTAACCGGGGCTCAATCACCGGTGGCTGGAATATGCTTCTTCACATGGAGACATGGAATACGTTGGGACCGACATCTCCGAGGTAGCTCTAGCTCATATGCTACCTTGCCCACTCTCTTCGTGATAAGGTATGGTCCCACATATCCGGGAGCTAGCTTGCCCTTCTTCCAAACGCATGACTCCCTTCATGGGAGCTACTGAGGAAAACGCCAACCGAGAACTCTAGGGGTCTGCGTGTATCAAGATAGCTCTTCCGACGGCCTGTCTCTATCCTCTGCGAATCTGTTTGGTCTGTGGTAGCCGCTACTAGATCCGTCTCAAGTTCTAGTTCCTTCTGTCACCACTCTCATACCAGCAGGTGATCCGCACCTCCGCCCATAGAGTGCCTCATAAGGTGCCATGCCGATAGTGGCCGATAGCTGTTGTTGTAAATTCGCTAGACTCGGATATTTGCACCAACTTCCTTGAAATCTAGGGCACAAGCTCGAGCATATCTTGAGTACCGATTTACTCGCTCCGTCGACCATCCGTCTCGAGGATGGAAAGGCAGAATTTTAGCGGGTGCCCATAGTCGAACACACTTCCGGTGTGATGTAAATCTCTGTCTGTCGAAATGATGGTTCGTGGGACTCCATGTAGTCGGACGATCTCCGGAGATACAACCGAGCTAGCTTCTCCATGGAGCAGGATATCTTGATAGCTAGAAAGTGGGCTGATTTAGTCAACCTGTCAACTATTACCCAGATGGCATCAAAACCATTTGTGGTTCTGGGTAGCCCCACTATGAAGTCCATCGAGATATCCTCCCACTTCCATTCTGGAATCGATAGGCTGCAGAACTCCTCCTGGTCGCTGATGTTCTGCCTTGACCCTCTGACAGGTGAGGCAGATGCTAACATATCTGGCGATGTCTCGCTTCATCCCGGGCCACCAAAAACGCTTCTTCAGGTCTTGATACATTTTGGTGGAGCCTGGATGCATCGCATAGGGAGTCCTGTGAGCCTCATCTAAAATCTGTCTCCGTAGCTCCTCCCGATCTGGAACACAGAGTCTGTCGCCAAAATACAACACCCCGCTGTCGGACACTCTGAATTCTCCACTTTCTGATTCTGCTAGCCCTTGCTTGATTTTCTGAATTTCAGGATCCTGATCCTGAGCTGACTGAATATCACCAAGCAAGGTAGACTCTAAGGTCATAGTAGAGAGCTGTCCCACGATGAGCTCGAGACCGAAATCCACGATCTCCTTCTGTAGGGGCGGCGACATGGCTGTAAGAGACAATAAGGTAGCACTGGATTTCCTGCTAAGTGCATCTGCTACCTTATTGGCTTTCCCTGGATGGTAGAGGATGTCTATATCATAGTCCTTGACCAGCTCAAGCCATCTGCGCTGTCGCATATTCAGATCCTTCTGAGTGAAGAAGTACTTCAGACTCTGATGATCTGTATACACTCTGCACTGAGCTCCATATAAGTAATGTCTCCAAATTTTGAGAGAAAAGACGACTGCTGCAAGCTCAAGGTCATGAGTAGGGTAATTCTTCTCATAATCCTTGAGTTGTCTGGAGGCATAGGCGATCACCTTGCCGTACTGCTCCTAGTCCCAACTTAGAGGCATCACTATAGATGTCAAAGCTGCTGGTGTCGTCTGGCAGAGCCAAAATAGGAGCACTGGTCAATCTCCTTTTTAGCTCGCTGAAGCTGTTCTCACAGTCCTCTGTCCACTGGAATTTCCTGTTCTTTCTGGTAAGAGCTGTCAGTGGGGAGGCTACCCTGGAGAAATCCTCCACAAACTTCCTGTAATATCCTGCTAATCCCAGAAAGCTCCTGATTTCACTGGCGTTCTTCGGCTGCTTCCAGTTACTTACTGCTTCTATCTTGCTGGGATCCACCATAATACCATCCTTTGAGATGATGTGACCCAGAAAGGACACCTGATCTAGCCAAAATTCACATTTCGTGAATTTGGCGTATAGCTGGTTCTGCTGAAGGGTCTGTAATACTAGTTTCAGGTGCTCCGTGTGTTCTTCCTGAGATCCTGAGTAGATAAGAACGTCATCGATAAACACAATAACAAACTTATCTAAATACTCCCTGAATACTCTGTTCATGAGATCCATGAATGTAGCTGGAGCATTGGTCACGCCAAAGGGCATGACCACGAACTCGTAGTGTCTGTATCTGGTTCTGAATGCTGTCTTCGGTATATCACCCTCCTTGACTCTGACTTGGTGATATCCTGATCTGAGGTCAATCTTAGAGAACACAGCTGCTCCCTTTAACTGGTCGAACAGGTCATCTATTCTGGGAAGAGGATACCTGTTCTTGATCGTGACCTGATTCAGTGCTCTGTAGTCTATGCATAGCCGCATGCTTCCATCCTTCTTCTTCACGAAAAGTACAGGCGCCCCCCATGGTGAGTGACTCGGGCGTATGAAACCCTTGTCAAGCAGCTCCTGTAATTGCTCCTGAAGTTCCTTCAGTTCTGCTGGAGCCATGCGGTATGGTGCCTTGGAAATTGGATTTGTGCCGGGAATAAGCTCTATCTCAAATTCAATCTCCCTGTCTGGTGCTAAGCCTGGTAGCTCTTCAGGGAAGACTGCTGGGTAGTCACAAACGACTCGGACCTCTGCTAGCTGTTGGTCCCTGTCCTGACTGGTGCTGACTACGTGTGCTAGGAATCCCGTGCATCCTGAATCCAGTAACTTCTGTGCCTTCATAGCTGAGAGAAACCTCTTGGCCTTTCTCCTTGGTTCCCCGACGAATTCGAACTGTGCTTCCGCTTCAGGTTGGAACGTGACTTTCTGTTTACGGCACTCGATAGAGGCACCGTATTTGACCAAAAAGTCCATTCCGAAGATAATGTCATAGTCGGTCATTTCTAGCACTATCAGATCGCAAAAGAGCTCCCTGTCTGCTATAATGACCGGCACTGCTCTGAGCCAGTGCGTGGACGCCATGATCTCTCCTGAAGGTAGCGTCGTCAAAAACTGACCGCTGAGTATCTCTGGAGGTACCTCTAATTTTTCGGAGAACATCCTGGCTACATATGAATGGGTTGCCCCAGTATCAAATAGAACAGTAGCACTATACTGAAAAATGCTAATCTGACCTGTGACAACCGTCGAGGCATTGGCTACGTCCTCTCTGGTGAGTGCGTAGATCCTCGCATTCGCTAAAGCTGGAGGGGCTTCTAATCTGCCCTGGCTGATAAGTGGACCTTCTAGAGCGGCCTGCATCTGATGTAACTGAGCTGACTGGCCTGCATACGGAATCTGCTGTGGCTGAGGAAGACCGGTCTTGTTCGGGCACTGCTTGGCCATGTGCCCTTCTTGTCCACATTCAAAGCATCCTCGTGTGCCCTTACGACAAACTCCAAGATGGAATTTCCCACAAGTAGCACACTTTGGATATCTGGGCTGCTTGCTGGCTGGTCCTCCTTTTGGGTAACCTCCTGATTTGCGCTTGTTGCTGGAGTTCCCTTTCCGGTTAGAGCCGTGAGAGCTATGGCCCTGCTGTTTCCGAGTGCATGAGCCTCCTTGACCTTTAGCTTCTGTGAGGACTTGCTCCTGCTGCTGATTAGCCCTGAGGGTGGCTATCTCCTGCTGCTGTTCAGCTAGCTGCTGCTGTAACTGAGCCACTAATGCTGTAAGATCTGGAGGAGGCACTGAACTGCCTGCCTCTTGCTGGGGCTCACTGGCTAGTGCCCTTCTAGATGGGCGTCCTCGTGCCATTTCTAATGACATAAGGAACATATGTATAACTAATACTATCACGGTTATATAGTTTCTGATATCATGTTTAACCTATCACATACTAACGAGCAATAAGCATATAACATGAACTGTAACTATAAGCAAGAAGCATATACCATGAATTGTCACTATAAACAAGAACAATAAAGAGAGTAGAGGTATTCTTACTTGGAAGCTGCAGGTGCAATGCTGATGTGTGTGTAGGAAGTATGGAACACTGCTCTGATACCACTCTGTAACGACCCGCCTTCTACTACTAGGCTATAAGGCGAATCGCTACAGTTTAGTGCTAAACTATACTGTGCGGAAAACTGGGTAAAATAAAAATTTTACTAAACTATTGTAGTTGCCTCTGCTAAACTCCGTGAGGGTGAGACTTCATATCCCACTACCTTATAAATGTTCATAGCTATACTAAGGAGGTGGAACTAGGGTTTGGATCGGTCCCTTGAACGATCCACTGACCCCCCACGCTAACACTGGCTGGATCGGTCTGGGGACCGATCCAGTAGAGGCTGGATCGGTCGGCAGACCGATCCAGGTATAGCTGGATCGGTCGGCAGACCGATCCAGGCACCCGAAATTCTCCTGGAGGCTACTGTATCGTGCTGGATCGGTCGGCTGACCGATCCAGGAGGATACAGTATGCTACTGTATCTCGCTGGATCGGTCGGCTGACCGATCCAGTGGCACAATTCAGCCTCTGATCGGTCTGTAGACCGATCAGAGGTCTGATTTCGAGTCTGCACTCTGATTTCCAGCAACTGGGTTGTACCAACTCCACATACCAACTAATTAATGCATCAGAAACTATTCTAACCACATGTACTAACATTCTAACGGCATAAACTAGTAATCTAACTTAACATAAGACATAGTTTAGGAATTTCATGGCAACACGCAACTAAAAGTGCCTAGAACATGGAAACCAAAACCAATAAATAAAACGCTAAAGTAAATGCTAAGGAGTCCAATGCTCAATTTGCTACGTCCCCTAAGGACCTTTGATTCCAGTTCCATGCACACACATCCTCATCTGCATTGACCTCCAGCCTCCGCTACTGGTCCACTTTTCCTTTACCTTTATCTGCAGTATAAGAAAAGTAGTATCTGTAAGCTAAAAGCTTAGTAAGAAACCATCTACCTCACAAAATCATGCATACGATGCAATTATGATTTGAAAACATGCTATTCGAAAACATAATGAACAGGCTAGCATGGCATGGCATACAATCATATAAACATGGCATACTGAGCTAATCATGGATAGCATACAAACTAATTATAAAGCCCACATAGAGAACTGAACTGAAGCATAATGCTGAGCTAAACTAAACTAAACTGAAGCTGAACTCAACTCATCTAACATAACTGATTTTGAGTTTGGAAAACTAGTACATAATAAGTGAAAATAATAAACATACTGTTGGGCCCGGCAACTGTACTTGCTGTGCGCGCATCCCTAACTAGACCCGGGTTTGCAAGTCCCGAATTTAGTAGGGTCTACTAGGTTATCTAAACCTAGCGACCAGGTTGTCTGAACCTTACTAGGATATCTGATCCCGTACAGTGCCACTGAAAATAAAATACTGCAATAGCTAATGCTGTTTTGCTGCAACTAGGTTATCTGAACCTAGGACTAGGTTATCTGAACCTAGAGGCAACTATGGGAGCCCACCCATTGGATATCTAATCCATATAAGCTGAAATAACTATTTTACTGGTTTAAATGCTTCTAATGCATTTATCTAAGCTGTTAAAATGCCTAAGTTGCATTTTAGCTGATCTAATCATTTTATCGAACGCTTGGTGTGCCTAAACCCTCCTCTCCATTAGGGAATCGCTTCTAGGCACCCAACAGCGTCTATGATCCCCAACTGAAGGAGAATAGACGTATTCGGCCCATCTAAAAGCGCTAAACTAATCCCTAATTGGCGAAGAGAGCTAAATACACCCTAGGTATCGATAAAAATTTGCATACATCCTAACTAGAGCATAAAAACTCAAGCGGAAACTATTATACTGCAGGTGAGGGGTTTCTTACCTTCTAATCGTAATTTCTTACGATTCTATTCGCTAGAACTCCGGTGGAGGTGGTCCTCTCGACGATCCGCTCACGTCTTCGCGTTCCTCTCGCGGAGGAGAGCCTCTTTCGTGTAGGAGTCGTCGCCGGAAGATGGCCCTAGGGACCTTGGGGCTTGGTGTGCCGTGCGTGAGGGAGAGGAGAGGGTGGCGTCGGCGTTGAGGGTTTGGAGAGGGAGAAGGTTGTCGAACCAAGCAAAAATAAACCAAACCCACTTAAACCTTCTATTTATATTAAGTGGTTAATTCGGCTAAACCCAACTTAAATATAATCGTTCCCCTCCTCTTTCAGCACAGCCCTGCTGGGTCAACTGGTTATGACATTGTCCCTCTAAATCATAGGTCTCGGGTTAAATCCCCGCCTAGGCCGTTTTACGCTTATATTTCTTTTTGCTACTTCCGCTACTCGGAAAATTCCGGAAAATATCTAAAAATTCCAGAAAAATCCTAGAATATTTCTAAAATAAATTTGGGAATTTTTCGGGCTTTACACAAATCTCCAAGCAAATAAAATTTTAAACACAAATTAAAACTTCCTTATTTGCTTCCGGAAATTTATAAAAATTTTCAATAATTTTTATCCCTTCATGATTAGTTAATAAAAAGGAAATTTTATAAATTAAAATCTTTCTTTTAAACATGTGGATAATTTCCAAAAAGAAAAGTTATCTCTAAAAATTAAAATCTCTTTTCAATTTACAAATAAGGAAAGATATCAAATCTTTTCTTAATCTTTTTGTAGAAACTAATAAAAGAGAATTTTTAATTTTTAAACTTTCTTTAAATTATGAACATGATTAAAAAGGAAAGTTTTTACCAAAATTAAAATCAACCTTTTAATCTACAAATAAGGAAAGAGATTTAGCTCTTCTCTTAATCTTTTGTAGAATCTTATAAAAGGAAAGATTTAAATTTTTAAACTCTCTTTTAAATCATGTTATCCACATAAGAAAAATTTTAAAAAAAATAAAAAATCCTTTTATTTTAATTTGGGCCGGCCACACCAAGCTTGAACCCAAGCTAGGGCCGGCCACCTTGAAGCACCCATGAACCAAACTTTGGCTGGCCCTAGCTTGGTATCCAAGCTAGCTTGGCCGGCCCCTATGGGATGGGTAAGAAGGTGGGTATAGGTGGGTATAGTACTCTATAATTAAGAGGCTACGATAGGGACCGAGAGGAGGAATTGGTTTTGGTCTCCCAATGAAATTAAGCATCCCGTGTTCGCCCCGAACACACAACTTAATTTCATCAATAATAATTCATTCCACTAAAGAACTATTATTGAACTACCGCACCAATCCCAAATTATATTTTTGGCTCCTTCTTATTATGAGTGTGTTAGTCTCCCTGTATTTAAGATAACAAATATCCACTAATTAAGTAAGTTACTGACAACTCACTTAATTGATATCTAGCTCCAAGAGTAGTACCACTCAACTTCATCATCATGTCGGACTAAGTCCACCTGCAGGGTTTAACATGACAATCCTTATGAGCTCCTCTCGGGGACATTCTCAACCTAGATTACTAGGACACAGTTTCCTTCTATAATCAACAACACACACTATAAGTGATATCATTTCCCAACTTATCGGGTTTATTGATTTATCGAACTAAATCTCACCCATTGATAAATTAAAGAAATAAATATCAAATATATGTGCTTGTTATTATATTAGGATTAAGAGCACACACTTCCATAATAACTGAGGTCTTTGTTCCTTTATAAAGTCAGTATAAAAGAAACGACCTCTAATGGTCCTACTCAATACACTCTTAGTGTACTAGTATAATTATATAGGTAAGATAAACTAACACCTAATTACACTACGACCTTCCAATGGTCTGTTCCTCTCCATCATGGTCGTGAGCTACTGTTTATAATTTATAAGGTACTGATAACATGATCTTCTGTGTGTGACACCACACACTATGTTATCTACAATATAAATTAATTGAACAACTACATTTATCACAAATGTAGACATTTGACCAATGTGATTCTTATTTCTAGATAAATGTTTTATACCAAAAGCTAGGCTTTTAGTATACATTCTAACAATCTCCCACTTATACTAAAAGACTAAGCTGCCATATCTGCTGCCATACATCTGATTCCCATGCCTTTCAAAAAGCTCTTGCCTTAAGAACCCTAGGTTATCATCTGATGCAATCTAGGCGGCAACAACTTCTCCTCGTTATACAATTTCTCATATTGGGTAGTACTTGCGCTCTATTATGTTTACTTGCCTTATAGACTCATGGTTTCTTCGAGTTTACTACTGCACCATTATTATTACAATAAATTGTAATAATCTTTGGACAAACTAGAAATCATATCTAAGTCTATCTTGAGGTTATTAAGTCATTCAACTTTTATGGCTACCTCAGAGGCTTGCCATATACTCAGCTTCTATGGTGGAGTCCAGAAAGACACCTATGCTTATCACTCTTCCATAGTTATGACTTTTCCTCCTAAAGTAAACACAAAACCCCGAGGTCGACTTATTATTGTCCCTATCCGATTGGAAGTCAAAATCCGTGCAACCTACAGGAACCAAATTAACTGCCTTGTAAGCTAGCATATAATCTCTAGTGCCTCTAAGGTACTTCAATATATGCTTTACTGCAGTCCAATGTCCTTGTCCAGAGTTACTTTGATATCTGCTAACTATGCCTTTGGCAAAACAGATTTCTGATCTCGTGCATAGCATACATTAGGCTTCCGACAGCCGAAGCATAAAGAATTGCCTTTATTTCCTCTATCTCCTTTGATGTCTTCAGAGACATCTCTTTAGATAAAACTACTCCAAGCCCAAAAGGTAAGAAACCTTTCTTGGAGTTCTGCATGCTTAAAACGAGCAAGGATTTTTTTTTCGATATATGAAGCTTGGGATAAGTAAAATATTCTTTTCTTGTGATCCCTTATTACTTTGATCCCAAGAATATATACATTCTCCCAAGTCCTTCATATCAAATTGTTTGGACAACCATACCCTTACTTCTGACAACACTTTGATATTGTTTCCAACTACCAAAAATGTTATCTACGTATAGTACAAGAAATACCACCACGTTTCCATCACACCTTTTGTATACACAAGACTTATCCGGTTACTAAATAAATCCATAGGTCTGGATTACTTTGATAAACCGGATGTTCCAAGACCTTGAAGCTTTGCCTCAGTCCATAGACTGATTGAGCTTGTACACAAGATGCTCTTTGCCCTTTGCAATGAACCCTTCTGGTTGCTTTATATGGATGCTTTCTTCAAGAACTCCATTAAGGAATGCTGTCTTGACATCCACTTACCAAATAGATAAAAGAATCTGGATAGACTTAAGCATGGCTACTAGTGAAAAAGTTTCCTTTTTCATCAAACCTTGCTTTGAAAGTTTCCACCTTCCTGTCTATCCATCTTTTCCTATTTTCACCCAATGGCTTTTACACCATCTGGTAGTTCTACAAGCTTCCAGATTTGATTAGAATACATATATTCTAATTCTGTATTCATTGCTCTTTGCCAAGATGCTGCATCTTTGTCTTGGAGTGCTTCATCATATGTCCGGGATCAGGCTCATGTTCATTTGGAATCAAATCCAAAGATTTTTCCAAAACATGAATCTTTTAGGTTGTTTGACAACCCTCCCACTACGATGATGCACTATCTATAATTGTGTATCAATTGTGATACGTGTTGCAGTTTCTTGTGATATTTCATCTTGTACAGTTGGTACTAGATTAGACATGTCCTTTATAATTTCTTTAAGAACAAATTTACTTATGGGCTTGTGGTTTATTACATAGTCATTTTCTAAAAATAGATCATTGATGCTAACAATGACCTTCTAATTTTAAGACTATAAACCTACTTTCATTTCTCTAGGATAACTTACAAACAAGTGAATTCCTGTCCAACTTATCATTGTCTCTCTTCAGCATATGTGCTGGACTACCCGAATCCGAATATGCTTCAAAATAGGCTTATGCCTATTTAGCAATTCTATATGAGTAGAGAGTTCTGACTTTGGAAGGTACTATGTTCACTTCTGTTTCCAGAGTATATCCTTAAAATGAATTTTGTAATAACTCATCATCAATCTACTTATTTCCATAAGAGTCCTATACCTTCCTTTATCTACACCATTCTGTTGGGGTGTACCAGGTGCAGTTAGTTGGGATTGAATCCCTACTTCTGATAAGTGACTCCTAAATTCTCCCAAGAGGTACTTGCCACTACGATCTTACCATAGTGACTTTTACTTTAACATTTCTCCGCATCAGTCTTGTACTCTTTGAACTAATCAAAGTACTTAGTCTTGCGGTACATTAAGTAAATTTATTTGTATCTTGAATAGTTGTCTATAAAATAGACGAAATATTCAATACTACCTCTTGTCTGGATAGTCATAGGATCACACAAATCAGAATGAACCAATTTCAACATATCTTTGACTCTATACCCCTTAGACTTAAAAGCTTCTTGGTTATTTTTCCTTCCAAGTAAGACTCGCAGGTTGGAAAGATTTCCACTACTAATGAACCCAAAAGTTCATCAGCTACCAATGAATCCTACTCAAGTTAATATAACCTAGCCTTAGATGCCAAGGATATAATTGGTTCATTTCCGAAGGTTACTTTCTCTTAAAGTTAGAAGATGTGTTACTAATTTCCATGTGTTGCATCGTGAGAGTTATTGGATTATAAATTGTCAACCAACATACCAGAATAGATAACTTCCCTATTTTTCTTGATAACAACTTTGTTATCAAAATAAACACAATATCTATTCTATAATAGTTTAGAAACTGAAATCAGATTCTTTCTAAACTTAGTATGTAAAGATAATTTCTAATAATCCATATTTTATTCCTATTAGAAAATAAACCTCTCCCACTGTAACAGCTGCTACTTTTGCAGTAGTGCCCATGTGGATGGTGTTTTTATTTTCATTTAGTTGTCGGGTTTCCTGGAACCCTACAATGAATTGCAGACATGATTAATGGCATCTGTATCTACACTCCAGGTTCTGGTAGATAACACCACTAGACATGTTTCAACTAATGAATTAAATACACCTATATTGTTCTTAGTTCTAAGAAGACAGTCTACCTTAATGTCCAAGTCCTATTTCCAATCATTACAATTGGGACTACTAAGTCTTTTCTATAGTATAACAACTAGGGAATTGACAAACATTTTAAATCCTAAGAATCACAAAAATATTTGGTCAAGATCAATTCTTTTAAAATCCCCATGAATTTTGTATGCCACGATAGTGTGGACGTATACAAAATCAAAGAGGAGATTTTATCCATTAATTTTATTATCTCGTCAACTTTACTTTATGACGAATAAAATTAATAGTTGATCTGTCTTTGATCAAATATTTGGTCAAAACTTTTTTAATTTAAAAATAACATTGATTCCTCAAACAATATTATTTAAATTCACCAACACCTCAAACACCGTAAATTTTGCATGCCACGATAGTGTGGACGTATACAAAATTTAAACATTTGTGAGAGGAGGGTTTTACCCATTAATTATCTTGTCAATAAATCTTTATGACAAAATAAAATTACCTCAAACACCGTTGAATTTTGTATGCCACGATAGTGTGGACGTATACAAAATCAAACATTTGTAAGAGGAGTTTTTAATTTTATTATCTTGTCAACCTATTTATTTGACAAATTAATAGTTGGTTTTCTTCGGTCACACAAATAATAGCAGTGACTCCGATGGGGAGGATACTATTAGACGTGCCTAAGTGTATACCATTACTTGACACTAAGTCCATTAATAAGATTGTGTCCCTTCCGATGGGGAAGATCACACGCTCTTAATTAATTTCCTATAGTCATCCAAAATGGAAGTTTAAGCTAGTGATCCACAAACAAGCTCATCCGATATGGAGGAAGACACTCAGAGCCAACGCGCAAGCTTGTTGCATCACTTATAAACCAGTAATGGAGACCGTGGAATTTATTTTAAAAATAAATCCCTCTCCCACTTAGTTATTTAAAGTGAGGAATTTTGACTATGCTAGCCTACTTAGCATGCATACTAACAAGCACACACAACACAACATAAAAAGCAATAAATAGAAAAAACTAATTTTCAACTATTATGGCTTTTTATCTATTGTTGTCCTCTGTGTGCCGCCAACCCTAGCTGCTGCCATCTTTGGCCACCGCCACCGGGTCTAGTTGTCGCATCCATCTTGCTCCTTGTTCCGCTGCGCCTCTGGTCCTCAAAAGGTTCCATGCCTTTGCAAGATTCGATCTGCGACATAAATAGAATTTTACATTTTTCGATCCTATATTCCTCGAAGGAATGTACATGTAAACTAGATCGAACATAAAATAAAATTTACATCCATCGATCCTATATTCCATAAAAGGAATGTACATGTAACTAGATCAAAAAATAAAATCCTAATAAAACTAAATACAGCTCCTGCTGTATTTTATAATACAATCATGCACACACAATAAATGCCCTTGACATGTCCAAGGGTCCAATCACACACATAATAACTATAAGCCATAATAGTTGGATCCTGCATCCACAAAGTTAGCACATCCTACTATTATCCTGCCTAAATTATGTATGACATGTGCATAATTAAACTAATACCAAATACACAGAGGCAAAACCCTAGCTCTGATACCAATTGTTGGTTGCTACTCAGAAAACCTAGAGGTTCCACTGTACAAAAATTTTGTACAAAGATCTGAACCTTTTCCTAGCTACCATGTGTTCTTTTAAATTAAATTTTGGATCGCCTGCGGAACTTAACACGTTTGATCCAAAACTTAATCTATTTGTTCTTTTAGGTTTTGACTTGGATCTCCTGCGGAACTTAACACGTTTGATCCAAATCACCTAAGTTATTAATTCCATTAAATATTAATTTCCAAAATTGGTTCCTAGTACTGACGTGGCGAGGCACATGGCCTTCTTGGATATGGGAGCAACCACCACCGACTAGACAAAACCTTTTAAGGAAAGCTAATATTTAATTTCCTAAAATAACTTTAGGTCAACCGAAAAGAACAATCAAATCACAAGGAAAAGAAAAACAAAAGAACACTATATCGAAAACAAATTCGAAACACTAGAATCGTATGCCTCTTGTATTTAGTATTATTTCAAAAAATAACTAGTATGATGCGGAAAGAAAAATTACTAGTTATACCTTTTAGAAAGACCTCTTGATCTTCTACCGTATTCCTCTTCTAACCTCGGACGTTGTGTGGGCAACGATCTTCCAAGATGAGAACCACCTAGGCACCTTCTTCCTTCTTCCTTCAAGTTTCGGCCAAGCACAAGAACTTCCAAAGGATGAAGAATTTTCCACCAACCAAGCTCCAAGGGATGCATGCTTTCTCTCCTTCTTCTCCTTCCTTGATCCGGCCACATCCTCCAAGCTCCAAGAGATGATAGATTTCGTCCACAACAAGAGGAGAGAAGAGAAAGGGAAGGGCTGGCCACACCAAGGAAGAAAAGAGGGAGAAAAATAATAGAGTCGTTCACTATGAAGGCACCTCTACCCCCTCTTTTATAATCCTTGGTCTTGGCAAATAAGGAAATTTAAATAAAAATTTCCTTACTTCTTTTGCCATGAAAAGGAAAAATTTATTTAATTAAAAATAATTTTTTTTTCTCAATTTACAATGGCCGGCCATATACAAATCTCCAAGCAAATAAAATTTTAAACACAAATTAAAACTTCCTTATTTGCTTCCGGAAATTTATAAAAAATTTCAATAATTTTTATCCCTTCATGATTGGTTAATAAAAAGGAAATTTTATAAATTAAAATCTTTCTTTTAAACATGTGGATAATTTCCAAAAAGAAAAGTTATCTCTAAAAATTAAAATCTCTTTTCAATTTACAAATAAGGAAAGATATCAAATCTTTTCTTAATCTTTTTGTAGAAACTAATAAAAGAGAATTTTTAATTTTTAAACTTTCTTTTAAATTATGAACATGATTAAAAAGGAAAGTTTTTACCAAAATTAAAATCAACCTTTTAATCTACAAATAAGGAAAGAGATTTAGCTCTTCTCTTAATCTTTTGTAGAATCTTATAAAAGGAAAGATTTAAATTTTTAAACTCTCTTTTAAATCATGTTATCTACATAAGAAAATTTTTTTAAAAAAATAAAAAATCCTTTTATATTAATTTGGGTCGGCCACACCAAGCTTGAACCCAAGCTAGGGCCGACCACCTTGAAGCACCCATGAACCAAACTTTGGCAGGCCCTAGCTTGGTCTCCAAGCTAGCTTGGTCGGCCCCTATAGGATGGGTAAGAAGGTGGGTATAGGTGGGTATAGTACTCTATAATTAAGAGGCTACGATAGGGACCGAGAGGAGGAATTGGTTTTGGTCTCCCGATGAAATTAAGCATCCTGTGTTCACCCCGAACACACAACTTAATTTCATCAATAATAATTCATTCCACTAAAGAACTATTATTGAACTACCGCACCAATCCCAAATTACATTTTGGGCTCCTTCTTATTATGAGTGTGTTAGTCTCCCTGTATTTAAGATAACAAATATCCACTAATTAAGTAAGTTACTGACAACTCACTTAATTAATATCTAGCTCCAAGAGTAGTACCACTCAACTTCATCATCATGTCGGACTAAGTCCACCTGCAGGGTTTAACATGATAATCCTTATGAGCTCCTCTTGGGGACATTCTCAACCTAGATTACTAGGACACAGTTTCCTTCTATAATCAACAACACACACTATAAGTGATATCATTTCCCAACTTATCAGGTTTATTGATTCATCGAACTAAATCTCACCCATTGATAAATTAAAGAAATAAATATCAAATATATGTGCTTGTTATTATATTAGGATTAAGAGCACACACTTCCATAATAACTGAGGTCTTTATTCCTTTATAAAGTCAGTATAAAAGAAACGACCTCTAATGGTCCTACTCAATACACTCTTAGTGTACTAGTGTAATTATATAGTTAAGATAAACTAACACCTAATTACACTACGACCTTCCAATGGTTTGTTCCTCTCCATCATGGTCGTGAGCTACTGTTTATAATTTATAAGGTACTGATAACATGATCTTCTGTGTGTGACACCATACACTATATTATCTACAATATAAATTAATTGAACAACTACATTTATCACAAATGTAGACATTTGACCAATGTGATTCTTATTTCTAGATAAATATTTTATACCAAAAGCTAGGCTTTTAGTATACATTCTAACACATTCAAGACATCATCTTCTTCCTTTATTCTTCTTCTTCTCTCCCTATCCTCCATTGCTGAAACCCCTTAAGAGTGCTAGCACACTCTAAGTGGTTTTTCTCTACCTTTTGTCCGTGTGGATACTTGTAGAGGAGTGTTCACTTGACACTCTACGAGATCCGACAACTTTTGGACGAGCGGGATAAGTGAAGGGTTTCACTACAAAAGTATAATCTCTACCATGTAGATCTAGTGTAGATCTAGGAGAAAACTAAGTATATGTAAATTTTTATTTTCACACAGATCTGTGGCAAGAACTTCGAGGTTACACTACAAAGTAATTTTTGCGGCTCGAAAGTTCTTACAGTGGTATCAGAGCCACGTGTGAAGCATATACTTGTTTTATTTGCATTGTATTGGATATTTGCAAATTTGTAAATTTCTATAAATTTACTAAATTTTAACATCTTTATGAGTGTATTTCTCTTGGGGGCAAAACAACAAGTGTATAGTCACTTGGAGGTTTCAGCCACTAAGAGAAAATTTTCGCAAACGAGTTGGTCTCGGCCAAATCGGTGATCTAAATGATTTTAGGTACTGTAAGGTCTTTGTAACACTCACAAAATTAATTTTGTGAGTACGGGTGCTGCCCCTAACCCCGCAAGGGGAGTTGTTACTTGACCTCGGCCGAAAAATTAAAAAAAGTAGACCGCCGCGAAGTTGCAGATCATAAAGGGTTGTTAGAATAGTAGTAAATTTATGAAAATTTATGAAAAATGCATATTTTGAATATGTGTGTGATGTGTTCATGGTTATGGCCCAAGAGACCCAATATGATTGGAAATTATGTGTTGTAATTCATAATACGGCCTGCGAGCCGTCATTTGATTGTGAATGTTGTATTTTGTTACACGACCTGTGTGTTATGCCCTCCTTCTTTTAATATTCCTATTGTAAAATAGTTTTAAACTCGAATGTAACTCGAGTTTCACTTTTGTAATGTACAATTTGAAGATGGAGTTACAAGAAGGGAGCCGACAACACAAGGTGGTCAAATGAAGACCTTAGAGAAGGTGCTATCCCTAGGTTTACCATTCGATCTTCTCTTTGGCTAGAGAGGATCATAGTAGGGTCATAACCATGTCACATTATCTTTGAATATTGATATATTCTTTGTGTGTATGTGATGCATGCTATTGTAGGGTATTTAGTGCCTTGATGCGTATATGATACACATTAATGATTAGATTAGATCTTAATCGAGTCAACTCGAAATGCCTACCATGTTTTAATACCCATCACTAACTCGATCATTTGTTGTTGTTGAATATGCCAAAGCAGAGCAATGCATATTATCTTGGTAGGGTGTTGAGGGACAATCTTGGTCCCGCCTATCAAAGCTTGGGTGAGTACAAACTCAATTAGATTGAGTATAACTAGTTAACTCAATTTGATCGGGTATAACTATAGGCATTTTCCAATGGTTGGAAGATAGGATAAAAATCACATTTATACTAAATCTTGGGCGATTTAGCCAAAGCTAACTCAAGTTTTCTTATAAATGAGGATCTTGGTCCTATAAACAAGAGTTGCATAGAGATGTAATTGATAATACGTTATCTACCGATCATACTAAGTCTTGGGTGATTTAGCCAAAGCTAACTCAAGTCATAGTATGATGTGGATCTTGTCCCATGAGAATTATAGCTAATTGGTAAGAATCTAGTAGTGTGGTTTGACCACATCTATGACTTGATTCTACAAAAGTCCTATAGTTCAGTGGGAGCATCATTTAGTTAAAGGCCTAATTAAATGATAACTGGAATATGATATTTACTTTCTGCATTATTTCTGTTGTAGATAGTCATGTCGACAAACACGAACACCTTCTCCCTGCGTTCTGTCCTTGACAAGGACAAGCTCAATGGAGCTAATTACTTGGACTGATACAGGAATCTGAGAATTATTCTCACATAAGAAAGAAAAATGTACGTCCTGGAGCAGTCCATTCCCGATGCACCTCCTGCCACTGCCACGCGAGCTGATCGAGATGCTTTTAAGAAGCATCAAGATAATGCATTAGATGTGTCATGCCTCATGCTCGCGACCATGAACTCTGAGATTCAAAAGCAACATGAGTTGATGTCTACTTATGATATGGTTGAACATCTTCGTCAACTATATCAAGGCCAAGTGAGGCACGAGAGATTCGAGATCTCCAAGGCACTGTTTCAGTGCAAGATGCAAGATGGGACTCCTGTAGGTCCATATGTGCTCAAGATGATTAGGTACATAGAAAACCTACAGAGGCTGGGATTCCCACTTGGCCAAGAACTGGCCACTGACTTGATCTTGCAATCCTTGCCAGAGAGCTACAGTTAATTTATCATGAATTACAACATGAACGAAATTGACAAGTCACTGCCTGAGCTGCTAAGCATGTTAAGAACTGCTAAGCTCAACCTTAAGAAGGTAAAGCCCAACTCCATTTTGATGGTGCAAAAGCATAAAGGCAAGGGCAAGCCTAAAGGTAAGGGAAAGTCCCAAGTCAAGGGCAAAGGCAAGGTAATGAAACCTAAAGGAGGTGTTGCCAAGGATGCTACCTGCTTCCACTGCGATCAAACCGGGCACTGGAAGAGGAACTACAAAGGATACCTGGAAGATCTTAAGAAGAAAAGGAGTGAGACTTCTACTTCATGTATATATGTTATAGAAGTCAATCTATCTATTTCTGCATCGTGGGTATTGGATACCAGATGTGCTTCTCACATTTGTACTAATGTGTAGGCGCTGAGAAATAGCAGGGCATTGACAAAGGGCAAGGTGGACCTACGAGTAGGCAATGGAGCACGGGTTGCTGCTGTTGCTGTAGGAACTTACTTTCTATCTCTGCCCTCTGGGCTTGTACTAGAATTAGATGAATGTTGTTATTGTAACGCCTGCCCTTCCAGGGACACTCTGACTGCCCTTAGAGGGACGGGGTTACTTACATTCACCTAACATACTAATGCATATGAACTCATGGCAGCGGAAGACGTACTTAAAAATTTTATCATATGCATTTGATTGTCTTAAACCATGGCATGTGAATCATAACTTTTAACATTTTACCATATCATGATCATTCTAACATGAGCAAAATATCATAAGAGCATAACATACTAATTCAAGCTATCATCATAAGCATAGAGTTCAAACTTAGTTCACATGCACAATTTAACCAAATATAGATTTAAATTTAATTTGATCTATCCACCATGCCACTTCCACACACATCATCATTGCCCTTCCTGCTGCTCCCCTTAATTCATCCATTCTTCGCCTTTATCTGCAGTACAAGGAACATAAAAACTATAAGCCAAAAGGCTTAATGAGCTCCTTTCCTACTCATAAAACATAAAGCACATAACACAACATAGCATGTGAAACATAGCATAGCATAACATGGCATGAGAAATCATAACATAGAACATATCTTATCATGTAAGAAAGATAACATATCACAACATAGCATGAGGGAACATAACGTAAACATGTCATCTCATATAAGAAGTATAACATAGCATAACATAGCATGTGAGCGCATATCATGAAACATATCATATCATGTAAGCACATATCATATCATGTAAGCATGTATCATAACTCATACCTGTTCATAATAGTGCATAAACCATAATTCATAAAATATGTGCATGTAGATGCAAGATGTATGTTATTTTTTTTTTTTAAAACATGTATCATGGAATGCACATATGCATCATGTCTCTTTTAAAACATATCATATACATACTTGAACATAATATCATCATGAGGGCCCGACTTGTACCACATATATACATAAATGCGCGCAATCCCTAGGACAGGGTAGCTAGCCCCGAACCTACTATGGATCTAGGTCCATTCATAGTCCGTCGACCTAGGGGCGTACTAAGGAGCTCATCCGTTTTTACGAGGCCCGTTTCATAGACCATCGACCTCGGGGCGCTTATGGAGCTCACCCTTGGTACAAGCCATATAAAATAAAATATCATGTCATACATATCATGTCATTATGCATATCATAGCTTATCATACATGTCATAATTTCTTGTCATATCATGAAGAAAGCTCTTGATCCCATCTTAAGGGAAGCATCTCTTTGCCATACCATGAAGAGTGCTCTTGATCCCAACTTAAGGGAAGCAACTCTTAGGCTTTTATTCTTACTTAAGCCTTTCATACATATATCATGAAACATAACATGTTCGTATCCTAACATAAAACATAACATGTGATTTTCATAACATCAAGCATGGCATAACATATCATGAAGCATAGCATAGCATATCATATCCTGAGCATAGCATATCATATCATGGAACATAGCTTATCTCATAACATAAGGCATAACATATCCTATCATGAACATAGCATATCATATTATGAGCATAGCATATCATATCATGAGCATAGCTTATCATCTCATGGAGCATAACATATATCATATCATGAAATCATACATTATGAGGAAACATAAGCATGCATAGTTGGTTCAAAACTTTTCCCCAATCCTATTCTTCCAATCTTGGCCGAAACCTTACTAGCATGGATTCTAAACCTTGGCCACCATACAAAGCATGAAACTTAAACCAACTCTAGATAATTAGTCATACATCATAAAGAAGCATAAACAAGCATGGTTAAATTTCAAGACCTTGCTCTAAGCCCATATACTTGCTTGGCCGAACCTTAAGGTGAGGTTCTAAGCATTCATTTGTACAATATGTAGCATGGAAACTTATCTAATCTTATCCAAAGGATCATACAACATGTAGAGTCATAACCAAGCATAGTTAGGATAGAAAAACTTAACTCTAAGCTTACACTCTACCTTGGCCGAAACCTACAAGTAGGGTTTCCATTCTTTTAGTGCAACATGTGACATAATGGCTTAACCTAGCTACATACAAGGTATCATACTTCATGAATGAACATAAACAAGCATGTTTAGGTTCTAAATTTTTAGCCCTAGGCCTCTTATACTCTCTTGGCCGAAACTTGCAACTAGCATTTTCATATTTTTCATACAACATAAAGCATAAAAATCTAAACTACCAATACACAAGGGTTCATGCATCATGAAGGAGCATAACCAAGCATGTTATCATTTAAAAATCTTACTCCAAACTTCATTTCTATTCTTGGCCGAAACATGTGACTAGGGTTTCCATATTTTCATACAACATGAAGCATAAAAATCTAGGCTACCAATACACAAGGGTTCATACATCATAAAGCAGCATAACCAAGCATGTTATCATTTAAAAATCTTACTCCAAACTTCATTTCTATTCTTGGACGAAACATGTGACTAGGGTTTCCATATTTTCATACAACATGAAGCATAAAAATCTAGGCTACCAATACACAAGGGTTCATACATCATAAACGAGCATAAACAACATGTTATCATTAACAAAACTTTGCCCTAAATTGTATTCCTATCTTTGGCCAAAACTTGAAGATAACTTTATCCAAACTTTATACAACATGGAGCATGGAAAACCTAAGCTATCCACATATAAGAAAGTTTAACAAGTTTAGGAACATAAACAATAAGTTTCTTTTTTTTTAAAGCCTTGCCCTAAACCCTATATCTCATCTTGGCCGAAACATTAGGTTAGGGTTCTTAAACTTTTTAATATCATATGGAATATTAAGCTTAGCCATCAACATATAAAAGATCCTATATCATGAAGAAAATAGGCAAGCTTGTTACAAAAAAACTTGGATCCAAACCTTACTTTTTTTTTATCTTGGCCGAAACTTTAAAAATGAGGTTTAGACTTTTTTTTTTCTTTTTTTTTTCCAACATGAAGCATAGCTTGTAAACTTGTTAACCTAAATGACCACAAATCTAACTTGGCCGAAACTTGAAAAAGAAATCTCTAAGGTTTCAATAACGTTTACGTACAAAGAAAACCGAAAACTACTTGTACTGCAGTGAGGGGATACTCACATCCTCGCTTGATTTTCTTAGGGAAGAGACCTTGCTTGTGGAGCCTTCCTAGAGATGAGCTTCTTGCTTGGCTCGGCAATGGTGAGGGGAAGAGGCTCTTGGTCACGGTGAGGAGGAAGAAGGGAGCAAAATGAAGATTTTCCTTCATTTTCTCCTTTTATTCCAAATGAGAAGAGGAAGGAAAAATGGGTTTTTCCTTCTCTTTTTCTTTACTTCTCCTTTAATGAAAAAGAGGAGGCAAGAATCCTCTTTTCTTTTGAGAGAAAGAAGGCAACTCTAACTTTTCCTTCTAAATGAAAGAAACTCTTTTCTTACTCTTAACTATATTGTCACTTCTCCTTATAACAATATCTTCTCTTGGTCTATTGGTTAACACATACATGTATCTAGTAAGAGATCCAAGGTTCAAACCTTGGTCATCTCTTTTTGGTTCTCTTATTTTTATTATTTTTGAAATTTTACATATAAGGCCTATTATTTTTATTCATGATAAAAATATTTAAAATCTTGCTAAGCACCCTATGGGTGTTACAGTTATGTGCCTGCTCTCACAAAGAACATCATTTCAGTTTCTTGTTTAGACAAGAAAGGTTTTTCGTTTATAATAAAGAACAAATGTTGTTCCGTTTACTTAAACAAAATGTTCTATTGTAGTGTACCTCTGATGAACGAACTCTACATTCTAGACTTAGAGAACCCCATCTATAACATAAGTACCAAAAGATTCAAGTCAAATGATATGAACTGAACATATCTCTGGCATTGTCGCTTATGTCATATAAATGAGAATCGCTTATCCCAGCTCCATAAAGATGGTTTGCTAGGCTCATTTGATTTCGAATCATATGAGACATGCGAGCCATGCCTACTGGGCAAGATGACCAAGACTCCCTTTAGTGGACACAGCGAAAAAGCAACTGACTTGTTAGACCTTATACATAGTGATGTATATGGCCCTTTCAATGTCGCTGCAAGAAGTGGTTATAGGTACTACATTATATTTACTGATGATTTCAGTAGATATGGTTATGTGTATCTGATGACACATAAGTCACAATCCTTTGAAAAGTTTAAAGAATTCAAGAATGAAGTACAAAACTAGCTAGGCAAGAGTATTAAGATACTTTGATCAGATAGAGGTGGTGAATACCTTAGCCATGAGTTCGTGACTATCTAGCTGAGTGTGAGATTCTATCCCAACTCACTCCTCCTGGAACACCACATGCTTATAAAGGTCCCTTGGTAGCTAAAGGTTTCAATCATATTCATGGTATTGATTATGATGAAACTTTTTCTCCAGTAGCGATGTTTAAGTCCATTCGGATCATGCTTGCTATTGCAGTATACCACGATTATGAGATTTGGCAGATGGATGTCAAAACCGCGTTTCTGAATGGAAACTTGCTCGAGGATGTGTACATGACACAACCTGAGGATTTTGTAGATCCACTACATACTGCAGAGTATGCAAGCTGCATAAGTCTATTTATGGACTAAAGCAAGCTTCTCAGAGCTGGAATCTTCTATTCGATGATGCGATCAAATAGTTTGGTTTCATCAAGAATGAAGATGAACCCTGTATCTACAAGAAGGTTGTTGGGAGCACAATTGTCTTCCTTGTATTGTATGTGGATGACATACTACTCATTGGAAACGACATTCCTTTGCTGCAGTCTGTAAAGACTTGGCTGGGGAATTATTTCTCAATGAAGGACTTAGGTGAAGCAGCCTATATTCTAGGCATAAAGATCTATAGAGATAGATCTAAGAAATTGCTTAGCCTAAGTCAAAGTACATATATTGACATGGTATTACTACGGGTTGCCATGCAGAATTCCAAGAAAGGATTTCTGCCGATGTCACATGGTGTGAGCCTTTCGAAGACTCAAAGTCCCTCTTCTAGAGAGGAGAGAGATCGCATGCATAAGATCCCTTATGCTTCAGCCATAGGATCTATCATGTACGCCATGCTATATACTCGTCCTGATGTTTTGTATGCTTTAAGCATGACAAGCAGATACCAGTCAGATCCAGGTGAACGTTACTGGATAGTGGTTAAGAATATTCTTAAGTACCTGAGAATGACTAAAGACTATTTCTTGATATTTGGAGGCGATGACGAGCTAGCTGTAAAGGGTTACAGTGATGTCAGCTTCCAAACTGACCAGGATGATTATAGATCACAGTCTGGGTTTGTGTTTTGCTTGAATGGAGGTGTGTGAGCTGGAAGAGTTTGAAGCAGGACATAGTTGCTGATTCTACAATAGAGGTCGAGTATATTGTTGCATCAGAAGTAGCAAAGGAGGCAGTTTGGATCCACAAGTTCATTACTGAGCTTGGGGTGGTTCCTAGCATAGCCTATCCTATAGAGCTCTATTATGATAATAATGGAGCAATTGCACAGGCTAAGGAACCTCGCTCACACCAGCGGATCAAACACATACTACGATGCTTCCATCTCATTCGAGAGATCATCGATAGAGGAGATGTGAAGATTTGCAGAGTACCCACAGAGGCTAATGTCGTTGATACCTTGACCAAGACTTTGGTGCAGAGTACACACTAGGTCATTAGGCCTTAGAGCCTACACTGATTGGCACTAGTGCTAGTGGGAGATTATTAGTTAGAGCCCTAGAGCCAATCATATGATGATTGTTGTATGGACTCGATGTATTATATTCCTATATACTAATAAAGGCATTTCTTATGGTTATTATACTTACTTGTATTGGTGCCAAATAACTAAGTATAATAGCGTCCTTGAGTAGAAGGTTCTTATCTATATCAATCGATTGGTTGAATTGATAGTGAGATGATATAGAGAACACTACTCTTAATGATTCCTAGTCAAGTATTAACATTCAGGGACAATGTTAATGCGATGAGAGTAGCATATAGGTCAACTCGATGACTTGATCTCACAAGTCATGGATATAGAGATATCAAGTTGACACATGGGTATGCATTGGAGAATGTATACTGAATGACCCGCCATGAGAAAGTATCATGGATCGTTATATGAGTGTCATATACTTTCTCATGTGACTATTAGTATGACTATGAGTCCTTGGACCTGAAGTCACCATGGTTCCCTACATAAGGAGTTGCATACTTTGACTTCGTCAAACGTCACCCGTAACTGGGTGGACTATAAAGGCGATTACTAGGTATGTAACAAATTATGTAGAGGGATGTGAGTGATGTAGATGGGATCTATCCCTCCTATATGACGGGAGTGACATCATGATTCTTGATAGAGTGAGACCACTAAGTGCATGGTCATGCCCAAATGAGTCAATATGAGATATTGAGCTCATTTGTTTAGAGTGAGTCTACTTGGAGTTCAAGACATAGAATGATTAGAGGATGACACGGTCTATGCCTCAATTTAATCAATCTAGATGTCAAGGATAGATGGGCATTGTCACATATTGTGAGAGTCACAATTAGTAGTCACAAAGGTGATGTTGGATCTCAACATTCTTGTAACTTGGGTAGTAATGATGTGTTGCTAGATACCGCTCATTACTTATGTTTCTAAATGAGTTTAGAACCATTGCCAACGTTACAAGAACCTATAGGGTCACACGCAAAAGGAAATTAGATGGAGATTAGGTTCATATGATGGACCAAGAGGATTAGGTTCATATGATGAACCAAATTGGATTAAGAGTCATCCAAATTAGACTAATTGAGTTGGACTCAATTTGATTCATGTGTCTAATGAGTCTAATTTAGATTATGATTCATTGAGTCAATTTAAATCAATAAATAGAGATTCATTGAATTAAGTTAACTTGAATCATATGTTGGATTTGATCAACCATGGGAGATGAGAGGTCAAGTTTGACTTGACTTGAGATGGAAGATGAAGGGTCAAGGTTGACTTGACCAATTGCCACCTCATTGTGACTTGGCATAGGACTGGCCAATGATGATGGTCCACATCATCAAGGCTACATCAAGTGTGTGCCACCTCATGACGGAGACCAAGAGTCATGACTCTTGGTATTACATGGAGGTTTAAAAGTCTCTAAAAGTGGTCGACCACATTGTAGGTGAATGAATGCATTTTGTTTTCTCATTCAAGACATCATCTTCTTCCTTTCTTCTTCTTCTTCTCTCCCTATCCTCCATTGCCGAAACCCCTTCAGAGTGCTAGCACACTCTAAGTGATTTTTCTCCACCTTTTTTCCGTGTGGATACTTGTAGAGGAGTGTTCACTTGACACTCTACGAGATTCGACAACTTTTGGACTAGCGGGATAAGCGAAGGGCTTCGCTACAAAGGTATAATCTCTACCATGTATATCTAGTGCAGATCTAGGAGAAAACTATGTATATGTAAATTTTTATTTTCGCACGGATCCGTGGCAAGAACTTCGAGGTTTTCCACAACGCAAAAAGTGATTTTTGCGGCTTAAAAGTTCTTACAAGCGCAAGTTCCACCCAATATGAGATATCGTATAACGAGGAGAAGTTGTTGCTACCTAGATTATATCAGATGATAACCTAGAAGATCCTTTCACTAAGGCCCTTAAGGCAAGAGCCTTTGATGGGCATATTGAAGGGTTGGGAATCAGATGTATGGCAGAGAATATGGCAGCATAGTCTTTTAGTATAAGTGGGAGATTGTTAGAGTGTATACTAAAAGCCTAGCCTTTTGTAAACATTTTATTGTGAAATAAAGAATCACATTGGTCAAATGTCTATATTTATATGCTAAGTGTAGTTGTTCAATTAATTTATATTGTAGATAACATGGTGTGTGGTGTCACACACAGAAGATAATGTTATCAATTCCTTATAAATTATAAACAGTAGCTCACGACTAAAATGGAAAGGAACAAACCATTGGAATAGTCGTAGTGTAATTTGGTATTAGTTTATCTTAACTATAAAATTATACTAGTACACTCTAGTGTATTGAGCAGGATCATTTAAGATAAGTTCTTTTTATACTGACTGAATAAAAGAATAAGACCTTTGTTATTATGGAAGTGTTTGCTCTTAATCCTGATATAATAACAAACACATATATCTAGTATTTATTTCTTTGACTTATCAATGGGTGAGATTTAGTTCGATAAATCAAGAGGCCTGATAAGTTGGGAAATGATATTATTTATAGTGTGTATTTTTGATTATAGAAGGAAACTGTGTCCTAGTAATTTAGGTTGATGATGTCCCCAAGAGGAGATCAAAAGGGTTGTCATGTAAACCCTACAGGTGGACTTAGTCCGTCATGATGATAAGGTTGAGTGGTACTACTCTTGGAGCTAGATACTAATTAAGTGAGTTGTCAGTAACTCATTTAATTAGTGGACATTTTGTATCTTAGATACAGGGAGACTAACACACTCATGATAAGAAGGAGCCCAAAATGTAATTTGAGATTGGTGCGGTAGTTCAATAATAATTCTTTGTGGTATGAATTATTATTGATGAAATTAAGTTGGGTGTTCGGGGCGAATACGATAAGCTTAATTTCATCGGGAGACCAAAACCAATTCCTCCTCTCGGTCCTATCGTAGCCTCTTATTTATAAAGTGTTATACCTACATATACCCACCTTCCTACCCAATCTTAGGTGACTGGCCAAGCAAGCTTGGAGTCCAAGCTTAGGCCGGCCAAGCCAAAGGTTGAGACAAGTAAAGGTGGCCGGCCCTAGCTTGGAGCCCAAGCTTAGTGTGGCCAACCATATATAAAATAAAAGGATTTTATTTTATTTTTTAAATCTATTCTTATGTGGATACTATGGTTTTAAAAAAGAGTCAAAAATTTAAATCTTTTATTTTATAGCTTTCTACAAAAGATTAAGTGACAGATTTGATATCTTTCCTTATTTGTAGTTAAAAGGAAGATTTTAATTTTTGATAAAACTTTCCTTTTTTGTAACCATCTACATAATTTAAAAGAGAGTTTTAAAATTAAATCTTTTCTATTATAGTTTCTACAAAAGATTAAGTAAAGATTTGATATCTTTCCTTATTTGTAGATTAAAAGGAAGATTTTAATTTTAAAGAAAACTTTCCTTTTTGGAAATCATCCACATGTTTTAATAGAGAGATTTTAATTTATAAAATTTTTCCTTTTATAACCAACCATGAAGGGAAAATTTATTAGAGAAATTTTTATTTTAAAAATTTTCGGAAACGAATAAGGAAGTTTTAATTTTGTGTTTAAAACTTGCCTTTGGAGCACATGAGGTGGCCGTGTTAGAGTGTATACTAAAAGCCTAGCATTTGTAAACATTTATTTTTAAATAACGAATCACATTGATCAAAAATGTCTACATTTATGCTAAGTGTAGTTGTTCAATTAATTTATATTGTAGATAACATGGTGTGTGGTATCACATACAGAAGATCATGTTATCGGTTCTTTATAAATTATAAACAGTAGCTCACGACTAAGATGGAAAGGAACAAACCATTGGAATAGTCATAGTGTAATTAGGTATTAGTTTATCTTGATTAATAAATTACACTAATACACTCTAAGTGTATTGAGTAGGACCATTTAAGGTAAGTTATTTTTATACTAACTTAATAAAAGAACAAGATCTTAGTTATTATGAAAGTGTGTGCTCTTAATCCTAATATAATAACAAGCACATATATTTAGTATTTATTTCTTTGACTTATCAAAGGGTGAGATTTAGCTCGATAAATCAATAGGCCCGATAAGTTGAGAAATGATATTACTTATAGTGTGTGTTGTTGATTATAGAATGAAACTGTGTCCTAGTCATCTAGGTTGAGAATGTCCTCAAGAGGAGCTCATAAGGATTATCATGTTAAACCCTACAGGTGGACTTAGTCCGACATGACAATGAAGTTGAGTGGTACTATTCTTGGACTAAGACATTAATTAAAATGAGTTGTCAGTAACTCAATTAATTAGTGGACATTCGATATATTAAACACAGGGAGACTAACACACTCATGATAAGAAGGAGCTCATAATATAATTTGGGATTGGTGCGATATGTTGGGACTTTCGGGCCACAAAAAATGCTTTTTTTGCGTTGTAGAAACCCCGAAGTCTTGCCACCGGATCTGTGCGAAGATTAAAATAAATTCATGTACTTGTTTCTATTCTAGATCTACATGGTAGAGATTTTATACCTTTTATGTGAAGCCCTTCGCTTATCCCACTCGTCCAAGGTTGCCAGATCTCGAGAGTGTCAAGTGAACACTCCTCTATATGTATCGACACGAACAACGAGATGGAGAAAAGTCACTAGAGTGTGCTAGCACTCTTTGTGGCTCACGGCAATGAAGGAAGAGGGAGAGTAGAGAGGAAGAGATGAGGAAGAAGAAGGAGTGAATGAGAACACAATTTCATTCACTTGCAATCAAGTGGTCGGCCACATCATGGAGAGGTTATAAACCTCCATGGGATACCAAGAGTCATGGCTCCTGGTCTCCCTCATGAGGTGGCATTTGGTCAAGTCAATCTTGACCAAATGATATGGCCTTGATGATGTGTAACACCATCATTGGTCGGCCCTATGCCAAGTCACAATGACATGGCATTTGGTCAAGTCAAAGTCAAGTAAAACTTGACTCTTCATCTTCCCTCCTAAGTCAAGTCAAACTTACCTAAATTCTCCCATGATTGATCAAATCTAACCATTGATTCAAGCCAATTTGATTTAATGAATCTCTATTCATTAAACTAAATTAATTTAATGAGTCATAATCTAAATTAGACTCATTGGACACATAAATCAAATTGAGTCTAACTCAATTAGTTTAATTTGGATTACTCTTGATCTAATTTGGTTCATCACATGAACCTAATCCTCTTGATTCATCATATGAACCTAATCTCCATCTAATTGCCCTTTGTGTGTGACTCTATAGGTTCTTGTAATGTTGGAAATGCTCCTAAACCCATTTAGAAGCATAAGTAATAAGCGGTATCTAGCAACACATCATTACTACCCAAGTTACAAGAATGTTGAGATCCAACATCACCTTGTGACTACTAATTGTGACCCTCACAATATATGATAATGTCCTTCTATCCTTGACATCTAGATTGATTAAATTGCGGCATAGACCGTGTCATCCTCTAATCAATCTATATCTTGAACTCCAAGTAGACTCACTCTAAACAAATGAGCTCAATATCTCATATTGACTCATTTGGGAATGGCCATGCACTTAGTGGTCTCACTCTATCAAGAATGATGATGTCACTCCCGTCATATAGGAGGGATAGATCTCATCTACATCATTCATATCCCTCCGCATAAATTGTTACATACCCAGTAATCGCCTTTATAGTCCACCCAGTTACGGGTGACGTTTGACGAAGTCAAAGTATGCAACTCCTTATGTAGGGAACCATGGTGACTTCAGGTTCAAGGACTAATAGTCATACTAATAGTCACATGAGAAAGTATATGACACTCATATAACGATCCATGATACTTTCTCATGGCGGGTCATTCAGTATGCATTCTCCAATGCATACCCATGTGTGAACTTGATATCTCCATATCCATGACTTGTGAGATCAAGTCATCGAGTTGAACTACATGCTAGTCTCGTTGCATTAACATTGTCCCTGAATGTTAATACTTGACTAGGAATGATTAAGAGTAATGTTCTCTATATCATCTCACTATCGATTCAACCAATCGATTGATATAGATAAGAACCTTCTACTCAAGGACGATATTATACTTAGTTATTTGACACCAATACAAGTAAGTATAATAACCATAATGAAATGTCTTTATAAATATATAGGAATATGATACATCGAGTCCATACAACAATCATCATATGATTGGCTTTATGGCTCTAACTAATACGGTAGTGCAATAATAACTCTCTAGTGGAATGAGTTATTGTTGATGAACTTGAGTTGTGTGTTCGGGGCGAACACGGGATACTCAAGCTCATCGGAAGGTCAAAACCAATTTCTCCTCTAGGTCCCTGTCATAGCTTCATTAATGCCTCAAGTCCACTCATGAAAAGCCTTTCTTGGTGTCCAAGAGGGGGTCGGCCCATGGCTTGGTGACCAAGCCATAGGGACTGGCCAATTCCTTCTCAAAGGGGTCGGCCCTTTGCTTGGTGTCCAAGCAAAGAGGGGCCGACCACAATAAATTCAAATAGGAGGGGTGTTTTGAATTTTTAAAATCTTCTCTTTGTAGAAATCTACAAATTTTAAAAGAGAGATTTTAAGATTAAAAACTTTCCTTATTTGAATTAGGCCACATGGTTTGAAAGAAAGTTCAAAAGTTTGAAAACTTTCATTTTTAATCATCCTCATGGTTTTTAGAAAAAAGGAAGATAAATTTTAAATTTGAAACTTTCTATTTTTGTAACCATGTTAAAAAAGAAAAATTTTAGAAGAGAAGTTTTAAATTTTAAAACTTGGTTTTAAATTTTTAAAACTTTCCTTTTTTAACTTCCACAATAGGAAAGCGAGCTTGTAAAATTTTATAAGAGGATTTCTTCTTTTATAAAATTTTATAAAAATTATTTTTCTCCTTGATGATGTGGCCGGCCACCCTTGCTTGGTGCCCAAGCAAGGGGCCGGCCAATCAATCCATGATTGATGATTGAATCAATCAAGAGGAAAGAAAAGGAAAAATAAAAGGGGAAATGAAAAAACAAGAGGATGATTTTAATTTTTGTAAAAAGTCTTTCTTTATTTGCCTTGGGCAAGTAATATAAAAGAAGGGGAAAGGAGACCTCATGTATTATCAATTCTTATTCTCAAGTTGGTGCTTTCTCTTGTGGTCGGCCCTCTCCCTCTCTTTTTCCCCTTGCTCTCTTTTGTTCTCTTGTGGTGGTGGTCGGATTTTAGAGAAGGAGGAAGAAGGATTTTGGGTGGTGTTCATCTTGGAGGATCGTCACCCACACGACGTCCAAGGCGAGGCGAGGAATACGGCAGAAGATCTCGAGGTTATTAGCATACAAAGAAAAGGTATAACTAGTAATTGTTTTCCGCATCATGCTAGTTATTTTTCTTTGTAAGAATTCCAAACACAAGAGGCATTAGATTCTAGTTTTTCGAATTTGTAATTTGTGTTTGTGTTTTTTTTATTTTTTGAATTTGTGATTCGATTGTTCTTTTTGGTTAAACCTAATATTATTTTAGGAAATTAAATATTTAATTTCGTTAAAAAGTTTTGTCGAGACAGTGGTGGATGCTCCCATACCCAAAAAGGTCATGTGCCTCACCATATTTGTCCTGGGAACCGATTTTCAAAATAGATATTTAATTGAATTTGTAACATAGGTTGATTTGGATCAATAGTGTTAAGTTCTGCTTGCGATCCATGTCCAAACCATTAAGAACAGATAAGTTAAATTTGGAATCAATAATGTTAAGTTCCGTTTGCGATTCCTAATTTAACTTCTAAAGAACACAATAGGTTGTTTAGGAAAGGTTCGACACTTGTACAAAACTTTTATACAGTGGAACCGGTACGATCTTCCTAGGACCAACCAACAATTGGTATCAGAGTTATGGTTTGCCTTTGTGTTTTTTGGTTTTCAATTAATTATGCACATGTCATACATAATTTAGGCAGGATAATAGTAGGATGTGCTAACTTTGTGGTTGCAGGCTCCAACTATTATAGCTTATAGATGTTGTGTGTGATTGGACCCTTGGACATGTCAAGGGCATTATTTTGTATGTACATGATTGTATGTATCAAATACAGCAGGAGCTATATTAGTTTTAGAATTTTACATTTTTTTCGATCTAGATTACATGTACATTCCTTTATGGAATATAGGATCGATATATGTAAAATTATATATTTGTCGCGGATCGTATCCTTGCGAGGCGTGGTGCTATTAGAGGACCATAGGCGCAGCGGAAAAGGAAGCTCGATAGACCCGACAGCATGAACCCTAGGGCTGGCAGCACTCAAAGGACAGTGATGAAAAGGCCATAATTGTTGGAAAATTAATTTTCATATTTATTGCTTTATTTACTGTGATGTGTGTGTGCATATGATATGTGCCTGTTATAGTTAAAATTTCTCACCTTAAATAACTAAGTGGGAGAGGGATTTTTAAATAAATTTCACGGTGTCCATTACTGGTTTGTAAGTGATGCAACAAGCTTGCATGTTGGCTCTGAGTGCCTCCCTTCACAACGGATGGGTTTGTTGCGGATCACTAGACCAAACTTCCTTTATGGATGGTTATAGGAAATTATTTAGGAGCGTGTGATCTTCTCCAACTGAAGGGGCACAATCCTATTTAATGGACTAAGTATCAAATAATGGTATACACTTAGACGCATTCAATAGTATCCTCCCCAACGGAGTCACTACTATTGTTTTGCGTGATCAAAAGAATACCAACTATTAATTTGTCATAAAATTAGGTAAAACCCCCTCTTATAATTATTTGAATTTGTATACGTCCACACTAACGTGGCATACAAAATTCACGGTGTTTGAGGTAATTTTATTTGTCATAAAGTTAGGTTGATAAAATAAAATGGGTAATACCTCCTCTTACAAACAATTGAATTTGTATACGTCCACACTAACGTGACATACAAAATTCATGGTGTTTGAGGTAATTTAAGGTTGACAAGATAATTAATGGGTTAAACCCTATTCTTACAAATGTTTGAATTTGTATACGTCCACACTAACGTGGCATGCATAATTCCCGGTGCTTGAGGTGTTGGTGAATTTAAATAATATTATTTGAGGAATCAATAGTATTATAAATTCAAAGTTTTGACCAAATATTTGATCAAAGAAAGATCAATTATTAATTTTATTTGTCATAAAAGATAGGTTGACAAGATAATAAAATTAATGGATAAAATCTCCTATTAAAATTTGAATTTGTATACGTCCACACTAACATGACATACAAAATTCACGGGGATTTTAAGGTGTTGGTCTTAACCAAATATTTTTGTGATTCTTAGAATTTCAAATGTTTGTCAATCCCCTAGCTGTTATACTATAGAATAGACTTAGTAGTCCCAATTATGATTGGAAACAAAACTTGGACTCTAAGGTGGACTGTCCTCTCAGAAATGAGAACAATAAAAGTGTATTTAATTCATTAGTTGTTGAAACATGTTTAGTGGTGTTATCTAACGGTACCTGGTATGTAGATATGGGAGTCACTGATCATGTCTGCAATTCATTGCAGGAGTTCTAGGGAACCTGACAACTATGTGAAAGGGAAAATACTGTCTACATGGGCACTATTACAAAAGTAGCAGCTGTTGCAGTGGAAGATGTTTATCCTTTGAAAGGAATAAAACATTGATTGTCTTGACGTACTAAGTTTTAGAAAGAACTTGATTTCAGTTTCTAAAACTATTTAAGGATTGATATACTGTCTCTTTTGATAACAAAGTTGTTATCAAGAAAAAGAGGAAAGTTATCTGTTCTAGTATGTTGGTTGGCAATTTATAACTTCCACGATGCAACAAATTGAAAATTAATAACACATCTTCTAACTCTAATAAGAGAAAACAACCTTCGGAAATGAACTAATCATATCTTTGGCATTTAAGGCTAGGTTATATTAACTTAAGTAGGATTCAAAAGATAATAGCCGATGAACTTTTGGGTTCATTGGTAGTGGAAACCTTTCCAACCTGCGAGTCTTACTTGGAAGGAAGAATAACCTCTAGCTTTTAAGTCTAAGGGGTATAGAGCCAAAGATGTGTTGGAATTGGTTCATTCTGATTTGTGTAGATCTATGACTATCCAGTCAAGAGATGGATTCGAATATTTTGTCTATTTTATAGACAACTATTCAAGATACGGGTATATTTACTTGATGCACCGCAAGTCTAAGTACTTTGATAAGTTCAAAGAGTACAGGGCTGATGTGGGGAAATGTCAAGGTAAAAGTATCAATACACTACGGTGAGATCGTAGTGGCGAGCACCTCTTAGGAGAGTTTAGGAGTCACTTATCAGAAGTTGGGACTCAATCCCAACTAAACTGCACCTAGTACACCCCAACAGAATAGTGTAGAAGAAAGAAGGTATATGACTCTTATGAAAATGTGTAGATTGATGATGAGTTATTCAGAAAATTATCAAATTTATTTTAAGGATACACTCTGGTAACGGAAGTGAACATAGTACCTTCTAAGTCAGAACTCACTACTCCCATAGAATTGCAGAATAGGCGAAAGCCTAATCTGAAGCATATTCGGATTTGGGTTAGGCCAACACATGTGCTGAAGGGAGACACTGAGAAGTTGGACAAGAGTTCACTTGATTGTGGGTTATTCTAGAGAAACGAAAGGAGTTTAGTAGTCCTTAAAAATCAGAAGGTCATTGTAAGCACCAATGTCCGATTTTTAGAATAGGACTATGTAATGAACCACAAGCCCATAAGTAAATTTGTTCTTAAGGAAATAATAAAGGACATGTTGTACAAGATGAAATATCACAAGAAACTGCAACACGTATCACAAATGATACACGATTACAGACAATGCCTCGTCGTAGTGGGAGGGTTGTTAGGTAACCTAAAAGATTCATGTTTTGGGAGAGTTTTTGGACTTGATCCCAAGTGAACATGAACCTGATCCCCGGACATATGACGAAGCGCTCCAAGATAAAGATGCAGTATCTTAGCAAAGAGCAATGAATACAGAATTATAATATATGTATTCTAATAGAGTCTGGGAGCTTATAGAACCACCAAATGGTGTAAAAGCCATTGGGTGAAACTAAGTCTATAATAGGAAAAGAAGGATAGACAGGAAGGTGGAAACTTTCAAAGCAAGGCTTGTTGAAAAAGGAAACTTTTCACCGGTAGCCATGCTTAAAGTCTATCCGGATTCTTTTATCTATTGATGCTCATATGGATTATGAGATTTGGCAAATGGATGTCAAGATAGTTTTTCTTAATGGAAGTCTTGAAGAAAACATCCATATAACGCAACCAGAGGGGTTTATTGACAAGGGCTAAGAGCATCTAGCATGTAAGCTCAATCTGTCACGCCCCAAAGGAGTCCCTGCCAGACAAAAATCCGGCAGAGTCTCCCCTGTACCAGTGACAATATGAAGCATCACTACAAGCACAATACATCAGCCACATGCGGCTGGAATATTTATATACACAACCACGCAGTTATAATAACAGCCCACACGGCTGGAATGAAACAATCACAACCACGCAGTTATATATAAAACAGCCCACACGGCTGTACTAAAAACCAACACAGCGGAAAAATGAAAACGGAAAGCCCACGCAAGACAAATAGATACAATGCATGCCGGCACGGCTTAAACACAAATACAACACTAAAATCATAGGATAGCCACATGGCTATACACAAATACAATGCCAAAAATAAGAAAAGAATATACAAAGAAAGCAAGCGCGATCTTCGGATGTGACGTAGGACCCGGCAGACAGGATACTCCGAGCGACACCAGCCATCTACAAGCTACCTGAAAACATAAATGTATACATGCGGTGGTGAGTATACGTAACTCAGCGGGTAATAGAAAAGATAGTGCATGGCCTATAAACAATATGGAGATCACAAGTATACAGTCTCAGTAGGGAATATGAACATGGTCATACTATCATAATCAATGCATCTGAACATACCTGACATATTAACCTGACATAAACTGTACAAAGCACAACTAACATAATGATAGATACAAACCCAATCTGGAATCGACCCATGGTACAATGATCAGTAAACTCACCGGATCTGCAACAGATATACCCGTGACACCTGTGCAATATAAGTACGACTGCATATACATGTAAAATAAATGACATGTATGCAACATGGCAACCAAGTGCAACAATCATATCTCAAACAAGTGCAACAACGACAATCACATGCAACTAGTAACTACTAGGCATGTATGCAAATGCAGATGCACCGCGCATCAAATGCAAGAATAATAACTGCGTATGCATGCTCCATGGTCACCCCCGCCACCTCTCTAGACACCACGACCCCTGTATGGCCGAGAGGCTTGGGTCTGTGACGACTGTACTACCCTCCAGCCCACTATATAGTGGTCGAGGCGGACAGTCCGCTAATAGCTATCTAGCTAAATAGCATCAGGGTCCCTGACTGCTCACAACGCCGGATCTCACTAAACCTCGTGACCGGGTGGCACGACAGGACTAGCAGCAACTGCTCCAACTACCACTACCCATGAGTGGCCGAGTGTGCGGTGCTAAACCAAACCAACTGATGACTCTCTCACCACAAGGGAGATAATGGTCATCAGATGCAATGAATGATGAACATGCTATATATATATATAATCATCATCCATGCAATAACTCCAAACCTCAAAAATACCTCCAACAAGAGTATAATCGTCATGATACCACCACGTATCCCACCAAACACATATACACAACTATACGCGTATAATCAACCAAAAATCTCCAATAATCCACTAGACACATATGCACCGAACGTAAGTACAATCAACATGTATCCTCCAATAATAACCACATCAGACACGTGTATAAACCATAAACATACAATCAACACAACTCCTCCAAAAATACATAACCAAACACGTGTGTACATACAACATGCAAATGTAGGGTCAACATGATGACTCCTAAAATACATACCAAGCTACATACAATCAACATTATATGCATAAATCAGCATGATAAACCCAACAACTCGACAATCCCCACTATACATACTCTACACGCGTAATCCCAGCAGAGTAGAAATCAAGAGTAGAGACTGCATATGATATAACTAGGACATCTCAAAGATCAAGCATAAGGATCAAGCAGGAAGGCAACCAACAAATACGATATAAGGAAAAGTAGCCTAATCCATCACATAAAACCATGCACTAAGCTCAATAAAATCTACATAGAGTCAAGGAAGAAATACCCGCCTTGATACGTAGATCGTGTCCAGAATAAATCCCACGTCGTGATAATCATCCCATATCAAGGTCCTGCATCAATCAATATATATATATATATATATTTTATTTAGCTAAAATCATATGAATTAAAATAGCTAAATAAAATCCCTGCCCAATCAGGATAACTCCACCCAAATCTGATCTTTGATTAATCCTCCAAATAACCCTTGATCACACTCCTTCTAGATCCCAACATAATCCATAATCTATTAATCAATCCAAAACTCATTAATCAACACATCTTAAATCCAACTCACATAATTCATCATCAATCAAACACTAATCCAAACTCATCATAAATCCTTCTAATCCTAAACTAAACACCCCGCATCTAATAATCAATCTAATGATCCCAATGTCAAACATGAAATCATGATAATCATCCCCCTACATAATCCATCATTTAATCCATGACTTCGCATGATCAAACACTCATTAACCAAACTACACAGATCACAACCTTAAATGAAATCTGATACACGCTATATTAACCCAAAACTATCATCAATACTCCACCAATTCATCACCAAAAAGGCAAACTCACTTCCAATTCCATAATGAAATCAATCCAATGCACTAAACAACCATGAATTTATTTCACACTAAGAAGAAAACTAATGGTAGACACTTACCTTAAGGATGGTAGCAAATCCAGTAGCTCAACAGTGCTACACTCCACTGTCCAGAACTCAACAGAAACTCCAGCTTACCCAAAACCTTCACAGCTTCAAGAACCTCTGCTAACCGCTACCAAAGAACCCTACACGAATTTCTTCCAAGATCAAACCCAAAAACCTAATTACAAAGCAAATTTGGTTTGCTGAACCTTTGTAAACAGAGTCTTACTCACCTCAACCGAACCCCAATTCTTCAACCAAAACCTCAACAGCAGCTGGAAAGAAAGAGAGCAGTGATCGACATAGAAGAAAATCCACCAATATGCTAATTCAATGCCTCCTCCTAATCCGGATCAGAGAGAGAGCATCACAAAGGAGCAAAACCTTTGAATCCATTAGAGTCCAGAGGAAACTTACCTAACTCGATCGCTCGATTCAATCCATCTGATGGAAAGACACAGAGCATACGCAGTGATCAGATCCAGGAGGAAGATTGAAGGAGGTCAATCGGCTAGGGGGCGATGCAATCACAATCTCGCTGTGCCCTAGCTCCGCCGGATCACCGTCGATCGCCCACAAGAAATTGTCGAAGAAGTGATCGGCCCACTGGAGAAAACTTGGACAGATTTAGCTCCTTCAAGATTCCGGTGACGATCCTCAAGCGGCATAAGGAGGCCGAGACCATCGGAAAGAGTTGTCCTCCGTCGACGTCGAGTCCTCCGCGAGAGAGAGCAATGGCAGAGAGGAAACCGAGAGGTGAGGAAGAAGAATCGGCCACTTATTTTCCCCTCAAAGCTCCGGTGGTTGCCTGCGCCGGCGACGTCGGGAGAGGAAGAGTAATATCGCCGATCGCTAGTGTGGGAGGAGGAGATGCAAAGAACCGAGAAGGGAGAAGAATCGGGAATAGGGGAGAGAAAATCGGGAACTTAGGGGTTAGGTTTTTAATTAAATACTTAGGTTAGATTTAATTAAGCCCTAAGTTAGTTTCTCAATCAACTCCCTACTTTATTGGGTACCCAAAACAGGCTTCCTCTGTACCCCGAATCCATCCCCTCAAAACGGGTCATACGGACTCCGTTTAAATCCCGAAAAATTTCTAAAAATTCCTGAAAAATCTCATAAGATTTTTCATCCAATAATATTTATTATTTACTTTTACGGTATCTTACATTCTCCCCCACTAATAAAAATTTGGTCCCCAAATTTACTGGTCAACTCAGGGATCCTCATCCAAAGTAACCACCAATCAACATCCTCATATACCACTTCATCCAAATATCATGAACCAATCTCCAACCATAAAGAATGACTATGTGGGTTATAAACTCACCCTACATCTGCTACTCCCAAACTGCTACCTAGCCAACCGCGGGATAAATCAACTACCTCTGAAAACCACAATCCACTACCAACAGATCATCCCACATCAGTATAGGGCACTCAAACGATCCATCAGTCTGAGGGTGAAAATCTATACTAACGTAAAGCTCCTACCCCAAAATCTACTATAACCACAGTCACAACTATGAGGTGAAATCGCTAATCTCCATCCAAAACAATACTCAGAGATACCTCATCCAGTCTGGAAATCCCTCTTGAGTATAATCCTGCTACTCCATCCAAAAGAATCCGTCGTCCATACTGATAGCTAGGGAGCAAAGTCATCAACTAATCCATGATTACCCAAACCATCATATTCCTGGATAATCCCACAACAAAAACCGTCACAACTTGCTTCCAACTCGACTCTAGTATCCAAATCAACAAAGACAATCCTACTGATCTCCGATGTTCAGCCTCCACCTGCTGACACACTAGACATCAAGCTACAAAATCCACGATATCTTCCTTCATGAAAATTCACCAATAAGAACACTCCAAATCTCTATACATCAGATATCACCCGAATGTATCACAAATCCAGATCAATGTGTTTCCTGCAGTAACTCCTCTCGGATAAGAAATGACTCGGAAACACACATAATCTCCTACGAAGATAAAGAATTTCATTCTCATTACATGATAATTTGGTATACTGGCATGAGACTACTCCGTTCATGCTACATCGAAACCACACCAAACCCCAGGTACGATACATCCGCGTAGAGTACAAATCCGTCTGCACTAGAAAGCATAACTGATACGGTGCAGTTAACAACTTTTCGTTTCAACTCCTGAAACTGATCTCGTACGCATCTATCTAGGAAAATTCCACACCCTTCCTAGATAGTCCAGTCAACGACATAAATACTGGAGGAAACCCTCAACTAATCTCCGATAATATCCATCCTGACCACGAAAGGAACAGCGAATCCCCGGTATAGACTACGCCTACTCCTAACTGATAACAGCCTCTATCTCCTATGGATCCACCGATATCCTCTACTACACATAACGTGTCTCAGAAACTCGTAAAAGACAATCACAATACGTACTACTAACTTCACATATAGACGTTCCCGTCGAAACATCCCTAGAACTATACGAAGCTAGTGTACGTGATCCACCTCGGATCGGGAATAGATCACAACATCACCAATAAAGACAATGAAAACTGATCCAAACACCCTAATGATACCAAGTACATCAAGTCCATAAAAACATCTAGGGTACTGTAAGCCTAAACGATAACACCATAGACTCATAATATCCGTACAACAAACACTCTCAACCCCAAGATCCCCAACAAATCTGTGATCCGATCACTAACTACAAATCATCAAATCCATAAATATCACACAAGTGCTACCCCTCATGTCTCTATCAGCATCAAATACTAAACAATAAATCATCAAATCAAACATCCACTAATAGATTATCAAAAGATAACATATCACCACACCTGATCTCACAATATCCACCAAACTCCAATCATCCTCAACATCAATCAATCATACCAGATAGGCACCTAAACAAAGATAGAGAAAAAGGAAAGCATCCAACCCTCAACACCTACTGCCAACAAACTAAATGTATCCTAAAAAAGTCTGTCAAATCTCATCATCTCATCCTTTCTGATAATCAAATATCCATAATAAAGGAATGCCAATCTAAAATCAAAGGGTCACACAATCTCTTGACTAAGAGTCTACTCATCCAAAGCGCATCAACATCACCCTCATAATCATCCTATATATATCCCTCGACAAAAGCTGATGAAAGGATCGAATCCTCTATCCTAAAATATAGACTACAAGATCAGGTAGAATGATCAAATGGTCAAGATTTTGAGTTACTTGATAGAGACAATGTTAGATGAGTCGTCTAACCATTGTCTTGTACCCCTTATTACTGTGATTGCTCCATCTGAGGTTCAGTAACCTCCAGTATCGAGCAATGCACACGAGGTAAAGAGGTACTCTCTCTCCAAACACCTCAAGGAAATCACTAAGTGATGACCTGATCTCCAAAAACATTCTCTGCTTCTTCCTTCACGTGGTACCGGGTCACGTAAAGGTTAAGCAGCTAATTTCAACTCTCTCATGTCGGTACAAATCATATATCCAAATGTACTCTCCAACTCATACACCCTAGTAATGGATGTATCTCATAAGTGTTAAGCAGGTAGCTTTACACTTTTCCACATTAGTGGAGGTATCATATCCGAATGCACCTTCTAAGTCATCCTATCAGGTACAGACAGTCCATGGTCAAAGTCCCCATGAAATAGGATACGACAATCCTCTATAGGCTGACCAAGCCGACAATGGTATATGACTATCTCAGTCCTTTCTACACCGGTACAAGTCAAAATATCTAACCAAGTATGAAACATCTCAAAGATGGGAATCTCTAAAGATAGAGTAAGTCAGTCCCCTACTGGTCGGACCAACAAAATAAATCGATCAACTACTGTCTGATCCAACAAAAGTAAATCAATTATCCACTGATGAAACTAACTAAGGTAAATCGATACCTAACCACCAAAGTCAACCTGGTAAAACAATCCTCAACCAATCGAGCCAACAAGAGTAAATTGATACTCTACTAACTGAATCCATATGAGTACATAGATATCATTCACTACACAACTAATGATAACCGAGACTGGTACACGACTCTAACTCTCAACCAACTAGTAGTAGCAGTAACTAACACAAATGGTAGTATGATATAACAAATCCCTTGAGACTGTAAATCCTTGATCTCCATTAGGTCAACCGTGATCAGTGATTGACCCAACACATGCAATGGATGCTACAAACAATTAGGCATGTACTAACCAAAGAGTACTAACACATGTCATAATTAACTATCACGGGCAACAATACATACACTAACAGAAATGTATACTAACAATATGTAACCATACCTCCTATAGCCCGGGAGATGTCCTGCTGCTGCCTGGTCCCAAAACCAGAAAAGTCACATCAAGAGAAACCAAAACACGAAATCCGAAAACACGAATAACAGGCATCGTACCTGCTTTGATACCAGAAATTGGTATCAAATAAATCCCGAAAAAACCAAAACGCATAGCAAGTATCGTATACCTGCTCTGATACCACTAAATTGGTATCAGATAAATCTCGAAAATCTAAAACAAAACAAAACAGAGATCGTACCCGCTCTGATACCACTAGTTTGTCACGCCCCAAAGGAGTCCCTGCCAGACAAAAATCCGGCAGAGTCTCCCCTGTACCAGTGACAATATGAAGCATCACTACAAGCACAATACATCAGCCACATGCGGCTGGAATATTTATATACACAACCACGCAGTTATAATAACAGCCCACACGGCTGGAATGAAACAATCACAACCACGCAGTTATATATAAAACAGCCCACACGGCTGTACTAAAAACCAACACTGCGGAAAAATGAAAACGGAAAGCCCACGCAAGACAAATAGATACAATGCATGCCGGCACGGCTTAAACACAAATACAACACCAAAATCATAGGATAGCCACATGGCTATACACAAATACAATGCCAAAAATAAGAAAAGAATATACAAAGAAAGCAAGCGCGATCTTCGGATGTGACGTAGGACCCGGCAGACAGGATACTCCGAGCGACACCAGCCATCTACAAGCTACCTGAAAACATAAATGTATACATGCGGTGGTGAGTATACGTAACTCAGCGGGTAATAGAAAAGATAGTGCATGGCCTATAAACAATATGGAGATCACAAGTATACAGTCTCAGTAGGGAATATGAACATGGTCATACTATCATAATCAATGCATCTGAACATACCTGACATAATAACCTGACATAAACTGTACAAAGCACAACTAACATAATGATAGATACAAACCCAATCTGGAATCGACCCATGGTACAATGATCAGTAAACTCACCGGATCTGCAACAGATATACCCGTGACACCTGTGCAATATAAGTACGACTGCATATACATGTAAAATAAATGACATGTATGCAGCATGGCAACCAAGTGCAACAATCATATCTCAAACAAGTGCAACAACGACAATCACATGCAACTAGTAACTACTAGGCATGTATGCAAATGCAGATGCACCGCGCATCAAATGCAAGAATAATAACTGCGTATGCATGCTCCATGGTCACCCCCGCCACCTCTCTAGACACCACGACCCCTGTATGGCCGAGAGGCTTGGGTCTGTGACGACTGTACTACCCTCCAGCCCACTATATAGTGGTCGAGGCGGACAGTCCGCTAATAGCTATCTAGCTAAATAGCATCAGGGTCCCTGACTGCTCACAACGCCGGATCTCACTAAACCTCGTGACCGGGTGGCACGACAGGACTAGCAGCAACTGCTCCAACTACCACTACCCATGAGTGGCCGAGTGTGCGGTGCTAAACCAAACCAACTGATGACTCTCTCACCACAAGGGAGACAATGGTCATCAGATGCAATGAATGATGAACATGCTATATATATATATAATCATCATCCATGCAATAACTCCAAACCTCAAAAATACCTCCAACAAGAGTATAATCGTCATGATACCACCACGTATCCCACCAAACACATATACACAACTATACGCGTATAATCAACCAAAAATCTCCAATAATCCACTAGACACATATGCACCGAACGTAAGTACAATCAACATGTATCCTCCAATAATAACCACATCAGACACGTGTATAAACCATAAACATACAATCAACACAACTCCTCCAAAAATACATAACCAAACACGTGTGTACATACAACATGCAAATGTAGGGTCAACATGATGACTCCTAAAATACATACCAAGCTACATACAATCAACATTATATGCATAAATCAGCATGATAAACCCAACAACTCGACAATCCCCACTATACATACTCTACACGCGTAATCCCAGCAGAGTAGAAATCAAGAGTAGAGACTGCATATGATATAACTAGGACATCTCAAAGATCAAGCATAAGGATCAAGCAGGAAGGCAACCAACAAATACGATATAAGGAAAAGTAGCCTAATCCATCACATAAAACCATGCACTAAGCTCAATAAAATCTACATAGAGTCAAGGAAGAAATACCCGCCTTGATACGTAGATCGTGTCCAGAATAAATCCCACGTCGTGATAATCATCCCATATCAAGGTCCTGCATCAATCAATATATATATATATATTTTATTTAGCTAAAATCATATGAATTAAAATAGCTAAATAAAATCCCTGCCCAATCAGGATAACTCCACCCAAATCTGATCTTTGATTAATCCTCCAAATAACCCTTGATCACACTCCTTCTAGATCCCAACATAATCCATAATCTATTAATCAATCCAAAACTCATTAATCAACACATCTTAAATCCAACTCACATAATTCATCATCAATCAAACACTAATCCAAACTCATCATAAATCCTTCTAATCCTAAACTAAACACCCCGCATCTAATAATCAATCTAATGATCCCAATGTCAAACATGAAATCATGATAATCATCCCCCTACATAATCCATCATTTAATCCATGACTTCGCATGATCAAACACTCATTAACCAAACTACACAGATCACAACCTTAAATGAAATCTGATACACGCTATATTAACCCAAAACTATCATCAATACTCCACCAATTCATCACCAAAAAGGCAAACTCACTTCCAATTCCATAATGAAATCAATCCAATGCACTAAACAACCATGAATTTATTTCACACTAAGAAGAAAACTAATGGTAGACACTTACCTTAAGGATGGTAGCAAATCCAGTAGCTCAACAGTGCTACACTCCACTGTCCAGAACTCAACAGAAACTCCAGCTTACCCAAAACCTTCACAGCTTCAAGAACCTCTGCTAACCGCTACCAAAGAACCCTACACGAATTTCTTCCAAGATCAAACCCAAAAACCTAATTACAAAGCAAATTTGGTTTGCTGAACCTTTGTAAACAGAGTCTTACTCACCTCAACCGAACCCCAATTCTTCAACCAAAACCTCAACAGCAGCTGGGAAGAAAGAGAGCAGTGATCGACATAGAAGAAAATCCACCAATATGCTAATTCAATGCCTCCTCCTAATCCGGATCAGAGAGAGAGCATCACAAAGGAGCAAAACCTTTGAATCCATTAGAGTCCAGAGGAAACTTACCTAACTCGATCGCTCGATTCAATCCATCTGATGGAAAGACACAGAGCATACGTAGTGATCAGATCCAGGAGGAAGATTGAAGGAGGTCAATCGGCTAGGGGGCGATGCAATCACAATCTCGCTGTGCCCTAGCTCCGCCGGATCACCGTCGATCGCCCACAAGAAATTGTCGAAGAAGTGATCGGCCCACTGGAGAAAACTTGGACAGATTTAGCTCCTTCAAGATTCCGGTGACGATCCTCAAGCGGCATAAGGAGGCCGAGACCATCGGAAAGAGTTGTCCTCCGTCGACGTCGAGTCCTCCGCGAGAGAGAGCAATGGCAGAGAGGAAACCGAGAGGTGAGGAAGAAGAATCGGCCACTTATTTTCCCCTCAAAGCTCCGGTGGTTGCCTGCGCCGGCGACGTCGGGAGAGGAAGAGTAATATCGCCGATCGCTAGTGTGGGAGGAGGAGATGCAAAGAACCGAGAAGGGAGAAGAATCGGGAATAGGGGAGAGAAAATCGGGAACTTAGGGGTTAGGTTTTTAATTAAATACTTAGGTTAGATTTAATTAAGCCCTAAGTTAGTTTCTCAATCAACTCCCTACTTTATTGGGTACCCAAAACAGGCTTCCTCTGTACCCCGAATCCATCCCCTCAAAACGGGTCATACGGACTCCGTTTAAATCCCGAAAAATTTCTAAAAATTCCTGAAAAATCTCATAAGATTTTTCATCCAATAATATTTATTATTTACTTTTACGGTATCTTACACAATCGGTCTATGGACTGAAGCAAAAAGCTTTAAGATCTTGGAACATCCAGTTTAATGAAGTAATCTAGACCTATGGATTTATTCAGTGTACGGATGAGTTTTTCTGTATAAAAAAAGTGTGATGGAAACGTGGTGGTATTTCTTGTACTATACATAGATGACATTTTTGATAGTTGGAAACAATATCAAAGTGTTGTTGGAAGTAAGGGTATGGTTGTCCAAGTAATTCGATATGAAGGACTTGGGAGAATGCGCACATATTCTAGGGATCAAGGGATCACAAGAAAAGAATGTCGTGCTTATCCCAAGCTTCATACTATCCTAGCTCGTTTAAGCATGCAAGACTCCATGAAAGGTTTTTCTACCTTTTTGGGCATGGAGAATCTTTATCTAAAGAGATGTCCCCAAAGACATCAAAATAGAAAGAGGACATGAAGGCAGTTCTTTATGCTTCAGCTATAGGAAGCCTAATGTATGTAATGTTGTGTACGAGACTAAATATCTATTTTTCCCAGGACATAGTTAGCAGATATCGAAGTAACCCAGGACCGGGTCACTAGACTGCTGTAAAGTATATATTAAAGTACCTTAGAGGGACTAGAGATTATATGCTAGCTTACAAAGCAGATAATTTACTCCCTGTGGGTTACACGGATTTTGACTTCAAATCAGAAGGGACAATAGTAAGTCGACCTCGGGGTTTTGTATTTACTTTAGGAGGTGAAGTCATAACTATGGAGGAGTGTTAGGCATAGGTGTTTTCTCGGACTCCACCATAGAAGCTGAGTATGTGGCAGCCTCTGAGGCAGCCATAGTAGCTAGATGGCTCAGAAACTTCATGATGGACTCAGACATGATTTCTGGTTTGCCCAAAAATTATTGCAATTTATTGTAATAATAGTGGTGTAGTAGCAAACTTGAAGAAACCATAAGTGCATAAGGCAAGTAAACACAATAAAGCGCAAGTACCACCCAATACGAGACATCGTATAATGAGGAGAAGTTGTTGTCGCCTAGATTGCATCAGATGATAACCTGAGAGATCCTTTCACTAAGGCCCTTCCGGCGAAAGATTTTGATCGACATGTAGAGGGGATGGGAATTAGATATATGGCAGCAGATATGACAACTTAGTCTTTTAATATAAGTGGGAGATTGTTAGAGTATACTAAAAGCCTAGCATTTGTAAACATTTATTTTGAAATAAAGAATCACATTGGTAAAAAATGTCTACATTTATGCAAAGTATAGTTGTTCAATTAATTTATATTGTAGATAACATGGTGTGTGGTGTCACACACAGAAGATCATATTATCGGTTCTTTATAAATTATAAACAGTAGCTCACGACTAAGATGGAAAGGAACAAACCATTGGAATAGTCATATTAGGTATTAGTTTATCTTGACTAATAAATTACACTAATACACTCTAAGTGTATTGAGTATGATCATTTAAGGTAAGCTATTTTTATACTGACTTAATAAAAGAACAAGACCTTAGATATTATGGAAGTGTGTGCTCTTAATCCTAATATAATAATAAGCACATATATTTAGTATTTATTTCTTTGACTTATCAAAGGGAGAGATTTAGCTCGATAAAGCAATAGACCCGTTAAGTTTGGAAATGATATTACTTATAGTGTGTGTTGTTGATTATAGAAGGAAACTGTGGCCTAGTCATCTAGGTTGAGAATGCCCCAAGAGAAGCTCATAAGGATTGTCATGTTAAACCCTGCAGGTGGACTTAGCCCGACATGACAATGAAGTTGCGTGGTACTACTCTTGGACTAAGACATTAATTAAAATGTGTTGTTAGTAACTCAATTAATTAGTGGGCATTCGATATCTTAAACACAGGGAGACTAACACACTCATGATAAGAAGGAGCCCATAATGTAATTTGGGATTGGTGCGGTAGTGCAATAATAACTCTCTAGTGGAATAAGTTATTGTTGATGAATTTGAGTTATGTGTTCGGGGCGATCACGGGATACTCAAGCTCATCGGAAGGCTAAAACTAATTTCTCCTCTAGGTCCCTGTCGTAGCCTCATTAATGCCTCAAGTCCACTCATGAAAAGCCCTTCTTGGTGTCCAAGAGGGGGTCGACCCATGGCTTGGTGACCAAGCCAAAGGGGCCAGCCAATTCCTTCTCAAAGGGACCGACCCTTTGCTTGGTGTCCAAGCAAAAAGGGGCCGACCATAATAAATTCAAATAGGATGTTTTGAATTTTTAAAATATTCTCTTTGTAGAAATCTACAAGTTTTAAAAGAGAGATTTTAAGATTAAAAACTTTCCTTATTTGAATTAGACCACATGGTTTAAAAGAAAGCTTAAAAGTTTGAAAACTTTCATTTTTTAGCCATCCTCATGGCTTTTAGAAAAAAGGAAGGTAAGTTTTAAATTTGAAACTTTATATTTTTATAACCATGTTAAAAAAGAAAATTTTAGAAGAGAAGTTTTAAATTTTAAAACTTGGTTTTAAATTTTTAAAACTTTCCTTTTTTAACTTCCACAATAGGAAAGAGAGCTTGTAAAATTTTATAAGAGTATTTCTTCTTTTATAAAATTTTATAAAAATTATTTTTCTCCTTGATGATGTGGCCGGCCACCCTTGCTTGGTGCCCAAGCAAGGGGTCGGCCAATCAAT